>NC_136966.1:44998644-45411144 GCF_032717465.1 Coenobita brevimanus
CACTCTCCTTCCGAGGAGAAGGAGCGCACGTTAAGTAAGCATTATTTTTACTGTAACATTCACGTTTTACAGTTACGAATGCATTTTCATATTATAAACTGTAAACAGGCATATTAATGTCGGTACTGAATCAATCTGTATTCATTAACTTAGGTGAAAAAAGCACGATGACACATCAGCATTTGTACTACCATTATCAACATCGTCGAGTGACACTACTTAGTATCAAAGGAAGTTAACCTGTTCCCTGTGACTTGTATTTATCTCCCAGTACATTAATACGATTTTATTGAATCGAACAAACGCACAGCAATAAAAATTCAAGATTATATAATTTAACCCTTAGGAAGCTGATTATGAACTTTGCACTATATTTTGGCTGGCTAAAGGCAATTTTATTCAGCTCAAGAAAACCTGCCGCGGGAAAAAAGGGCTAACCTATACCTCACCTTTAGACCTGAAACCTCGGGGAATGACTGATCTATTTTCTTCTGGCCAGCTAATGTCACTCGCCAACGGAAGAACCTCGTGGGATTTGAGGGTCACACGAAGAAAGGTAACTTCTGTGCTCTTTTAATCGCTTGGCGGTAGGGAGGAAAAATGGTTAAAGTTTCTACTGTCGTTACTGGATTAATATCATTAAAAAACAGTGCTCTCCATCTTCGCTCAGTTAACTATCGTGCTTTTGTTTTAACCTGACGAAGATCCCTTAACTCTCTCACCTCAAATGATGGCCAAAAGTGCTAAGACTGAACCGTGGATGTGACTGGTAACCAAGATGACTCATTCCTGTCTCATAACCATGGCTTATAAAATTTCATGCAACCAAGAATTATCATTCAGGTTTTGAGAGTGGCCCTATTCCGTCAAGCGAAAACGAACAGACTACAAAGAGAGGTGACCGACTCTTTTAACTTACAGAACACAGGATGGACTAGAAAGCTTATCTTAGTTGATGATATCTTAACGTAATCAAGAGTTCTGTAGTGTTAATTACCTCTTGGTGTTCAACCCTTTCGTGCAATGACCGTCTTTTTTGTTTAATACTTGATAGCACTTAGCTTTATTTTGCTATGGAGAGACGTTTCAAAGAGGAATAACGTAATGGAGTTTACCCACTGCTAGAGGTTTCCCCGAGGTTATTTATTTATTTATCTATTTATTTTACAGAAGATGAGCTGAAGAAGGAAAGTAAATTAAACAGAAAAAATCCATAGACCAGACTAACTGTGCTCTCCATTCATTAAAAGTCTGTAACAGTTGGACTTGAGCTGCGGTAGGTTGAAGTTGAGAGGGAAACTAATTTTTGGGAGCGAATCCCAATGAGATATGGTTCGGGGAATAAAGGAATTAAGAAATAAATATAATAATCTGGAGGTAGCAAGAACAAAATATTAAAGACGTCACTGATGAGGTTAACATAATCAGGAGCAAATGTTGTGTCAGTTACCCAGAGTCTTTCCCTATATCTCGTTGTCTTCCTCTCTATCTGCTGCCTGACTCCACATCCCGTAAGGTGGTGGCCATGAGTAAAACACCTGCACATATTTCTGTCCCTATACGAAGACGACACCTTTTCCCACAGCATAACACTATTACATATTCTAGCGCCTTCATATATTCAGCCCGTTCTTGGTCTTCCTCTTCTCCTCCCAACCATTTCATCCTCATACACTCAAATACTTTCAAATATAATCTCAGGTCTCCCTCAGTAACCAGGCACTCCTATAAAAGAGACACCCCCAAACACTTGAACTTTGGATATTCACATGACTTTCTCGACACACAACAACAACACAAAAGTACAGTATCTCGCAAGCTCGATGCCTTGTAAATACCCACAGGAACTGCCTTCGAGACAACAGATGGGATCACTGGAAGAAGTCTACAAACAGTTCAGTCAAACAACAATAAATTACTCAACGGTAAATAGGCCCTTACCGTAACACCACAAATTTGAAGAAAAAATAAATAAATAAATAAATCACAAAGCTTTATGAATACTAATACAAAGACCACAAATATAAATATCTAGCAAGAAAAAAAAAAAAGTCCAAACCATAGGGCATAATAGTCTGAGAAAAGTTATCAAAAAAAAAAAAAAAACGCTCACATGCCACCGCCTTTACAGGGAAATATTACATGTTTATAACATGTATACAGTAGAGAAATGAGTGACGTGGAAGGGGAGAGGAGGAGAAGGGGGAAGAGGCCGAAAATGAGATAAGGGGATGGGGTGGAGAGATATATGATGGGGGCGGGGAGATTGGGAGGAGAGCAGTCAAATGGAGGAGGAAAATTTGCATGGAGATTTGCTTGTGGCCACCCCTCATGGAATTAAGGCGTCTGGCTATAGACAAACAGACGAGTAAAATAAGGACTGAGAATATGCAACTTAATTTTAATGTCCTCGAGTAATCAAAGTTGGAGAAAATGTTATCCTATGGGCAATTTATTTTTTCACCTGCTGAGGGCATCATTTAGTTGTTAGTGACGTGTAGGTCGACTGGGTGATTTGAGATTTAGGGCTATAACAGTGACGGTGTGACAGAGAAGAAGAGAGGCAGACAGATAGACATATAAAGACAAACAGACAGGCAGGTACAAACGGAGAAACTAGAAATAGGAAGATAGATAGATACAGATAGATAGTCAAACAGATGAATAGATGTTGACAGACGGGCTGTGTGTGTGTGTGTGTGTGTGTGTGTGTGTGTGTGTGTGTGTGTGTGTGTGTGTGTGTGTGTGCGTGTGTGTGTGTGTGTGTGTGTGTGTGTGTGTGTGTGTGTGTGTGAGAGAGAGAGAGAGAGAGAGAGAGAGAGAGAGAGAGAGAGTGCGTGTACGATGATATAATGAAGCCGTGGCCGTCATCAAATTAAAGATTTAGGAAGTACGACATAACAAAGGAACGTTACTCTTATATGAATACCTTTGAGGGGAATCTCTCCCCCCCCCCACGTTGTATATCTATTTACTTATCTCTCTCTCTCTCTCTCTCTCTCTCTCTCTCTCTCTCTCTCTCTCTCTCTCTCTCTCTCTCTCTCTCTTTCTCTCTCCCCCATAACCTACGCTTCCAAGACAGGCACTCAGCTCGGCCGTTGAAGCAGGAACGCCAAAAGCTCTCAGAACGGCTCCCATCATCTGGCTTCCGGAGGGTCTCAGAGGATGCAATTTGCGGTGGTTAGACCCTGAAGCCACCCTCCCGCTCCCAGGAAGAAACCTTGTTATTTCTCCAAACTCTTCAGCTCAGCGAAAAGATGGCTAAATGGGTCTCTAACGCCCTCTAACTACGCCACTCCAACAACTAACCATATCATTCTAGGTGGTCGGAGGGTTCAGGCTCGATCAGTATCCCATGCAGCCCCCTCATTCCGTTGACTTTTCTTCTTGGGTTTACTCTTGGCACCTCAAGATTATATCTGTTCAAAACCCCTCTCATTAGACTGCCTGGTTTCCAAAGGATGGTTAAACGTCTCAGACAGAGTGATTACCTTGCCTAGGCTCGATCTCCAAGAGGTGACTGTATTATTATTATTATTATTATTATTATTATTATTATTATTATCATTATTAACACTTGTACGAGGAGTAGGCTGGACATCTATCCTTAAATTTACTGGATTATGGCAGCCTTGCCCTGGGCCTCTATACGAATATGAAGGTAAATGGGCCTTTATTCCTTTAACAGTACGCAGAGCGCAGTCCTTAAAACTGCTCTTTCTCTTCCACAATAAACCTGATTATTTTTCCTCCCTCTCCAGTCCATCAAATGGACAATTAACTGGATCTACAATACTATGTCACTTGAGCTCCTAGGGTACACACCCAAACGTCCAATCCACTCTATTTCCTGGACACGATTTTATGAGGACAATATGGTTCTTTCATATTGACCTGGTCCCGATTTCCCGTAGCTCCGTGGCACAGAATGTCAACGCTATGGCTTATATACTTTCCACAACACTTCTTCGTGACTGTCTTCATATTCAAGTGTTAATCTGTTAATACAGCTCCATATTCACTAGGGAGGGATATCCGTTCAGGCCAAGTTAAGAGTAAAATCGGTATAATATCGAACCACTTCCCTACGACAAAACACAGAGATAATGAGCAGTGACTTCAAATCTCAATGACGCCATGCCCAGAACCCAACAAAAATACTTAGAGTACTGTGTAATTTTGATACCTGCTCCACTACAACGTGAACTAATACTACTAATAGCAATAGTACATTCGGAGTCAGCAGCCCGTTTTACAGCTCTATGATTCCGAATTAGTGAAGGGCGGTAGCATTTTAACCAATAAATAAAAAAGGTAATCCATGGCGGGAAGCTTGCATTCCAAAGAAATTTAAAAATGTCACAATCCAGATCAGTTCACAACAATACGCCTGGACACATTACGTTCAGAAGACTGGAGGCTATAGACAGGGAGATGCACAGATTGTAGAACACAGTAGTAAGAAAAACAGCTGCATACGTGAAGGACTAAGCATACTGGTAAATTTGTGTATTCCAGAGTTTGATGAAAAATAAAGAAATGTGTGTGTGTGTGTGTGTGTGTGTGTGTGTGTGTGTGTGTGTGTGTGTGTGTGTGTGTGTGTGTGTGTGTGTGTGTGTGTGTGTGTGTGTGTGTGTGTGTGTGTGTGTGTGTGTGTGTGTGTGTGTGTGTGCGCTTGCTTGCTTGCGTGCGTGCAAGCGAGCATGTTGTTAAAAGGATACTGGGCCCCCGCCGTAACTGGATCGGAATGCAAGCAGACAGTTCAGAAGGGCAATGATTTTCAGTGGTCATTGCTTTTTGGAACTTATTTGGGTACGGTCGCCATCAACAATGCTTTTTGCCACTTTAGTTCGAGAAAGTATTTTTTTTATCAAATTCATGCTACCGTCGGCAACTCTAAAGCTAACGAGAACGCCCTAGAAATGAAGGAGTTAAATAAGACAATAAAAATATTCCAGTGCATAAAGTTTCGCCTGAGCTGAATAAAGTTTTTGTACATACTGTACGTACAATAATAGGGAAAATGCCACTGTGGTAGAACAGATGAATGTCTGGGGTTCCGAGCGAATGACGTAAGTGTACAATAGAAATGTTCAGGTCAATAATCCTCTTACAAGTCTGAGCTGCCGAGTAAAAGAAACGAGATTATAAGCTGGGTACTACTGCGTCGCTAACCTTTAGCGTGTCTGGGGTACGATGCTGAAGAGGGAGGCCTTTACGTTGTGGCACTGATATGTTTGGGTACCTCTGCTGCCTGGTTACACAAACATCCCTCAGCTCCCTCCTTATCCTGCGAAAGAAGGATAGTTGTTTGGAGGACAATGGATACCTTCAACCTGCAGTTAGCCTGTGGTTCCGAACAAGTGAGGCAAGACTACAGCCCCACAACCTGCTTAAATATTGCTGGCAAGTTTGGCATGGGTTCGTAAGGCTCAAACACAGTTTCAAGACACTGTAATAGAATTATCAGCCACAACGGAACTTACTTAAGGCCTTAACGCACCTTAACAAGCATCTCGGTACACAGAGGTAGGGAGAAAACATCCAACCACAGTGCACCGAGGAAGACGAGGAGAAAAATGAGGACTTAGTCTTTCAAGTGTATTCCACCGAGACTCTTGTTTACCTCTCAACTCTAATGTAGGAAATCTGTGACAATACAGCCATAAACCCTGATTGTGCCCAAGTAGATACAGATCTCCCTGTTTGTCATCCATAATTAGATTTACTGGTCGGTATTTTCAAACCCATCACTACGATGACACTATTCTTTCTGCAATCTGACAGTTTAATCAGCTTATGAGTCACTTGGTAGAGAACTTATGAATGCTGTATCCAACCCTTCCATTTGGAAAAGCCTGTCTCTTATGCACTAATTCATCTCGAGATAGAAAGTGTAAGCTGCAAAAACATGTCACTGTAGTGAAGGAGTTAGCGAGTTCTCTGTCAAGGTACCAATACCTATACCCAATATCCTCTGGCATCATCATCATCATCATCATCTCAGCCCCAATTTCCATGAACATCAAAGGCGTCTTAGACACACATTCTCCGGTAAGACACTGATATGGCATGCGTAAGTGGTCAAGAGATACCACTGGATATGGTACAATTAAGGATGCAACTCTCGTACATGAATGTGCAAAGCTCTATATTTGAAGCAGAAAAATTAAACAATCATTCTAATACAAACAGTATGATCATAAGCACTTGTTAAAGCAATTTTTATGCATTAAGCTCCATAACTGAAACGGAAAAAACTAATACCATTCAAGTACATAACAAAGTTACAATATTCTTACACAAATCTTTTACGTCACATCCATAAACACTGGCATATGCGACTAACTAGCAATGACAAGTCGTTGCAAGGCAGAAACAAATATACATTGCCTTCATTCTAAATTCATATGCAGAAAGTCACATGCCAAATTGATACTACTTTTGTGTACTAATCTTTTACGACATGCCCATAAAGACATGAATAGGTGGATAACCATCAATTACCCGTCGTTCCAGTGGGTTTATAGAGACGAATACTTGTCCTTAATGACAAGATTCATAGTTCCATTACAGCCTGAGTTTTTTTCATAGCTATCCCATAAACCTGACTTGTAGCTAATTTTACTTTTTTTTTTTTTTTAGCGTTTTTAAGGCAAGAAAAAAAAAATATCTGAAGTCTGGAAACGCTTAAATAATAATATCAAGTGAATCTTCAAGTATGAAATTACTGAAAGTGACATAAACTCACAGTTTCCCGAAATACATCATGGTTTCATTAAAAATAGGATAAGAAACATATATAAACGTGCAAGCCACCCCTCCCCCCAGAAACAAATAAGGACAGACACACGCCAACAAAAACATTCCCCAATACCCCTCTCTCAGTTCGCAAGCACAGTGTAAAAACTGGTCGTAGGATATCCACTACCTGCTTAATGACCCGGGCCACTGATTGGAAAACGCTGAGAGCCTACGAGAGAACCTTCCCAGTTGGAGGAATATTTAATGAACCAGCATGTTGGTCTCCTTCTCTCTCTCTCTGTCTATCTACCTATCTGCAAGATGAAGTTGCCCTTCTCATGCAGTCCACCATCTTCCTCTAGGGGGATAGAGAGAAGACTGAGAGACGTTTGCATAACCAGGTGTCCCCACCTCCCAGTTACATCGGTGCCACCAAATGAAGGCATTCCTCTCAAGCACCAAGGGCCAAATGTCACACGAGAAAATAATTTGCTTCCACACAGTATAAAAATTATGACCTACGCCATAAAGAAAATTGTGCAGACAGTGAAAGTACAATAATCATTTCGGTCCTTACCGCCATGTAATTAGAGACAGTGACTGAATGAAAATAAATTATTAAATAAATGGATTTGGCGAAAAAGAAGGTAAAATAATTATCTCGGTCCTTAGTCTGACCTCATCAGAGATATTGAAAGAATAATATGTGAATAAATAAATAGTGACACGTCGTGGAGTCGAAGTTCTCAGCTCATCAGCCATGGGTTCCTTCTTTTTGGCTTTAATCCTTATATTCCCTGGATTTTTTTTAACAACACATAATCGCCTGTTATTGCTCTAGATAATTTATATTTCTTAGGTGAATCAGCAAGAGAGAAAGGATATTTCGACATTCTAGACTCCTTTGATTATATATTTCTTTTGTCTTAACTTTACCCAGATTTTCGTCTTTTTGTAGCTTATATAACGTAGCTCGGTTGCAGAAAAATAAAATACCACAACTCTACGTATGTTTCATAGCGGTTCTTCGTGACCAGCACCATATTCTGGTATCAGTTACGTGCTACAGCTCAGCATTCGAGACAAGTGGTAATTTTAGGCCAAGTTAGAATTAACAGGGTATAGGTTTTCTCTTACCTGAATGAAACCTCTCAGTGTTTGTATGAAAAAACACTCAAATCCACCAGCTGCTGTGAAAGAGTTAATAATTTAAAAAGGCGTCCGTGTATTTCAATTTCATGCCAACTTCCTCATCCACACTAAATCAACCTCCATTACCCAGCTTCCCCACCACTCGTCAGTGTTGTGTGTGTGTGTGTGTGTGTGTGTGTGTGTGTGTGTGTGTGTGTGTGTGTGTGTGTGTGTGTGTGTGTGTGTGTGTGATGAAATAAGAGGCCGGCCACTGCATCACGGAACCCCATAAAGGGCAATTTTTTATCCACTATCTTTCTCACGTCCTGAAACAAAAGAGCTGCCATTTGAAACCTTTATCACATTGGAATATTCAAATCCGGGCGGCGCACAGTAGTCAGAATCCATCATTATGTGAGCAAAAATCAATGTCACAATTTTGTTCAAAAGCTGTTTGTACTATCTTAGATAGTATACATATTATCCATTTACATGACTGTCTTACTAATAATCATTAAGATAGGCTGAAAAACATGGTAAAATAAAATCTTGTAAATTCATCACATTGCTCTCACAAAAATGAAACCATCAGTAGGGACCCTATAATGAGGCACGAATGAATGTACATTAAAAAGAGTATGTATAATGATTTGGAGTGGTCACATGCATATACTATTGTCATTATAGTTTATTTTGAAAACATGTAAAATTTTAATAGAGTTACATATTTCTACAGACTGTAACACATATTAACAATAAGATTATGTATTTACCTATGTAATAAAACACAACATGGGTGCTACTATTCGCAATACTGTGAGAAAATAATGTATATATGACTATCATTTCACGCTTGCACTCATATAACATTTCAAATCCACCGCCCACTCAGCCTGAGTCAGCAGTGTGACCTCCGTTTTCTTCGCTCCTCAATGTAAACAAACATCAATCACTTGACATTTCATCTAATGGACAATAACACAGATTACAAGTAAGAGCTGCCTTTTTGTTGTATTTTGTTATATCGAGATAATACATTAATATACGAAGGTTGCGTATGTGAATATACTATATGTGAACAAGAAAGTGATTATGGTATAATTATACAATGAAATGCAGAACATGAGTTTAAAATTTTAAAATAGTTACTCATATAAAGTTAAAGAACATCGACTGAATACTAGAGAAAACTGTGATAATTACGCATACTCTTGAAGAAAAATCTCATATATGGGTTTTTCTTTTCTTTGTAGGTATGGCTGCTATTAAGAGAGAAGACATAGTGACATGTTATTTGTCGAGTGATATAGACATAACCTTTGAACAAGCAATTGACATAACAGTAAAGAACCACCAAAAAACTCACAACCACTCCAAAACATTATCAGATACCCAAAAGAAAAACCTAATTTGTTATTTTAATATTAAGTGGAGAAAATGTCACCGTGTGAAGAAGTACTTCTTAAGTAAAAATAGAAACTGGCTTACTGGTAACATTAAACTTGAGACCGAGTGTGTAGAAGCAAGTATTGGAAACAGGAGAACTGAGAGTGAGAGCTCGAACACCTGTGGTAGGGGAAGACCTGTGACAGAATTTGGTGAGGCAAGTGACAGCACTAAACGCAGGAGAACCAGGCTACTCCGAGAAAACTTTTCCACAGACGAATTAGCTTATGCTACTAATATGAAATTGCGCCATGAAGGAAAGGTTCAAGTCGCTAAGCTATGTGATGAAGCTACTTCCTCAACATCAAAGGCGGCAGAAATTTTGAAAAAATCTAACAATAGAAATGAGTCTGCATTCTCGCCAGCTGAAGCATTAAACATTATGGTAAAAACGGACATGAGTAAAGAGAGTTACATTTTCTTAAGAGAGGCTCATAGACAGAAAGAGTGTTATATGTATCCTTCATATGAAAAGGTATTATGTAAAAAACAAAAGTGTTACCCTGAAGGTGTTGAGGTCTCTGAATTTGAAGCACAAATTTCTCTTCAAAGTCTATTAACACACACAGCTCAGCGTCTGTTAGTGGCCCAACAAACTGCCATTGATATAATCAAGTCCAGGCTCTCCAACGAAAATAACGAACCAAGAAAATTGATTCTGGAACTATTGACTAAGTATGGAATAGATGGAAGTGGGGACCAATCTTTGTATTCAATAAAATTTAATCAAGAGATGCACAGTGATGTAAGTGAGGCAAGCATAGTATCAAGTTTCATTTGCCCCGTAAGGTTGTCCCTCAAAGATGACAAGAAAATAATTTGGCAGAATCCATCTCCCTCTTCTCCTTATTATTGTCGTCCTATCAAAATCGGCTTCAGAAAAGAAACGGCAGAGAGCACACGTCAAGAGATATTGGAACTTCAGGAGGCAATAACAAATCTTGTCCCTACAGTATTAGAAAATGTTGAAGTTCATCATAAGTTAATACTGACTATGGTTGATGGGAAAGTTTGTCAAGCTCTAACTAATACCCCATCTGCTGCATCATGCTACATATGCAAGCCAAGGACAAACCCATCAGCCATGAATAACTTAAAGGATATAGAGGATAAAGAGGTTGATGAAAATGCACTTTCATATGGACTATCACCATTACACCTACTCATTAATACTATGGAATGTATTCTGCACATAGGATACAGAATGAAGGTAAAAACGTGGATGATTAAAGGGAATGAGAACAAGAAGATATATAATGAAGAAAAGAAGAGGATTTACATGGAATTGAAGGAAGAATTGGGACTAAATGTAGACCGTCCAGCTCAAGGGTCAGGAAACACCAACAACGGAAACACAGCTAGAAGGTTTTTTGCGAATACAGATATTGTATCCAGGATTACTGGAGTTAATGAACAACTTATTCATCAGCTTTCGGTTCTACTCTGTGCCCTTAATGCAGGATACAGCATAGACAGTACCAAGTATGAAGAATATGCAAAGAAAACTGCCAAACTCTATATTGACCTGTATAATTGGTATTATATGCCTATTTCAGTCCATAAGATGCTGATGCATGGAAGTCAGGTTATCGATTCCCTCTGTATACCTGTTGGGCAAGCATCTGAAGAGGGATTAGAAGGAACACACAAGATTCTGAGAAATTCGAGGGAACACCATACCTGCAAAAAATCAAGAATAAGATCCAACACTGACCTCATGCACTGGCTCCTTTTAATATCAGATCCTGTCCTTGCTAGCTTACGGAAAAAATGTGGACATAAGGTACAGCAGCTGCCATCAGACGTCATACGCCTGTTAATGTCTCCTGAAGTTTGAAGTAATACATGTGACAGAGCAAGTGTGTGTGTGTGTGTGTGTGTGAGAGAGAGAGAGAACGAGAGACTGAGTGAGAGAGAGAGAGAGAGAGAGAGAGAGAGAGAGTGTGTGTGTGTGTGTGTGTGTGTGTGTGTGAGAAACGGGTAATTCTAGTCTGGTAGACTAACATTTATTCATCCAGTATACTAATTTCAAGAATTCTACTTAATTTTTGTTATTATTTATTGATATGTATGTAAATTTATATAATAATTGTTACATACCTGATCAAAACGAGTGTTTTTAATTTCCCGAGTGTTTGCTTAATATTCATTGTATCAATTAAAATCATAGTACAACATATACATAATACAATACTTACGTAAACACGTGCAAACATTTGATTATGATAAGAAATAACTGTGCTAGTGAGAATGGGATGCTAAAATCCTTAGATTTTTGCTCAAGTATTTGGACAATCTGACTACTGTGCGGCGCGGGGTAATATCCTACCCTTTCATAATGCTTCATTAAAATGGATTTTTTTTTCTTTTATTCTCTGTTGCCCTTAAAAGACAATAAAAAAAATAAATAAAAGCTGAAAAATACTGTTCAGAAGTGGAATTCTGTTAGGCAATATCCTTATCTTTTACTTCACTGTCCAACACCTTCGGCAAGGTGTCGTTTATATTTTTATTTTTGCTGCTGCCAGCCGCTTTTATTCAGTCTGACACTCAGAATTCGTAGGGTTAAATAATTCTTTATTCAACCTTTTTATTCCTAGTCATCATTTCGACGACTGTTTGGAAAATTATGCCATCACAGTGAAGAAGGGCAATTGATCATGATCATCATCGTGATCATCATCATCAACATTATTATCGTTCTGAACCTATTTCTCATTTTAAGATGGTATGAGGTAGGATCCAGAGACAAGGAAAAGAAGGTATAAAGTGGTAGAATTATCTCCCACATAATCACCACACATTCAAGCCCCGGGAATCCTCACTCCATCTCAGTGTTCATAACCATCTGCACATTAGTTTTTCTATATGCCTTCATAAAGGTGCACAAAGCTAGAGTAGTACCGGGCAAAAATGAAGGTCGTAGACTGAGCAGTAATCCACCTGCCATGGTTTATGAAAAAAGTTAACCGCTTCACTCCGTTGCTCTCTCTCTCTCTCTCTCTCTCTCTCTCTCTCTCTCTCTCTCTCTCTCTCTCTCTCTCTCTCTCTCTATTAGGGTGGCCCAAAAGAACAAAGTAGAAACTGTTCACTTCCACAAGGCTATATATATTTCTTACCATCATTGAAGCACTATGTGAAATATTTGATGAACTTTACAATTTTTATAGGTCACTCGCGATGCTGTATATAATTCCGAGAAAATGAACCGAAAACACAATATCGACGGATTTTCAACAAAAAACGAAGTATGTATTTTCAATGTTTCCAAACATAGACATTCTTTATTTGAGTGCTAAAAGAACACAATTAAAACACTAAGTATAGGAATAATGCATCACTTTGTCTTCATCAAAGCAGCTTTCGTCGGAACTGGCAGTCTTTTCCGGTGGTCAGCGACGAGCTGCAATATGTACTGCTTTTGAGTCTCGTCTCTCGTCAGGACATCGTTGTACGACTGGATGAGAGCTACACCTTTCTCGGTACAGTCATTGAAAACCTTCAAATGTTTGCACTTGGCCAGAAGCGACATATATCAGACAGACTGTCAGCCAAAGGTTGGGTGATTTCGCCATGAACGCCCTGGCATCATATTGTCCTGTCACAGGGAGTAGGTTGAAGAACTTCAATGAACGTCTGGTGATGTAAGTTGCCAGTGAAGCGCGGTGGTCGAACGCATCACCATCGAGACGTCGTGCCAGTTTCCGACGAGGAGGACGATCAAGGTTTTCCACCTTAGCTGCTTTAGTGGCGTCGTCAACATGATGATAAAAAAAAAAAAAGTGAGCGACGCCAGAGCTCAGAGAAGTACCACAAATGGCAGCACAACGACTTGGCAGCTGTCTCCTCGACTACGCGATCGGGATACTCGTGGAGCGGAGAAATCAGCTTCTTGTCGTTGAAGGGGGGTCTTCTCTGGATGTGAGGACTCATGCCAATAGCGAGTGTATACGAGCGAGACAAACAGACTGGCTCTTGTGACACTAGCTGTCTCCCTCGCTGTCAAGTTCATTTGCTTCCTGAACAGAAAAATCTTCAGCGAGTATATTGCTTTTGCCATCCAGCGCACGCTGTGCACAGCGCCTGGAGCACGAACTGTCTGCATATCAGCTGGAGAGTATCTCAAGAACAAACAAGAGAGCTGTAGTAAGTCTGTAACCATCTCTTGGGAGCTGGCTGTTCATGGCATCAATGCAGAACAAAATCATTATTTTCTTCGCGTGGACCATGGGGCATCCGAACAAACAACTCGCCTCTAGCAGGATATACATCAATTTTATCCATACTTGGCCAAAGTTTGGGAAGTGCTCGAAGATTCCCACTTCAGGTCCAATGTTTGGCCCTAGAGCAGTATTTCTCAACCAGGGTTCCCCGAATCCCTAGGGTTCCGCAAGAGGTCGCTAGGGGTTCCCAGAGAAACAGTGATAAATAGCCTAATCAAATGTAAATGCATTTCTGAGTCATTTTTGTGTTTAATTTCATATTTGTAATTTTACTGTACACGTATATCATCAACTGACTCACTCGAGTACAGGACACATGCACGGTCTCCATCAGTCCCGAATGTACTCCCTGGCGTGCTGGTACAGTCCCTCATTCACCCACGTTATTTAGTAAATGTTACCCATCATTTAGGAATTTTATATGAATTTTAACAGTTTAAGTATGTTTATGATTTTGTTAGTTTATGGGAAGTTTTTGTTTTCTCTCTCTCTCTCTCTCTCTCTCTCTCTCTCTCTCTCTTCCAAGGTTAATTCTTCTGTTTGCCTTAATTTGCTTCAGTTTTATTTGTTTAAGTTTTTTGATCAAGTTATTGTAGTAGTACTAGAAGTTATTATCTGTTTTCGTTCTATTTATATGTGTTATATATGATACTGGTTATTATGTTTATTTCTGTATGCGAATGAAAACCTCCGTATGAGGTCTCTCGAACAAGCAGTTTGATTTCAGTTATTTATTTATTTTTATTTATTTATTGATTTGTTGGATTGTCAGTAAACTTCAGATAAACGTAAGGTAGTTTTTGCTTAAACCAGTTATCAGAAAAAATATGTTATGTTCTCCTTATGAACTTTAAGTTTATACAAGAGAAAGAAAGATATTACTAATGATGTAAAGAACTTTTTATGTAAGGGTTCCCTGAGACATGAAAATTATTTCAAGGGTTCCATAAGGGTAAAAAGGTTGAGAAACGCTGCCCTGGAGAAACATTGAAGACAGCAGACAGCATCAACTGAGACACATGATGACAGCAGGTCATCCAGATGAGCTCTTTGTCCAAAGCTTTTTCGATTAGACCGCATGCTCCCATCTTCAGACATGTTTTAGCTGCTGTTGTATCAAAAACGAGCCCCTGAATCATTGGTTTTAGATTCCATTCATCCAGAGTTTTGATGCATGCGTTGCACTGCGCTTTCCCAGTGCTGCAGTTTATATTGGGAACCCCAAAGTGTTGCCCTGTCTCACTGCCAGTCACCAAAACGGCAACTCGGTCCACTGCGGGCTTACGGTTTCCAGCGATATCTGGGAACAATTTACCATCCCAGTGAAGGACAAGTGGAATGTCTGGTGTGAAAACAGCCCGTCAAACAGTTGCTTCTTCTTCGCGAGTGGTAGCTCATGCTCGCTGTAGAGTATTTCAAGACAGTACTACGGACACCAGGTTATAACCATGCGCTTGTGCGACGGTGCCCACGACGAACATGGCTGAACGATTAGGCAGTTTGACATAATCAAGCATGGCAGCTACTTCCGTAGTCACAATGGTTTTCTTTGCTTCACTTTGCTGTCTAATTTGTTTGGACGTTGATGGCCGTTGAAATTCATCCTCAGACTCTGCTGATGAGGAAGCACTACTGCCTTCAGCGTCAGTAGTAGTGGATGGTACAGTCATTTCCATCTGCTGTGCAGTGAGCTTGCATTTTTCTTTTCGAGCGTTGGCTTGATCACTTCTATGCAGATTACGAACCTCCTTGTCTGCCAAGATTCTGTCCACCCCTGACATACTCCTGCTGCAGGGATTCTGTTGCTGTGATTGCAGGAACAGCTTATCCTTTTCGTTTGTCACAGTGACCAGAGCGTCCTTTCGAGAAACATAAGCAGTTCTGTGAGTCTTTTTTCTTGAAGTTTTGCTCTTTGAGCCGGTACCCTTGTTTTGGTAACGATCTGTTGTTCTCCAATACACAGTACTCTTTTGAAGCTTCTGAAGCTTGCGAATACCAGAGTCTACCCTTTGGGTCGGGATGCGAGCTTTATCAAAGATCACCATTACCTTGTCAAAGGTATTCTTAGCGCTGTGACTGATTGCAAGACAGTTCTGATGGTGAAACAAGAAGTTCCTGAGGACATCGGCATTAGTTAGCAGGCGATCACCAAATATATCTTTCTCGGGCTTGACCAGAAGCCATACTTTTGGACTGCATCTTGTCATAGGTATGACCTGTGAATGGAAAACACTGATAAGCAAAGCTTTATTATAACTATCGATAATAATACTCATCAGAACATAATTCTGACATAACTGTTTCAATTCGCTCCGCATATCTGGATACTTATGATCATATGCTGGATACAATGATTATTAAACATTGCGTTTGATATTGGAATCCATCCATTCATCATCTAATCCTTCGTTGCCCCTTGAGAAGCATAGGAGCCCGGGACTAAGCAAGTTGATCCTGATATTTAAGATGAGAGTGACCAGCCTCCCTCATCCCTGAGTGGCATTACGTGTGCAATAAACCCCAACCATCTCTTGGATATAAACCTTCACCCGCTCAATCCGACTGGAGTGTCGTAATTACCCACTAAACCACCATGCGGCAAAATTCGGTTATATGGTTACCACCCAGCGTAGTAAATGGTTTCCTTGTGTACAGGAAACCATTTGGCTTGTCATTCCGTGTGGAGTCACCCACAGGCAGAAGGAAGATGCAAGAATGAAGGAAACAAAAACAGAAGAGGGAGTGTAAAGTCACCTGTAGGCAGAAGGACGAGGAAAGAATGAAGGAAATACAGAAGAGGATGGAAGGAAAGAAGAAATATTCGATTATTAATGGAATATTCACCAACAAATGCCTGGTATGTGGAGCGTGAAAACCTAATATATCAAAGTAAGTTTCTGATAAGAGTCATTATTGGTAGTTATACTAATAATATAAATTTTACTTGCCAAATCAGAGTAATTCACTGCTCGATGTTACGACACGCTATCCGTCAAGAGCACACCAATGTACGTCTAACTGAATGGAGAAAGTCATCCACTGAGTGACTGAGTGACCACTGAATCATTGATGAGCCACCCAGCGCTCTCTGCGGCTGTGCAGGAGTTTCCAACAGATGGCTGCAGCACGCAGCAGTGGTACACGCTTGTTACAATAAGTATGTTTACCGACTACTGCTCAAGCTTATTCAATGTTCACTTCGATAGTTGTCGCCGTTTTAGGATAGTTACAGGCAGTTACAAGCCATATATTCATTAGACGATTAGACATTTGTGATCAAACATAATATTATCAGGATTACATATTTTTCCTCCAGGGAGTGACTTCTAAATATGAGCCGATTTTCTTGATTTTTTTTGCATGAACTTTCCTTAAGTGATGTGGAACAGAAATAGCCTTGTGGAGAATTTAAAAATTTGAAAAAAAAATCGGTACATTTTTGGACCACCCTAATATATATATATATATATATATATATATATATATATATATATATATATATATATATATATATCTGTCTATCTATCCATCTATATCCATCAATCAATCATTTCCTGCAGCACCTCACGGGATGCATATGGCCTCGATGAACTCTCTCCACCAATATTTGTCTTGCCATCTCCTTCAGGTCCCACCAACAGTCCTCTCCCGCTTCTCTTTTCATTGTCCTCAACCAGGTTTCCCTCGGCCTATCTCTACCTCTTCTTCCTCTAGCAGTCCACTCTGGCACATCTTGTATTAAACTACCTTCTTTTCTATATATGTGCCCCAGCCATTTCCAGCGATATATATATATATATATATATATATATATATATATATATATATATATATATATATATATATATATATATATCCGTGCCTCAGTGGGTTAGAGCGCTCCACTCTGACCGTAGGGTCGGAGGATCGAATCCACCCAAGGGTCATTGGTAGACATCAGGAAGGGCATCCGGTCATAAAATGCTACACGCTCCAAACCAAAGTCATCTACCCAGGGGCAACGCCTTAGCCCTTATCCAAAAAGGGGTACCTGGCGTAAAACTCACTTTATAATATATATATATATATATATATATATATATATATATATATATATATATATTTGCTGCCAGGCAACTTTATGCTTTTAAGGGATCATTTTTAGAACTGCAGCCAGAAGCAGCATTTACTTCCTCATGGTCTGGTCCACTTTCGTATATTATTCCGACTAAACCATATAATTTTATTTACCTGTGAGTGAGTCATAGGGGTCTGACTGTTATCGTAATGCCGCGCAAAAATGGAAGCCGTAGCGAGAGCCGTAATTCACCTGTTATGGCTTACGACTAAACTTAAAATAGGATAGGCTATAGCGATACTTCCGCAGTTGAATAAAGTCGTATAGTTGTACCCTGATAACTGAAAAATAACGGCATAGTTATTCAGTGAATTAACTAATCCTAAAAAAATTTGGTGGCTGTTAGGCAATTACATTAATTTCAGGTGAGATTTTGAACTAGGGGGGTTTTCAATATAGCTTTCAATAAACCCTTCATTATTAAGAGGCTCAGCTAAGCTGAGTCAGATCATCTCATTGTGGCTAAAATGACGAAGCAATGAAATGTATAATATCGCGTAATAATGGAAGGGGCCTGGACGCTGCAAAGACCTTAATTTACATGTAAGACAATGAGCTACGGTAAAATTACTACTGAGGTGGAGGCTAGAGATCCTTCCGAATATGAACAAAATCGTCTGGTGGCAGCTACCAAACAGTAAAAATATAACATCCTCGGCGTGAAGGATCGAAACCTCTAGCTATAGGAACGTCTCAATGGTTTTGTAATCCATAAGCCAGGAGATTTTATTAAGCTAAGAGTGAGTCATTGGAACTTAAGCAGGTTAATACTGACACCAAAAACGCTCTCATCATCGGAACAACTCTAGCAGTGTATTCCTGTTCGTACAGTTTATTTGAATCGTTTATAAAAGCTCCAACATGCTTGCATGCGTCGGCCTTGTTCACCTAATGGAAGTTCTCCACGCTGCACGATCTCTGGTAGCCTCCCTGTTCAATCCCATATACTGTACCTGAGGTCACACTCTATGACCTCAACCGAGGTCTTTTTTTCTCTCTCTCTCGCAAGCCTACCCCCGTCGTTCTCACCTTCCGCACCTGACTGTCATCCTCCATCCTCTCAGCATGGCCAAACTATCTCAATCTACCTGACATTCCTGTGCGCCAGACAATTATATTTACCTGAATATGAATGAATCATACGAGCCTGAGGGAAATGAAAGTAATACGGTGCAAAAATGGCGGGCGGGCGGACGTAGCGAAGGCCGTAATTCACCTGGTATGGGCTACGATGAAAATTAAAAGTGAGGATGAGACTATGGAGCTGGAAGTGGGCCATAACCGCCCCCCAGCTCGGCGTCTGCCTCCGCTAACTCACTTCCACGGGCTTTTATTGCCGCCCATATCACGCTGGCTTGTTACGTTGGCCATGGCGGTAACTGACGAGGGTATGAGGTACAAGCTAGTCTGATATTACTTAGGGGAAAGGGAGAGGGTGTAGTGTGACTTTATCTGATAGCATAATCTTAAACTTTGGTATCAAATATAGTTTACTTGCCCGTGCCTTAGTGGATGGGGTAGGGGACTATATATATTTTTCCCTGTCAACCTAAACCTCATCCTGTCAAATGAAGTTGGTCTTCTCTAAGCTGACAGAAAAACGTAGGGGATGATTATTCTCGTGAGTGTAAGCTTCAGTCTGACTGTCCCTGGTTATGTGGAAAAAAATGAAAGAATTATTTTTCTTCCTTGTCAGTGAACATTTTAACCTGCCACTTGAATTCCTTGCTGGGATCTTGTGGTACGGGGTGTGGAGCTGTGTTGTTCCCTGTTCATTAAGAAAAAAAAAAAAAAGGAACACTCTAATCGCTGACTGTAGTTAGTCGCTGGTATATTGTCAAATAGTAGAGGAAAAACTGTTTTTTCTTGTCTGGAATTTCAGTGTGGCTAATATAGTTGCCTGGTAATATCTTCGAAGAAAGTGGGAAGAGAGATATTCCCTTCCAATTTAAAGTTTAACCTGACTGTCAGTTGAAGTTGCATAATACTATCTTGGGGAGAGCGTGATGGAAATGGAGATATGGTTTTTCATGTCATTACAGACTTTTACTAGACAGCGAAATGAACCTTGGAGGGAATGAAAGGAAGGGAAATATGGTTGTTCCTGTCCGTGCAAACTTTCTACTGAAAAGTGGCATTGTTAAATAATATCTTGGAGTTCGCCGCTAGACATCTATGGGGAAGAGGAGGAGGGGAAAGAGGAGTTTTTTTTTCCCCCTCACAATACGTCAAGCTGACTGTCATATGGATAGAACAGTGAGTCAGGGACAGTGTGGACGCGCTTTTATGACTGGTTGTTGTAGACAGCTTTCACTTTTCTTTTGGAAGGGCCCACGAACAGGTTATACAGACATCCCAGGTAATATCGCTATCCAGGTTGCCTAGCGTATCACAACAGAACATGTGGGTGTTAGCAACCAAGTGGTGAGGCTTGAGTTGCTCTTGACGACCAGTCTATTGTTGGTGAGTGAGGCAGAAAGACTATTTAATCTCGTTACTTTGTTTCTATACTATATATGTCTAGAGTCCAGTAGTTTCATTAAGAATGGAAGCCCTTTCTGTAAAAAGTAAAAAGATGGCCCATTAAGTGGGTAATTTTGGACTCGCGTAAGCCAACGGTTTAATAAAAGCATTGTCATCTTAGAAGTTCGCAACCACATTTGTTAAAAAAAAAAAGGTACGATATCAATTTTTGTCTACCTAAACAAAGCAAGACTGTTATGAAATGTCTGAAAACATTCTTCATCAACTTCTCATGTATAATATACGTTGCTTCGTTTTTCAATACCCGAAACAGGAATTTTATAAAGTAAATGAATTACAATTTCCATTAAAAAATATTTAACTTCCAAAAAATTATCACTAACAATAACAACGCTCATAGTGAAACCATCGATCACCTTTTTGAATGAGTGCATTTACTGCACACAGGAGGACTTTAGGCTCAGGGAACGGAGAGTCAAGTCTGAGCTCAGAGTTGCTAAAAAAATACTAGTTCAACGATTACATAAATCTGCGGTAAATCCAGGCTCCAGAAATACAATTTATCTTTGAAACAATATCAACAAATGTTAAGAGGAAATTCCGTCGATTTTGGGAAGTCTGTCCTGGAAGAGACAAACACATTCATTTCCACTGGGAAACGGTTAGTTTGCAGCGAGGTGGCCTAGTTAAGCAAGGAAGCGTACATTGCACTGGGAAAAGTTGCATTCTGACCTGCTCAGTATTGGGTTATCACGAGCACAATTTCGCCGACAATCCCCCGCCGGGATTGTGTCCTGTATATCACATTTCTCATTTCTTCCAGGAAATTGAAGAATAAACCTTCCTTCTCATACTGCCTTTTTAAGTGCTTTATGCCGCCTTCACATAACAATACATTTTCATGTATCACCTTCCACCGCCACAGCCGGCAGGGAAGTGTCGGTGAACTTTTGATCGTGAGAGGATTATGTTACATTTGAAACTGGATTTGGGGGTGGGAGGAGGGGGTATTTCACCATTCAGTCCTGCTTGAAGAGCGAGATAAGAAGGAATGGGTTAGGGAAACAGTGAAAGAATACTTATTCAATGACATGTTGAATAATTTAGACCTCCGGCACACAGTGGGAGAATACTTATTTACATACCAGGTTATGCACCTGGTCCTTATTAATGAATCTCAGATTCACTAGTGTGTTATATATATATATATATATATATATATATATATATATATATATATATATATATATATATATATATATATATATATATATATATATATATATATATATATATATATATATATATATATATATATATATATATATATATATATATATATATATATATATGTGGGTGCAGATACTTGTATTAGTTTCAGGGAGTATCATTTGTATACTCCAGTTACAATCCATGCTCGCCTGTCAGACACACTGTTGAATTTGATACATTCTCTGCAAGATATATGTTAATCAGAAATACCGCACCATCAAGTCTTCCATTCTACGTTCTTCTGTTATAAAATAAGTAGTTGCTGTTTGGAGCTGAAATAGATTTTTTTCTTTCATGGGGATGTTGATCAGGTCTATAATATCTCAACTAATGTTTTCCAAGTTAGTCATTAAACTATCTTCTGTGAGGCGTCGTACATTGTACGTGTAGATTTTCATGACTTCCAGTTTGCTTAATGTTCCCGTCTCTGATTTGCCAAGACAAAGCCTACTCACTTTCGGTGACACACTGCCCATAAGCACAGGAGGCAGTGCGGCTGGACCTTTAGTAGATGATGGCCCAACAGAAACACCCCAGTATTCATTGCTGGTAGAATGCATGCTTGGATGCGGGGACTGTGGCAATTAATCTCACCTCCCCGCCACATAATATCTGCGAGATGCAATTTTTGTGCAACCTATCTATCTATCTATTGCCAGACGCCTCAATCCCGTTTGGGGTGGCCACAAACAAATCGCCTCCAAGTCGCCCTGTCCCCCGCCATTTCACTGCCCTGCTCCCAACTCACACCCCCCTCTCTCATATACCTCTCCACCCCATCCCTCCATCTCATCCTCGGCCTCCCCCTCCCTCTTCCCCCCTCCACCTCACTCACATACACTCTCTTCGTCAGTCTTTCACCCTCCATCCTCTCCACATGGCCAAACCACCTCAGTGTGTTCCTCATAACGCTTCCTATCACATCCACATCCACACCACAACGCTCTTTTATATCCTCATTCGTCAGCAACCTTATTCAGTATATTCGATGGAGTCCTGTGTATCTATATGGGGTCCATGCCGTCTAAGACGGTACCTCACATGTCTACAAAGTATTTCCGTATCTGCCCCAATGCTTGTGTAAATATAAAAGACCAGATATACTATACTCATGGGAGACTTCATTGCAAAAGTTGGCAAATCGAAAAATGGACGCGCATGTTTGGGAAATTTCGGTGTAGGAGGAATGACAGAGGTGAAATGGTGGTAAATTTTTCTGAAATGTGTAACAAGAAAATGATGAGCACATTCTTCCACAAAAGAATACAGAGAAAATGGACCTGGTGAAACTCAAATGGAGAAATGAAGAATGAAATCGATTTCATTATAGCAGATAAGAACTACAAGATCACTAATGTCAAAGTTGCCAGCAAAGTAAATATAGGAAATGACCATAGAATTGAGGGTTGTACAACCAGATTCAGTTTCAGAAGTGAAAAAAGGAAGCTGGTTAAAATCAAAAAGGTATGTCCAATAAAAGTAAACAAAAACAAAGGTGCTTTTCACTTAGAAGTAAAGAACAGATTTCAGGCTCAAAGTTATGCTGAGTGTGACACTGATGAAGTTAAAGGATAGAATAACAAAAGTGTTACTGGAATCAACAGAGGTAGCAGGGAAAGCTAGTACAATCCAAGCCAACAAGCATTTAATGCACTCCTCGAGCTCATGAAAAGAAGAAAGAGATGAAAGTAAAATCAAAGATAAAATAGAAAGCGCAGAATTAAATAAGCTTATCAACAAGAGACAAACAGAAGAATAACGGCAGAGAAACATGAATCAGATCAAAGAAACCATAATATCAGGAAAGAGTCTGAAACAGGTCCAAAGCAAAATCGCACTAGGAAAGCAACAGATTATATTACTGAAAGACGAAAGTGGTGAAGTCATGAAGAGCTGAGAAGATGGTGAAGAGAATTGAAGAATTTTACAAGGAACTGTATGCATTAAGAACAATAGTATCAAGAGCTAACTTTTCAGGTGACACAAGTGAAATGCCAGAGTTAACACCAAAGCAAGTAAAATTTTCTCTTAAAAATATGAAAAGAGGCAAGAGCCCAGAGGAAGATGAAACAGTAGCAGATTTACCGTCAAATGCCGAAGCAGGAGTTCAAAAGTGGCTCGTACACTTATATACTCAATGTATAAAGAAGAAAATTCCCAAAACATGGTGCAATGCAATAGTTATTTTGCTTTAAAAGAAAGACGACTCAAAATATCTCAGTAACTATCGGTCGATTAGTTTATTCTCAGTTATTGACAAAATCTTCTCTAAAGTCCTTACGTACTAAAGTCCTTACGAACAAAATGACAACACACTTGGATGAAAACCGAACAGGCATTATTACGAAACGGTTACTCGACTACTGATCAATTACACGCAATGAATCAGCCAACTGAGAAAACTACAGAATCCAATAAACCACTGTTCTTAGGTTTTGTCGGTTACGAATAAGTTTTCGACTCAGTGGAGCATATAGCAATTGAAAATTCATTGCTGGAACAAGGAATAAGCGTGAACATTGTAAAAGTGATTGAAAATATAAACAAAGAAGGAACTGCTACATTTAAGCTAAACAAAAACTCAGAAAAAAATAAAGACTGGTGACAAAATTATACTAAATTTTTTTTACAGTATACCTTGAAAGCATTTTCAGAAAGCTATGATGGTTGAGCAATGGAGTCAGCATAGATGGAGAAAACTTAAAACATTTAAGATTTGCCCATGACATTGTCCTAATCTTAGAAACAGCAAAGACATGGCAAGAAATGGTAAATGACCTAAACACAAAAAGTCTCAAAGTAGGGCTAAAGATGAACCGGAGCAAAAGTAAAGTAATTTTTAGTCCAAATACGCCAGACAGCGTCATCAGAATAGCTGACAAAAATTTTTGAAGATGTCGAGGAGTACAATTACTTGGGATAAAAACATAAACCAACGCATTACAAGTGGATGGAAAGCTTTCGGTAAACATAGAGACATCGCGAAAAGTAGCTTTCCATTATGTATGAAACGATAAGTATATAACGGAGATTTAATCCCAGCTATGACGTATGCTTGTGAGACCTGGAAACTGACAAGATCGATGGAAAATCAACTAATCCGTTCTCCAGGTGCAATGAAAAGTTCAATGATGGGAATATCTTTAAGAGACAGGCAAAGATCAACTTAGCTGAGAGAGCAGATTAAAGTCAAAGACATCATAGAAGTTATAAAAGAACAGAAATGGAGATGGGCAGGTCATGCTGCAAGACTAAAGGATAACCGATGGAGCAAGAGGCTGACTGACTGGACTCCAAGAGATCGTAAGCGCAGCAGAAAAAGGCCAGACAGGAGGTGGAAAGATGAGATTGAGAAGTTTGCAGGCAAAACGTGGCAGGGATTGGCTTAGTCAAGAAATTCGTGGAGAAGGCTGAGGGAGACCTTTGTTCAGTAGCGGACGTGCTATGGCGAATAATGCTGATGATGATGATGATGATGATGGGACAGAGAGAGAGAGAGAGAGAGAGAGAGAGTGCACGTGCGCTCGCGCATTCATCCGGGAGTATGAGGTGTATGAAGTATGTGTATGACTCACAATGAACTGACATATTTGCCGCCTGCTAACACAACGTATACGTACCCAGAGCTACACTCCACACCGCAGTCACATCACGTTACCACGACCCCTCAGCACCATGGATATGTGACGCTTACAAACATCACTGAACGTCCTCATAACCTACCATCACTACTCATGGGTGTTCGAACTCAAGTACTCTGTTCCAGATACCTGCAGATAATTTTATTCAGTTGTGTGACTTATTGTTTTCATACTGGCACCATTAACCCCCTCTGGGTCGTGGCACCCTTTAGTCTTACCTTCCAGCTAAAGCTAGGAGATTTTATAATGCTGAATGGGTAATGGAGCCTTAAATCAGTTGACGTTATTTAATGCATTCTCTATCCAGACAATTTTATTTTGGTTGGATGACCTTTACGATTTGGAAGGTTTAACAATTGACGACGACGACAACGGCGATGATGATGATGTCTCAGGCTCATCTAAAACATGAACCTGATTTACTGCAGGCTTAAGTTGCACTCCTTCAGTCCACCGTCCTCCATTGCGGGATAAGAAAATTGCTGAGGATCGTTTATATAATCAAGCAACTGAAGAACTGACCAGTTACATCGGTGCCAGCACATGAAGGCTTGCCCTTCCAGCACCCGTCAAGCAACAAACACTCATCCCTTTTCCCTCCACCTCTCTAACGCAAGAGTTAACCGTTACTCTTAGTCCTTCATGCATGCAACGGGTCAGCTCTGGAACTGTCTCCCTCCGTCTGTATTTCCTACTGCCTATGATCTTCAGTATTTCAAACACAGTGTGTCCTGGCATCTCGAAATGAACGTATCTTTAATTTGGCCCTCTGCTATCTTGTGTTTGTTTTTTCTTTAACGAAACACTTTGCAGGGTCCTGGCCTTTGGCTCCATCTTTCTTGCATAAAATGAGCTAAATAAAATATGAACAACAAGAAATAACACACATGAACTTCAGGATCTGAGAGGAATAAAAGAGTAAGTGAAAAATGACAAGAACAGTGAAAACTCATACTCTTCGTTCGTCACTGTACATTCCCCTTCACAGCCTTTATAGCACTTACCAATTTTCTCCCTTGATCTATTCTACTTAACACTTCCTTCTCATTAAAAAAAATAATAATAATTGCATCAAGGTACATCAACTCGACTTCACATCGTCTTCCTCTGTTCCCCAACACATTTCACCTTTTTACTAACTCTCAATAACGCTCATTTTAACTTGCCTACTTACAGTCAGTCATCGTTTTTCACACTCTTAAATCACTGAATCAGTGTGCCAAGATCTCGTGCAACATTATGAATCACATCGAACACAAAATATCCATGATTCATTATTGTTTTCCAGGCCTTCTAGCAAGTCTCTCATAAGCAGTTCTCTGGAATCTTCATACGCTTTTTCCTATTTCTGCATATTATTCAGAAACATCAGCCTCTAGTCTTGATCTCAGTCACGTTTTCTTTCTTCATATAAGCCACTTACAATGATTACTGGTTGGCTCCACTGTCTGATTGTTCAAACGTTCTTCAGCTTTTTCCCAATTCCTTATAAAGAGGATGGTGGTCAGTAGGTGAATGCAGTCTATCTGATTCACGTCCAGATGAGCTTGAGGTTGCAGTTTCTATTACCACTGCACATTTTCGGAGATGCCTTCGGGTGCTGGTACCGATATACCCAACCGACTTCACTACATGATTATATAAACGCCACTCAGCTACTTCCCTGTCACCTGAGAGGAAGATTATGGCAAGCGGGAAGAGGGTAGTTTGAGCCTGCAGTCCACTGGGTTCACGTTTCAGGTGAGCCTAGGGCCACAACAAGAGCAGCAACACATATTCGGCGCTTCTTTCCTATTACTGCTGTACAAAAATTCTTATTAACCCGCTGCTTCTCGTCAGTCCTCCTCATTTGCTGTCCATAACAGAATACTACCATCTCTTCTTCATTTCACTTTCATTTGCAAACATTTCACTTTTTTCACCTGTCATAATCTTACTCACATTAACCTACATTCATTCCTGTATTGTAGCACGTCTTTCCGTAACAGCTACCTATTTTCACGGATATTCGCATTTCCCCCCAAAAAAAAAATTTATATTAACAATTTTCCCTTTTCCTTTCTCACTCTATTCACGTAAATTGCTATAAATTCATGTGTCTTTCTTTTTTGTCATATTCCTTCATCCATCAATTCCAATCACTTCTTCAATTTGTTATTCACTATTCACTTCACATATCACAGTTCTTCTCAAATTCCCTTACACCTTAGGAACATTAAGCACACACACACACACACACACACACACACACACACACACACACACACACACACACACACACACACACACACACACACATTTAGCTCCCGCAACCAAACACTCTTCTTTCATTAATACTGATCCCAGTTCTTTTACTTCTATTCCCGTGTCTTCTGCTCTTGGTGTGGAAGAAAATAAAATAAACAGAAATAGCACAACTATCTCTTGGTATAAAGAATCCCAAGGTAAAAATATAATACTCATTTTTCCTGCTCCACTGTCAACGACTAACGAGTGTTATTTCTCTAATATTAAGTGTAATAAAAGAGTTTGCTTTCCCGAATATTACACGACAATATCACGATCTAAAAATTTCGCTGACACTCTCCTTCCTGCTTTGATGATGACAGGCATTACGTGAAATATTTTTATGTAACTGCAGCATGATACATGACACTGCAGAAATGAGAAATATTGAAGATGGGACAAAAAAGTAAAAAGAACAAAAACAAAAAGAACTTATATACGAATATACAAAAGAAAAAGTCCATACGAAAATCAACGACTGCACAAGAAAAAGCAAACATGATAAAGGCACAAAGCAAGAAAGCAGAAACAATATCTCAGCTAAAAATCGCTCAGACAGCGCATGCCTTCGCCAATGCCATTGCCATTCAAAAGGATCCGGATCCGGATCCGCGGATATAGGATCCGGATTCGGATCCGCCCCAAAGTTTATTCAGTTCTTTCTTGGTCCATAGCCCACCTTTCCACTAAATTTCATTGAAATTCATTGAGAACTTTTGGAGATATTGTGCGGGATACCTCGGATCCGGATTCGGATCCTGCCCAAAATTTAATCATTTCTTCCTTGGTCCATGGCCACCCTTCCAAAAAATTTCATCAAAATCCGTTCACAACTTTTTGAGTAATCCTGCTAACAGACACAGACAGACAGACAGACAGACAGACAGACAGACAAACCAACAAACAAACCAAAGCGGGGAAAAACATAACCTCCTTGGTGGAGGCTATAAAAACTGAATACAAAAATTATCAAGCAAATGAAACACACACACACAAACACACACACACACACACACACACACACACACACACACACACACACACACACACACACACACACGAAACAAGCCAAACGTAACAATATTTTTTTCCCCTTTGTCTAATATTCCTGCTAACATCTGACGATGCTGAACGCAGGATTAAATTTTCAAACTGGGGGGAGTTGGATAGTCTTCATCAACATTTTTCTTATCGGAGCTGTAACAAAATCGTCAGGAATTAGTAGGAGTAAAACGAAAAGAATGGGTTTTAGGGCTGGGTGGGGGTGGAGAAGGGGCTAAGAGGAGGCGGAGAAGAGGAGGGAACAGGAGGGGGGAAGTGTATATAGACCTAAATTATCCTCTTCAGCAGAGTAACGTGTCTCTCTGTCTGTCTTTCTGTGTATGCTTGCTACCACCAGGAGATTTTATTCAGCTCAGGAAGATATTTTCAGCTTGCAAATATACACAATCCTTCATTAATATTTTTTCTCGGGTCCTTTGTGAAGATGGTAGCAACTAAAGTTAAAAGTAAAGGAGAGAGAGAGAGAGAGAGAGAGAGAGAGAGAGAGAGAGAGATAGAGAGAGAGAGAGAATTTGTTTCAGTTTGATGGCTATTCAATCTCATGCCGTGCTATAACCTGTTAACTAATATATCGCAATATCCCTGTGGTCAAATGTCACCCTCCTTTGCTATGAACCAGTCTCTCTCTCTCTCTCTCTCTCTCTCTCTCTCTCGTAACAAATACGGTTGGTTGTTATAGTCTGATAATTAGGCTACCAGCAAACGATTTTGTTCAACTTAGAACTATCCAAACAATCAAAGTCTTAACCTTTTTCACTGCTTTATATTCATTTAGGATCTACAGTTGTTCCAGCGATCAAAGAGTTAACTTTTTTACTAGTATGGACTGAGTTCGGTCTTGTAGTTATCCAAGTATTCAAAGAGTCAACCTTTTCACATCTAGATAGAGTTTCCCTAATAAAAAATTCTGGTATAAACTTAAATATAATGTCCAGGTGTACCAGTAACAGAAACAGGGCTAATCTAATTCCTAACGCGAAGAATAAATTAGAATGTTGCCATCGCGGTGAGTGCCAAATCTACGTCAAACAATGCATTACTGAGCCTTAAAGTTGTAATGCCGTGATGAGCGTAACTGGGCGTAGGGAGAGGCTCTTTGATCTGGGAGTGTCAGCAGGGACGCGTAAAACTTTACCTAGGGACGCTTTGAAGTCCGCGGTTTTGATCCTTTTACCCAGCAAATGCATTGTTAAGTGGTCACTCTGGGAGATCAACACATGCAATCGCGCCCTACTCACCAACCGCTTCTACCTTATACACCATCCCATTACCAACTTAACGCTTTAGAGCAGTGTTTAATTTCAGCTGTGTGCAAACTTTGTGGTTGCAAAATACGCACCTCAGTTATATTATAAAGTTGATGAATTAACATTTCTAGCCACTTGGTGTCTCCATGACTGGATACATTTTTAATCTGTTACATTGCTGTGTAACACTACAGCATTATGTCATCTTGGCTGTAGCGTGAATGTGCGGTCAGTATCAAAATAATTATTTTTGACAAGGGATGCGAAAAGACATTCAGAGAAGCAAGGGGTATGGACACTAAAACAGATTTAAGAACTGCAACGAAAGGGGTATGGACACTAAAACAGATTTAAGAACTGCAACGAGACGGCCTACTCGTATCTTGGGTATTTTATTATGGTTACATTCGGACGCTTTCATTCACACGAAATCTGTCCTCGATGCGTTACCATGTACAGTCGATTAAAAAAAGGGGGAGGGGCACCGGAGAGGTCCGACGCAAACCGAAATGACCAGTACTGCTTCCGAGGTCCCCGAGAGATTAATCTGTTATCATCTGCATAGGCATATAATATCTACAGTATATCACTAGGTAATATTACAACCAAACCATGTATGCATCCTTATCAATGCAGGTTTACCAACGATTGTAAGATGATCGGGCTTTTTTCAGTAGCTGTCTTTTGTGGTGTTTGGCTGGTTCGTGATAAATATACATAGACAGTTTTTGATCGACTATACCTCAATTAACTCTTAATAGGGGAATTCAACAGATATTTCAATTATGGTATATTTCATAAATCTGAGGGAAGCTCTTGTCCTCCAAAGACTATATGCTGAGATGTCCCTGGTAGTATACTGTTTCAGTTTGCTAATACTGTGAGGAGAATTAAGTACAGGAGATGCATTAACTAGGTTTTACAGTATACTAAGTCAAATCTACTCTTTCCCCTTCTTTTCTTATCTCAATAGATAGTTCGTTAGTTTATATAAGCAATGTGTTTATATAAGCAATGTGTTTTTACTACTAATAGTCAACTTCAAAGCTATCAAAGGTAGTAAAACTAACGCAACTACTGCAGGAGAAAATGATATTGCACATAAAATATAAGAGGGCTAAAGGCTTCTGAAAAGGCCATGCAGAGAAACTGATTACATACATACTCTCAGTTGTTGTTATTGTTTCTATGGCCACTGACACATGTAAATGTGATTCCGATGCAGGATCTAGCTACTGCAGGGAGGCGCTTGCATATATAAATCTTGACTGATCGTTGCATGATGTGATAGGGGGGAACATGAGCTTAGCACATGTGCTGTCGTGCAACAGCAGAGACAGATTGAGCATTTATAAAAGCGGGTGTGTGTTCAGAATTCTGTTTTTCTCTTCAATTATAGATAATTATGCATTCAAAAACATTTAAAAATTACTTTGTTTCTGCAACTGAAAGATGAACGACAGTATGCTACAATGCATCGTCAGTAATGTCATGCCAATACAAAATAAACAACTGAAAATTATGGTTTTCCTTTTCCCCTAGGTAATTTTGTATACAGTACTTTTTTTCTGGGTACTGTATTTCATCTACACGAACAAAAAGAACCATTACTTTCTTTTTGCGGGCAATATAATAATGTCTTAGTTACATATTCACAACATTGCCATATATTTACACATTAGAGAGAAAGAGAGAGAGAGAGAGAGAGAGAGAGATTAGGGTGGTACATAGTCCATAGGTAAAAAAAAAAAAAAAGTATATAAAGTACTGCTCCAAAAGGCTGTCCCTGTTCCATATGGCAAACAGACATCGCAGGCAAAAATTAGCTCATTTTAACAAATTTTGGGGGTTGCACAAAAAATCAGATTCTGTGTAATATGTATGAATTTCTGACTGTGCTGGTAGTTGGGCAGCCTACTAAAGTTTTATCAAAGACTGCATTTTTAAAAAAATGTTTTAATGGTTTTCAAATAAACCTCTGCAAATGCAGTGCTGAGTTGCCCATTGTCCAGCTTTCAATCAGCTTCAGTGGTTTGTGCATCATGCTGCCGAATCCTTTAAACTGGAGGTATTTGATACTACACCTTCCAAAACACGTTTGCGGTCAGGTGTACACAGAAGCATCCCTTGGAAATGAACTTAGGCCTATGTGGTTAGCCTGTTGTCACTAAATATTTGAAGTAGTTTTATCTGATGTTGTGACTGAAGCCCTTGAACCATCATCTGGTCCAGAAATGAAGATATTTAAACGTTTTCAGAAATGCTGGGGCAAGATCAATCAAGAAGCTTTTCAGCCTGGAAATGATGATTAGTTTAGTTCCACTCAAGAATCTTTGCACAGGGAAATGATAACATACTATACACATGTAATAAATGAACAGCATCCATGTGAAGACTACATGGATTTCCTGAAGCTGTATCTCATATGTCTAGGACAGGGGTTCTCAAACAGGGGGGAATTCCCCCACAGCGGGGAATTTAAGTGTCTCCGGGGGGGAATTGAGGCCATAAAGTGGCAAGCTCATACTGTTGTTATATTCATCTTTTTATTGCTTCTGAACACAAAATATAATGTGCATCAGTTAGGTCGAAATTGTTTTTGTTTTTTTTCCAGTGTATTGTTATTTTTATAATAATTAAGGAATAGTGTGAGAAATAACGGAAAAGAAAATTTCTCTCAGATCCGTTTCAGTTGTTTCTGTGAGTAAGAACATATGTGTGTACGTGCGGTCCGAGGCAGAGGAGGAGGCTTGTCTTCTTTCATGTCTAATTCCTGTGTGTTCGTCCTGTCAGCTTTTTTTTTTTTTTTTTTTTTTTTTTTTTTTTGCAGAAGTTGGGGATACGGCGAAGGAACTACCAAAACCTTTCAAATCAAGGAGAATTTCATCTCGACTACAAAAATTGCAATTCTTTTTACGTACTTTATAAACTGAAACCCTGAGAGAGAGAGAGAGAGAGAGAGAGAGAGAGAGTCGTCATATTCCTGTACCGTCAGGTTTTCGTTTTGGACGTGTACAAACTAGTGACGCTGTTGGCCCTCAGACCTCGGTAGATTCTGTCACTCACTTTCAGTTCAAGTCCGTCTTACAGTTGCAAACAGGTCTGTACCGTACTGTGGTCGTTCCGAGAAAGCTTAAAACTCCACTACACAATAATCCATGTAAATATATATGTACTAATATGGAAATATTAAAGCAGATTCTCATTATTTTATGCATATTAATCAGGTAAGCACCTGATGAGTAAGACAGTCTTGGAAAGGGGGGAATAACATTCAGCCATATGGTGGAAGGGGTGAATGGGGCAAAAAAAGGTTGAGAATCACTGGTCTAGGCAGTACGCCAGATGGAGCATACAGATTTCGTGATCCTGGTGCCATATACACCATGCTTATTGGATGATGAAAGGAATATATGTTTTGAAAATATTACTCTTTAGTAATCAGTTTAAGCTCTCTGCTCATGAATTAAAAAGCTTTCTGAAAGTTGGATCGCTTGCCTCTGTGATACATGGTAGGTTTTGACATGATGCTCCAATCCCACATGAGTCCCCTTTCAATGATATGAAGTTGATTAACATGCTTCAGGCATACCCTGATGTCAGCATTTGAGAGAAGGCCATGAAAGCAGTCAAGCGACATCTCTGGTATTTGTTTGAACACCTACTACCACCAATGGCTCTCTTTGACAACCCTGTAAGCAATGAAACAAAGACTGCAGTACTTGCAAACTTAAGGAGACCACCCAAACCAGACTGTGCACATAGCATCCCAGCCACAGATTTTGATACTAGTAATCCATTAGAAGCATACATTACAAACAGGTCAATGAAACTCTTTAACCTGGCAACTGTAAACAGTGAAGAGCTAGAATTATTAGGAAAAGATCCTACTACCTCGCTAGCAGATGATACTTTTCCTGTCATACAGAAGAAAATTTGTGGAGTGAACGAGGTGAATCATTGCACAGAAAGAGGCAGTAGTTTCACCGAGTTTTACCACAGTACACTGATCAAAAATGTACGCCAGAAGCAGTTTCTATTACAAATAGTCAGAATTCATAAGCAAATGTGCCAATCTTCTAATAAATCTCCAGTTTTGGCACAATAAAGCACTTACGTCTTTCAGTGAACTCAGTTTAACCAAACCTTTGTTATTTTATTGTAAAATAAGTAAAAGATGTTGTATGCGCATACCAAGTAAGTGAGTAAATATTCAGTATGCTATACCATCATTACAGAACACTTAGACATAATGAACTGACAATCATTAATACATGCTTGTTTTATGCAGAGTTGAAAATTGCTAATAATTTGTTAATAATGAACTCATATTTATACATTTTATTTTATTCAGCTTTAAAAATTGTCAACAAAACACTAACACATTTGGTTTAAAGTGTTAGAAATTATATATATATATATATATATATATATATATATATATATATATATATATATATATATATAAAGACTTTCTGTGATCGGGACAACTCAAGTACCGTACTACACCTGACGCCGGACGATTGCATGTAGGAGAGAGTGAGTATAGGAGCCTGAGTGTTAATACTGTCACCACTAACTTTCATAACCTCGGCAGTTCTAGTGATCGATTGCAGGTGAGACTAAATAATATTATTTAGATGAGAGAGTGATCGGTGCTTGACAATGTTATGATTTACTAATGTGCCAATGATGCGGTAGTGGGGAGGACTCTTCTTTTAGTCAGCCCACGATTTCGATTAATTAATATTTGCTTCAAGTGTGAACTGACTCAACAATAGCCCTTTCACTGCTGTTGGTACATTTGTATTTTATCCGGTCAGCAGCAGACGATTTTGTTCCACTGGGATTAATCCCCACAGTCACAGGACTAATAGAGCCCCCCTCCCCCAGGGAGGGACTCACACCAGCCGCGAGCCGATATATATCTACCGCGGCTCGGAATATAACCTTGACCTTTACCTACTTTCACCATTTTCGAACTCGTAGGAGATTTGCATCCCTACAACACACCTGTAAAATTTTGTAATGATATCCTGAGCGGATGCGAAGTTATCGTGCTAACAGACACTCATAGATTTTCATGCTTACTACACACCCCTAAAATTTTGTGTTGATATCTTGAACGGTTGCGAAGTTATCGCGTTAACAGACAGACAGACCTAGACCTACTTTCACCAATTTCAAACTCGTGATCGATTTTTTTTTTTTCCCCCTACTACACACCTGTAAAATTTTGTGATATCTTGAGTGGTTGCGAAGCTATCGATCTAACACACACACACACACACACACACACACACACACACACACAAACTGAACACAATACCAGCTTTGGTATAGCAAATATCTATCTCCACTAATCCTTGCACTGCTTTTGGTGCAAACAGAAATTTCTTTACGATAACGCCTAGCGACTTTGTTTGCATAAGAGAGATTCTGACAATAAGATAGTTACAAGGTTGAGGCAGGGTCGAGAAGTGGAGCAAAGAATTATGGATAAAAAGTAGTCTCAACACAGTTCTTAAACCTTCATGGTGACGTCTTTTTTATTCAAGTTACCGACACGTTACTTTATACACCTTGGGATAGACCCCTCGCAGCGAAGAAGGTGGTAAAGGGTATATCTCAGCCATCAAGTCTGAAAAAAAAATATATATATCAAAATGCAGGTAAAATCGCCTGGTGGTAGCAACATATCAACACTGGTAGCCTACTGTCTTTACCTGCTTTTTTTTTTTTTTTTTTTTTTTTTTTTTTTGCCAGTGACCTCCAGTCTTTTAAACGCAATGTGTCCAGGCATCTCGAAATGAACGGATCTTGCTTTTGCTTCTCCTTTATTATTTTTTTTTTAATTCCTTCCTCCTGGCATAAAAAGATTAATGCAGTAAGTGACGTCACTGTCGTATATGGGTTAGGTGGTGTCAGTTCCGAATGTAGGCTACCGATAATGTTTTCTTTTTAAGCCTTAGAATAACCAGACGATTTTCTTCGATCTAGGGGAGACCTTGAAACGGAGTGGTTGAACCTCACTTTATCCGTTTTACAGCAAGAGATCCTTCTTAAATTCACTGTCTGTCGTCAGGTGGTAGCAAGAATTAAGTGAAAAAAGAAGTCACAGTAGCCTGACAGTTAAGCTGTTCAACCTCTTCCCTACCATGGCGTCTTTCTTTTTTTTTCTACTCCTGCTACCAATGGACGGTTTTCTAAAGCTATGGGACGCGGGACACATCAGGTAGCTGGGCACTCATACAAGAACCACTGCTGGGTAGACACAACCACGCAAACCCATGAAGGACTGACCAATACACAGACACTGGACATTGAAGCAGGCTGCATTAACACAGATATCACAGACAGACACATAAGCACCAGACGCAACACAACAATAAGAAAGACAAAGAAACACAGTAACATAGTACCAACAACACTATGATCATTCTGTACAAAGACAATCACAATAACACAACGGTAAAAAAACAGTAACACAAAGACAAGAGCAATTCCAGGACACAGCTAAACAAGATAATGGTGTGCCGTTACCATGAAAGCTGTGCAAGACCCGGGAAGCGCTAAGTGGTGTTGATTATAATTAGATTTACGTTTTCATCCCACACACACACACACACACACACACACACACACACACACACACATACCAGACGCACAGACAGTCACACAAATATACACTAGCAAGTGGTGTTGACTATCAGTCTACGTTTTTATTCAGAGATACCAGACACACAGACAGTTACACAAATATTCACGAACAATCACTCTGACACTGAAAAGACAGAAATGCAAAAAGATTCACACATGCACAGATAGCATAGAACATGAATGCCACAGACTAACACAAACAGGCAACAAACAAGGAAGTGGAAAATAATTAAAAAACACACACACACCAGCGCAAACATTACAGATAAACAACCATACACAGACACCAGATACACAGACAGTACACACATCCATACAAACACCAGAAAGACAGATAAACACAGTAATAAAAACTAACAGACAGACACAGAAATCTTAATCCTGAAAGCTGTGCAAGTGTGATGTGGTACTGGATGGTGTTGACACAATACTTATATAGTATATACGATTCTTTTCCATTCTACTGACATACATATATATGCTGACAAACATATACGGACACCAGGTATGCACAAGACGCAGACACCACAGGCAGATAAAAACAGTAATACATAAACAACAGACAAACAGACACAAGCATACACTAGGAAGAGGATCACAGACACTAGATAAATCACACAGATCACAGAAAAACACACACATCCGAAAAAAAAGACAAACACAGACACTACAAGTTTACTCAACTATAGCCACACAGACTCCACCAACAAACAACTAGGACAACAGACAAATACAGACACTAGAAATGCAAACAACCACACAGACACAGATATACAAAGGGTCACAAGGATAACTACAGACAGAAGCTCAAAGACAACAAAGACACTAGGAAGACAGAAATACATTATCACAAAAAGAACGGACAAACACAGAGACCGAACCCTGAAAGCTGTGCAAATCCACGCTGTGCAGGCTAGCGTTGGCAATTATACTTTTGCCTACATCCCATCCCATTAACAACTAGAATGCACTCTAACAGAGCATACCTTCGCCAATGCCATTGCCATAAAAAGGATCCGGATCTGGATCCGCCCCCAAATTAAATCAATTCTTTCTTGGTCCATGACCCACCTTTCCACAAAATTTAATTGAAATTCTTTGAGATTTCTTGGAGATATTATGCGGGATAATCCCTAAATTAACCATTTCTTCCTTGGCCGATGGCCCACCCTCCTACAAAATTCCATCAAAATCCGTTCATAACTTTTTGAGTAATCCTACTAACAGACAAACAAACAAACGCGGGGTAAAACATAACCTCCTTGGCGGAGGTAAATATACAGACAAACATATAGTACAGGAAGACAGACAGACAGACAGACACACACACACACACACACACACACACACACACACACACACACACACACACACACGGCACAGAAGGTTACCAAAGACGCAGATAGACACCTTAGATAGAGTAACACAGATACCATACAGACACCTTAGAAAGAGAAACAGAAAACACAGCATAGAGACGAGCACACAAGCACCAAACACAACAATTCAGACACTTTATACTGACGAAAACACAGAATCACGCAAACACTGAAAAACGCAAACAAACGCAGGCAAACAAGTATGCACAAATATGAATTCATTAGCATAGGGACAACATAAAAACACAGAAACCATAACTCTGAAAGCTCTGCATGTACAGTACAGGGTGATTCTGGTTGGTATTGCACAATTATATTTATACTTTAATTCCACGTCGCTGACAAACACAGACACCAAACAGACAAACACACTGACACATTAGACAACCACACAAACACCCGAAATGCAAAAACACAGGCACTTTCGGTAAACAAGGACAGACACTAAGGAGACAAATAAGCAGGCACAAAAAGGCAAAAAAGACAGGCCCCAGACAAACACAACACACACTCCAAACACAACAGTATAGACTTTTTAGTCTAATACAACAGACATCTCAGGCCACACACACACACACACACACACACACACACACACACACACACACACACACACACACACACACACACACACACACCATCTGCGTCCATGCTGTTCCTCCATCACTTCCTTCCTCTGACTTCCTCATGGTTGACATTAAAATTTTTTCAGCTGATGTATTTTCTGCCATCACAGGCCTCAGTACTAATAAGGCATATGAGCCTGATGGAGTCCCTCCTGTTGTTCTCAAGAATTGTGCTTCTGTGTTTACACCCAGCCTAGGCAAACTCTTTCGCCTCTATCTATCAACTTGTACCTTTCCTACTTGCTGGAAGTTTGCTCTCATTCAGCCAGTCCCAAAGAAGGGTGACCATTCCCAATCCTCTAACTATCGTCCAGTTGCTTTAACATCCTGTATCTCAAAAGTTTTCGAGCCAATTCTTAATAGAAAAATTTTAAAGCATCTTTCCTATCACAACCTTCTTTCTGATCGTTCCGTCAGGGACGCTCCACTGGCGATCTTCTCACCTACCTTTCAGACTCCTGGTCATCCTCCTTTCGGGACTTTGGCGAAAGCTTTGCCATCGCACTTGACATCCTAAAGGCTTTCGATCGAGTCAGGCATAAATCTTTAATTTCCAAACTGCCCTCTTACGGTTTCTTTCCTTCTATCTGTGCCTTCATCTCTAGCTTCCTTTCTGGTCGTTCTATAGCCGCTGTTGTAGACGACCATCGTTCTTCTCCCAAATGTATCAACAGTGGTGTTCCTCAGGGCTCTGTCCTATCACCAACTCTCTTCTTTTTATTCATCAGTGACCTTCTAAGCTGTACATCTAACCCTATCCACTCATACTCTGATGACTCCATCCTTCACTTTTCCATTCGGTTCCCGCAACGTCTATCTCAGCAGTTACTTCAATAAACAAGGGATGAGGCTATGGCACACCTAATGTCTGACTTGGCTCGTATCTCTGACTGGGGTAAAAATAATTTGGTTGTTTTTAATGCATCAAAGACTCAGTTTTTACACCTATCAACCCAACATAATCTTCCACGGGTATACCCACTAATGTTTAATAATATTCAGCGTAATCCTGCATCTTCCTTGAATATGCTTGGGGTTTCATTCACTCAGGACTTATCTTGGAAAGATCATATTACATCTCTTGTAAAATCTTCTTCCAAGAGATTAGGTGTGCTAAACCAACTCTGTTCCTTCTTTACCCCTGCACAATTGTTGACTCTATACAGGGGTTTTATCTGCCCCTGTGTGGAGTACAACTCTCATGTGTGGGGAGGCTCCCCACATACAGTTTTTTTGAATAGAGTGGAATCAAAGGCTTTTCGTCTCATTAACACTCCTCTTACTGACTCCCTTCAACCTCTGTCTCTTCGTCACACTGTTGCATCTGTATCTCTTTTCTATCGCTGCTTTAATGGTCACTGATCCTCTGAACTGCCTGCATGTATTCCTCCACCTCTACGACGGGCGCGTAGCACCCGTCTAGCAGCAAACTCTCATCCTTTTTCTGTCCAACTCTTTAATGCAAGAGTTAACCGTTACTCCCAGTCCTTCATTTATGCAACAGGTCAACTCTGGAACGGTCTCCCTCTGTACGTATTTCCTGCTTCCTATGATCTCCAGTCTTTCAACGCAGTGTGTCCAGGCATCTCGAAAAGATCGGATCTTGAATTTGGTTGGTTCTCTTGTATTTTTGCTTTTCTCTTGGAATGAACAATAATTGCGGACTCGTGGCCTTTGGTTCCTTCTTCCTCGTATTAAAAAAAAAAAAAATGCAGATGTTGCTGGTATGTCCATTATTGCGTCATGCAACGTGAATCGAGTCAGTTCATTCGATGAGGTAGTATCATGTTGCTAGTTTGGCTGGTCGACGTATTTTTAAGTTGTTCGTTCTTGCAACCGTCAATTGATACATTTTGTTATGTATGTGGAGAATATATTAGACCGAAGATATCAAACACAAAATCTACCTTGATATCAAATCTGCTCGTGCACACAAAACATATTTTGGCGTGGCAAAGGACGATCAAGATAAGGACTGGGCTCCGCGCTGCACTTGCGGTAGCTGTCGCTCTGCACCTTAAGCTTAGCTATGAGGAGCGAGAAAGAAGATGCGTTTCGCAGTTCCAAGAGTGTGACAAGAGTCTTCGAATCACCACGACGACTGCTATTTTTGCATGGTTGATATAAGTGGTGTGAAGAGCATTAAGGACAGAAAGAACATTGTATATCCAAATTTGCCTTCTTCGATCTCTCCGGTGCCTCACAACGATGAGCTGGCGATTTCTGTCCCTCCTGCGGACAAGGAAGTTGTCTCTGACCATGAGGACATCGTCGATGACGGAGCGGAAAGTAATGACGAATTATATGTTGGAGAATGTTTCGGAGACACTTCACTCTTTCCCAGTCAGCAAGAACTGGATGACTTGGTCCGAGATTTAGGAATCATCAAGTCCAGTGCTGAGCTGCTGGCGTTACGTCTAAGTGAATGGAACTTGGGTCCCAGTTGCAGGCAGAGTTACAGGAATTGCCACGGCAAGTTTGCATGCTTCTTCAGATTTTGTGATGAAACCTCGTTGTGTTATTCTTTTGACGTTAAGGGTTTGTTCCAAGCCATGGGAGTGGATTACAAGGCCTCAGAATGGCGACTCTTCATAGGCAGTTCCGTGAAGAGCCTAAAAGCTGTACTGTTCCATAATGTCAACGAACTCCCATCAATTCCAGTTGCACATTCTGTAGAAATGAAAGAAGGCTATGAGACTGTGAAGATTTGTCTGACAAAGATCAAGTACTCAGATCACAATTGGGAGGTTTGTGGGGATTTCAAAATGATTTCATTCCTACTTGGAATGCAAGGCGGTTATACGGAGTACTCATATGCTTGTGGGACAGCAGGAGCGATGCAGAACACTTCGTGAGGGAAGACTCGCCTCTCAGAGCGAGTCTCATACCAGGCTCGTGCAACGTTCCAAGAGAGCCGCTGATCTCCAGGGAGAAGGTATTGCTACTGCCACTACACATAAATCTTGGTCTTGTGAAACAATTTGTGAAAGCCAACAATAAGGATGGCGATGCGTTTCTGTATATCCAATCAATGTTTCCCAAGTTGAGAGTGGCAAAGGTGAATGGCTGGCATATTCACAGGGCCGCAAGTCTGAAGAATGCTTGCAAGTCGTGAACTCCAGGGTAAAATGACCGATGATGAGAAGCGCGCTTGCAATGCTTTCAGAGGGGTTGTGGAAGGTTTTCTTGGCAACCAGAGGAGACCAGATTCCGCACATCTCGTCGATGACTTGATCTGTGTATTCCACCGGCTTGATGCAGAATGTCAGTCAAATTGCACAGTCTGCATTCCCACCTTGATTTCTTCAAAAGCAAAAGTGAAGCCAGCGAGGACCATGGCGAACGGTTCCACCAGGACATTCTGCTGATGGTAACCAGATATCAGGGCAGGTGGAACGAGGCGATGATGGGCGATTACGTTTGGGGATTGTTGTGCCATTGTCATCACAGCTACAGAAGAAAGTCAAGATCAAAAGTGCAGCTCTAGATACTACAGGTATGTGCCTTGCATTCCTTGTGATGTTACTGTTTGCTCATTTTCTAGTTATATTCATAATATACACCCGGAAATATGTAAATTCTTTGACATTCTTAATTTTCTCGAAATGGTAGCAAGTTGCAGTTCCTGTGCGTGTACGATACATATGTTGTTGCATAATTCCTGCAACTGTAGATTTACACAATAACAAACAGCATGTTCAGAATCTACGCATTGTCACTGATCAGAAGTAGCATAAAAACCAACATAAACAAAAAAATTGGTTTAATTTTCTTACACAGTGGATGACTGATTTCATTCCTTCCCTCCGCTCTGTTGTCGTCAGCCCCCTCCCTCCCTCCCTCCCTCTCTCTCTCTCTCTCTCTCTCTCTCTCTCTCTCTGACATGGTAACCTTGGATAATTCGAGGGACAACGGCAGATGTGAATATAAGAGAACGAGGAAGAAGAAGAAAAACACAGAAAAGAAAATCCTGACATTTTTTCACGGACGGTAAGTAAAAAATGAGGGAGCTCAAAAAATTAGACTAAGAACATTTTTAAAACTGTAAAATTCATTCAGTGGAGTACAGTTTATAATATTTCATGTTCATTACCTACACTGTCAGTGCTTTCAAAACAACGCTGATTTTCGCAACCGTTGTTAAAGTGAATAATCTGATCATAAAAGTTTTAGGAATATAATCTTTAAAATATAGCTTGAAAGGAAATACCGGAATATAATTTCAGTTATGTGATTCTGTATTTAGTTTAGCTCTATGTTTATAACTTTTTCTTTCCAAGGAAGTATACGGCATTTTATTTTAATCTTCCAGCCTCTAAGCGATATCATTTAACTTTGGAGAGCCCTTAAATGATGCAAGAATTACTGTAAATAACCTCTCCAGTTTGAAAAGCCTCACTCTGTACTGAATAACATAATCTATGGACAGAAAGAGAAAAGAAAGAGTTCTTGCGCTGAAGGAAATGGAATGTGTTTAATACGGGCATATAGATTTATGCGGGTGATTCTCCAGACTACATTTGTATACTTAACCATTTAATTATTAGTATTTCTCTCGAGAAGAAAATCTTCTGGTGTATCTGTAAATCAGCTTCATAAGCTTACTGTTACAAGAAAAAGCGTTGCTCGAGACAGTTTCTGAAGCCTCTGACCTTTTTCGATTCTCAGCTGAAGGCAATTCTTAGCTGTTTTTAATCTTATTATTTTATTCCCAAGAGCATCAGTCAGAACGAAAGGGTAGACTACGATATAAATAATACGCAATATTAATACGTTTCTTGGGTAAACACTGAAATGGCTGTGATTTCCATGTTGGTAATCAGACCTGCTAAGTGGGTAGCATTTGGATGTAGAGGCATGATGAATTCTACTTTGCATTTTTTTCCCTCCGTGAAGAAGTAAACGTTTGTGAGTTATGCTGTGTATCTGTATGTATAAGGTGTCTGTATTTGTAGTGTGTGTGTGTGTGTGTGTGTGTGTGTGTGTGTGTGTGTGTGTGTGTGTGTGTGTGTGTGTGTGTGTGTGTGTGTGTGTGTGTGTGTGTGTGTGTGTGTGTGTGTGTCTTACCTAATTGTATCTTTACAGGAATGAGTCAAGCTCGTACTGTCCCGTGTGTGTGTGTGTGTGTGTGTGTGTGTGTGTGTGTGTGTGTGTGTGTGTGTGTGTGTGTGTGTGTGTGTGTGTGTGTGTGTGTGTGTGTGTGTGTGTGTGTGTGTTTGTGTGTATGTGTTTGTGTCTATGTATCTTGACACAGATCTCACTACATCATCATTAACCATTCTGCTGCAGCTCGATCCAGAGATGAGTAAAATCGTTTATTAGTGAACCAAAATGAAGTCCAAGAAATTTCGCACTTAATATCCTTACGATTAGCTTGTTCTCTACCTCTTCTGTCAGATCACGTAATTTTCATTTCACTCTTCCTGTCACTGCGAGTATTGATGAGCAAACGTAAATGGACTGGTATAAAGCTTGTAATGATAGGCACATTCTCGGAAAATACATAAAATCTATAAAAATGTATTAATTATTTGTACTTGTTTTATCTATGAATTAATTTCTAGGGTGAGCCGTGAGAATAACACTGGCTAAGAATTCGTGAGTTGTCACGTCTTTGAGTTACAGAGATAATATAAGTGGTTGGTACGTTTACCTACTCTGCTCTATTTCTTAACCTCTTCACCTCATCATTTATTTATTTTACTCACGCTACCACTAAACGGATTTAGTTCAAATCAGAAAGGGCTTTTGGTAGCGAAGGGGTTAATGAAGGCAATATACAACTCCTGCTCAAAATCTCTCCTAAACTGAATAAAAACACTTAGATACAACAACAGTAACAAAACATCAACCACAACAACAACAACAACAATAATAATAAAAATAATAATAATAATAATAATAATAATATAAACATCTTCTGGCTGACGGGATGAGCCACTTCATTCCAGTGACGTACTGTAAACAATTAAAAAAAAGAGTCTTAACACTTTCTCATCTTCACGTTTTGCAGCAGTGGACGAACCACTTGAAAATGTTCTACATTCACTTCTCGTTTATGTGTATGCCTGCCATTATTATTAGCATCTCATTTAGCACGAGGTTTATACAACACGTGACAGACTATATCATTCAGAACTATTTTACCTCAAGAAGATAACACGAATGGCGACAACGGTCACTGAAATCACCGACCATCTGGGTAAAGATATATATATATTTTTTAATCGTGTGGAAGTACTTTCAGTTTGGTGATTTTCAAGATGACATAGGAACACCTCTTAAATATTAAAAAAAAAAAAAAAAAAAAAAAGAGCTACATCTGAGGTTAGTTTGTGACTTTGTAAAGGTATACTAAAGTGCATTTTCGAGCATGAAGAGGATTCGTCAATAAACAATGAAAATACGATTATATAAGGGACAGGTGAGATTAAGATCAGTCTGATTAAGCTAGCATAAGACAGGTTAGGTTAGTTTAGAATAAGTTTGGTTAGGTAAGCATAAAATAGATTAGGTTAGGTTAGGTTAACACAAATAAAGTCAAGTTAATTTAAGGAAATTTAGGTAATGTTTGGATAAATCAGCACTGATAAGGGCACCTGAGTGCCAAAAATGGCATTCTAAGATGGCATACCTCTGTCTTCGGCGAACCACAAGATAGCTTCCCTCTGTCTTCGGCGCCGTAGAGACTGTAAACAAAAACAGTGCCTTAAACGCTATTAACCACTTTTAAAAGACAAAAAAATAAATAAATAAATAAATAAATAAAAAACTTAGTTTATACAAATGGTCAGACAGATAGTTACTTGTTCAAACTACTCGTTTATGGCAGAGGTTTCCTAATACAGATATTATTGACAGTAAGTACTTTTGTCATATAATAGTGAACATTCATCAGTTAGGCTGACATTTCACTGAATCTGAAAATTATAAGCTATAGTTATCATTAAAATGCAAAAATGAAAACAGCAATTAAAGATACTGAAAACAGTTATCAAGAATATTGACATGATGACAAAAAGTGCATGGTGGTAAAACAATTGTCCTACTAGGAATCGTCTATGGGAATTGTCCAACTAAGAAGTGTCTATATAAATTGTCCAACTGTGAATCGTCTTTGTGGGAAACTCTCATTTATTTGGAAATCGTCTGTGGGAAGAGATATTACTATCACTCTACAATATAACCAATGTGCGAATCTTGGCTACCATTTTATCATCCTTGATCCTGAGGGTCTACCGATGCTTTTCCCTTCTTTTAGTGACTACCTTTCTTGAATCGACTCGACTAATTCCACTTAGATTACCTTTGATTCCTTCACTCCGATGACGTATTTTTCATTTTATTTCTGGTTCGTTCAGATGGTTTTGTTTGGTTCTGCACAGACATCTAATAGCGAAGGGGTTAAAGGGAGGCTACATTTTACCCCTCCAGATCGAAAAAATCAGTTGAAAATTGAGTAAAATCGTCTGCAGGTAGTTAGACCAAAATGCAAAATACGTCATCAGATTCTAGAGATTAATGAATTAATTTCCTTAGACAGTTTTAAGGCTTAGCATAACCTGTGCAGTAGTTTTGGCTCGTCTGTAACAGATTTTGATGTTTACCCGCTTCTCTAACAAAGGCATCGAGACGAGCACACACAGCACGACTGCACTCCAGCACACGACCAACACACCGACGCTTCTTAGTTCCTAAGGAGGGGGAGAACGAATATTCTCCAGTATCCCTTCATGCAGTAAGAGGCGACTAAAAGGACCTTTTTTTCTCCTCTCATCTTGATATTTCCGTGTTTCTTCAAGCCTTTATTTCCTTCTACTTAAGTCAGGTTAGATATTTGGTTTCATAACATGAACAGTTTAAGGACCACCAATCCACGCCAACCCTTCCTCCCTTCCGGGGTCTAGCCTTCCAACCAGCTGACCAATCAAACCATTCATCACCAAGCCGCTCCATCGTCAAGCAGCTCCATCGCCAAACCACTTCATCGCTGAGCCTCTTTAACACCAAGCTGCTTCATCACCTGGACACTTCAACGCTGAAAGCACTTCAACGACCTAGACCACTTCAACGCCAAGACCACTTAAAGCCAAGACCACTCCAATGTCAAGATCACTTCAACGCCAAGATCACTTCAACGCTAAGATCATTTCAAAATCAAGACCAATTTAACGCCAAGACCACCTCAACGCCAAGACCACTTCAACGCCAAGACCACTTCAACGCCAAGACCACTTCAACGCCAAGACCACTTCAACGCCAAGACCACTTCAACGCCAAGACCACTTCAACGCCAAGACCACTTCAACGCCAAGACCACTTCAACGCCAAGACCACTTCAACACCAAGACCATTTCAACACCAGAGCCGCTTTAACTCCAGAACCACTTCTACTCCAAAACCACTTCATCTTCTTCCTCGCTTCTGTTTCATTATTATTCATATATATCTTTGCTTTGAACTAGTGCCATACGGTCTCTGATACCTGGCGCTGGGAATCCATTACTCATATAACTTCTTAATGACTTACATCTGGTTCACAGAAAAAATAAATAAATAAATAAAAGATGTTCAGTTGGTATCAGTCAACAGTTCCTTTACACTCTCTCGAATTTCCGTAAAATTTCACGAGAGCTTACTAAACTAACCAACAATATATCATGTTTGAAGCCGAAATGACGATATTAATTGTGTACATGACTTTTCGCGCAATTTAAACGCATTTAATAGGAATCAAACGTATCTCGAACTCTTTTTCCAGGCATGCCAAATTCTAATCTTGTCTTTAATTTGCATGAACTGAAAGAGATACATTCAACCAGGCGAGGTGGGTTGTGATCTAGCTTCGTTAATCTGAAAATCATGTCACGTAAATGGATTATCGACAGCGAATTATGTTCAGAGAGGATTAAAAACCATTCTGGCAACACATTATAAGTCTGATTTACCAATCCATCCATCTATCTATATATCTACCTGCCTAAGAATCTATAACCAGATACGATGATCCCGGTGTCGTGCACGGAGTGTCTTAGGTAGGAAGTTACCGTTCCCTTCTCTGTTTAGCTTAAAACCAAACCTAAACAAACCTTAACCTAACCTAACCTTATCCTTCATCAGCCTAACCTAAATAAACCTAAACTAAACTAACCTTAATTCTCGATCTGCCTGTAACACACACACACACACACACACACACACACACACACATATATATCATTATCATTATCATCCGTTGAGGTCCACTGCAGGACCGGCCTATCCCTACCCAAGCAGGGACGATACAGCCATGTATCTCTACCCAGTGGCTTAGGTTGTCTGGTAGAGACTGTATGTAGGGTGCGAAGTGCTTGTGAGTGTAATTGTAATGTTGGAGTGGCTTTGGATGTGTGTGTAGTCTGTAAACCAAGTGTAATCGGCCCGCCTTAAGCCGACTGGGTGCAAGCATACTAGTATGCGACACTGGTTCAACCACAGCACCCCTTGTGTCCGCCAAAGCGGTCAGTGGCTTGGTAACCACTTCTCAAAGTTTTTACAATTCTGGCGGGAGGCGAACCCGCGTTCACCAGCGTGCGCAACGCACACTCTACCACTGTACCACAGAGGCTCCATATATATATATATATATATATATATATATATATATATATATATATATATATATATATATTCAATATCTGTATCTCGACCTATAGTTACCTATAGGTCGGTAAGACATCCAACTATCATTCCGACAGATGTATTCATGAAACGTTGTTGATAAATGACACCAAGGCCTAGCACAATGATTGAGATAACATACGGATTCTTTCAGCACAGCAGTTAAAAGGGAACTCAGCGCATGCGCACTGAGCGGAACGGTAACTTCCAGCATAAGTCAATCCATGCATACGAACCCGGAATGGATGGCCCAGAACGATTCGCCTCCATTTCTTTCTGTCCTCTGCTATCAGGCTGTCTCCGTGTAGCAAAATCCGGCACCCTTCCCTCACTTATATATCTATCTCCCTTATTCTTTCATCTCGTTAATCGCTTCACTAGTAGAGATCATCCCTAAACTGAATGAAGTCGTCTGTTGCAGGCCTGATGTAACTGAAATATATGCCATCGCACTGAAGGGGTTAGTTCTTTAATAGTAAATTTAGTGAGTGGAAACACTGATTGAACAACTGGTCACGCGACACACACTTCCCCAATAATTTCTCATAACCATGTGTTCGTTCGTCCATCACAGCATGAGAGTGAGGATTAATTTTTAAAGGCATGTTAGATTAAGCACCTGACCAGATAGCACCCCAATACAACTGCTCTTATTACCACTCAAACGTTCCTCCCACTCACTCTTATATGAGCAATATCGTCTGACGCTGGCTGATATATTATTCTCGAGAAGATACGACCAATCTCAACCTAACTGTACCAGTATTAAGTGGATATTACCTTAGGTGGAATCAAGAGGAGACGAGTGACACTCCCCCAAAATATCTTCATGGCCCAACTGAAAACATGACCCAGTTAGGACCATTAATATATTAAGACATGCCCACTACCATACACCCACACCGCCACAAACGCCCTGCTCCATCCGACTGCACCAATTATTAACGGTAACATCACTGACACTCCTAGGATCCTTTCATCACTCTCAGCTGAATAAAAATGCCTTGCGTTAGTTGAAATAAAAGAGATGACACGACCATGAAAGGAGAGGAAACATATTAACTGGAGACATTTCAAGTGGAATCAAGAAGCGACAACAAAAACTTTCAAAGCATTGTCAGCTCCATAAAAGCATCGAACACTACTCAGTTAGGATTAATTTTTAAACTAGTAAGCACCCAGCCACCTACCCAAACCACCACCACCACCACTGCCCTGCTCCATCCCATTGCACTAATTAACGTCAATTGTGCGACAACCAGGGCCCCTAATGTTCGGAATTATTATCGTAATTACTCCGATACAAATATTCGGCATTTCACATTTACTTTCCTTTTTTTCCGTCCAAACTGTTCTGTATTGCGACCCCGCCATTTATCTGACAATAACTGTGCGTGTAAAAGCTTCCTCTATTTTGGTCTTTCCGATTACACATCGTGCTAAAGGGTGCATTTATACGTAGGGTGGAATATACGTGTTGCCTTGTCATTAAGGTAAACTTGTGTATATAACCAGGACTAAAATGATAGTGTACTGAAACAGAAATAGTCTGCATAAACAACCATCTGCTGTAGAAAGACACTCGCACACATTTTTAGGTAAATAATTGAAATTACTGGAATGTATGTCTTGATTTTTGTTTTCTAAACATACATTACATTTTCAGTGTTTCTACAGTGCGTGAAAAATTAAAGCAGGAGATTTTAATGCAGTATAAGTATGAAAAGTCAACAGTAAAAACAGTGGGAATGGGAATGCAGAATTTGTGTGGCGTGCATAAAGTGGATAGAATAAGAAATAAAGTAATTCGCTAAAGACGTGGAGTAAATATATCTTCTGATTATGGGATACAAATATGTGTGATTAGATGGTACAGTAATAGGGAGAGAAATGGGAGAAGAAATGCGGTGAAACAGGCTCATAGGAGTGTGCTAGAAAGATGGAGGAGAAGTGAGAGCAAGGGAGGTGTATAGATATGGTAAATAAATGTGTGAAAAGGAGGTACTACATAAAAATTGAAAGTCTTCGGGAATGAACAGGAGACTGAGTTAGGTGGGTGAAGTACGTGTGTCTACGGAGAACTTGATGTGAGTTTGGCTTTTTTTCTTTTTTTTTAAATTTGCCAGTCAACGGACTGGCTCATACTGAGAGATGTATGTGAATCATACCTAACATAAATGCAGATGGTCAAGTCTGTAGGATGGAACCAGCATTTCGAGAGTTTGAATGATGTGTGACTGACTGGGTAGCTCATTTCACTGGGCATGCTGTTGGTAGTTCTACTTATGTACAATACTTTCTCTTGCGTTGTTTCTTGATTCTACCTTGTCCTATCAAATGGTTAGAAAGAGGATCAGAGGGATGATGATGCTTTTCATAATGACTTACGGCGGTGGCCTATTATTCAACCTGACAACCTGAAAGCATATGCAAGCCCCCAATTTCCGACAGTCATTGTTACACCCAAGATGAGAATAAGGTGTATTTGACTTTGCTACTTCGCTACTGGAGGACTCTTTAGGTCCTGAAGAGGGAAGCTTTCATGTGGTGGCACCATTATGGCCGAGTGGTGGAACTACCTGGTTATACAAACGTTCGTCAGTAATCTCTCTATTCCCCGAAAGCTGGGTGATGGGCTGCAAAAGTTGGGCAGTTTCGGCCTGAAGTTCACCTGATTGCCGTTCAAATATGACTGGCGTTGCAAAAACAATAACAACAACAACAACAACAACAGCGGCAGCAACAGTAGCAGCAGAAAACAAAAGCAACAGCGGCAGCAACAGTAGCAGCAGAAAACAAAAGCAACAGCAGCAGCAACAACAACAACAGAAGCAGCAACAACAGCAGCAGCAACATCATGCTGCTGCTGTCGCCGCCGCCGCTGCCACTGCTGCTGCTGTTGGTGAATGCGTTTTGTAGCGTGGGGTCCGCAAAAATAACGTCTAATGCTCACAAGTGTTCCACAAACTGACCGTCAGAAATTGAAGATTTTTACGTAGAGTTACATCCAGAAGTCCGTTCGCCTCCCCTGCCTCTTTCTCACTGCTAGATCCGATCCATAGATACTGGAAAGACACGTGGTAAACAAATGTGCATACCACATGTGAATGATGATGTGAACCTCAAATCACTGTCACATTCAAGCGTCTATGAATCCAACGATGAAATAGAGGCAGGAGAGACGAACGGACTTTAGTATGTGACTGTGCCTTTGCCCTCTCACTATATATCAGTAGGGTCCTTGCTATCTAACAAGTTGCTTCGATTCGTTGACGTTCAGAGCCCATCTAAATATTCATGCAAAGTATAAAAAAAAGTGAAAGTCTTAGCCGAACCTTTCATTTACACGAACCTTAACCCTTTGATTGCAAACCGTGATACCTATAATTTTTTCTGGGTAGCATCAGACATTTTGATTAGGCTCAGTGAAGTTAAATAATACATTATCTTGCTTAATGCTTTGGTCAAACGAACTGTGTATTAAATTCTAGCTACCGACAGACAATTTTGCTTAACCACAGTGCACCCATTTCAGCCAGTGTTAAATCATTCACTCCAATGACTTATCCTTCACTCTGAGTCTCGTTGTCTCCAACTATTTTATTAGGTCAGAGAACCCCGTAGCAGAGAAGGGGCTAACCCATTAGTGCCCAGAGTTCCTGCGCAAGGGATTTTGGTGGAAGCGTACCGCCCTCCGCCTATCGACTCACAATCGCGAAGCTCATTGGTCCCTACCCTGGGGTTCCCTTCTTTATTAAATTTTGAAAATGCCCAGCTCTGTCCATTATAAAGGACACTGGGCGCCAATGGATTAAAAGAATCTGATAGATTTGCCAGTGTTTAACCCATTAGTGGCCAGAGCTCCTGTATATGGGATTTTGGTGGAAGGGTACTAAGCGTACCGCCCTCCGCCTATCGGCTCATAGTCGCGAAGCTCATAGGTCCCTACCCTGCGGTTCTCTTCTTTATTAAATTTTGAAAATGCCTAGTTCTGTCCTTTATACAGGACACTGGGTGCCAGTGGGTTAATGAATGCTGTGTCCATTCGTCTGGTTTAATAAGCCTCTCTAGACCTACATAAAACCGAAGGTAGAAAGAAAACAAAAATATGCTGTACCGGACTGAACAGGTTAATACGGTGGAAGGGTATGAATTCCTCCAGGGGGACGCAGTTTATATTTTATTCTTGTTACCTCCTGACAGCTGCTGGAGAGGGATACCTTAACGTCGTGGCACCGATATAACTGGGTGGCTCCACTACCGGGTCATACACACATCCCTCGGTTCCCTCCCCATCCATTCAAAAGAGGATGGTGGACTGTGGGAGGACACCTTCAGCCTCCAGTTCGTTTGTTTTACTTTTCAGATAAACTTAGGGCAACAGCAACAAAACCACAAAAACAAAACAACAACAACAATTACTACTACTACTACTACTACTACTCCTACTCCTACTACTACTACTTCCATCTCCAAAAAAAGTAATTTCTCTGACATGAGCCTTACAAACCTTAGATACGGCCTTCATTAGCCTCTTCGTTGGCAGAGGACTGTACTAAGCTAAATAAAATAGTTTGAGATAGCAAGAATAAAAAAAAGTCATCGGTCTGAAGGACTTAATGGTTCTGTTATATGAAGACAAGATAATGCACACAACCATTAACTTCCTTTATAGATTATACGCAATTTCTGTATTAACCTTTGCCATTTATTGCAGTGGTAGTGGTGGTGGTTTATGCCATGGGAGGTGAGTTATTGCAACATATATTTCCAAGTTGACCTAGGCGAAACGAAATCTGAAAATTTTGTGGCGAGGTGAGGATTTAGGAAGCCATTTGTCACAGGTGCGGTTTGCCCAGGTCGGTGATGCATGCTGACAAAACTTACGCCAAAAATACAATTTTCAGCCATCACTTTCTTCGACCTAACTCTTACTTTAGTACAGCCTGGCGAAATTTTCAGGACATCATAAGCAATGGTACAGTCATTAACAAAAAATCGCTTATTAATCATGAAGTCGACTTCCCGCTTTTGGCATGAATGTCACTTAAATTACGCATATTAAAAGAATACGAAAGGACACCTTTGAATGTCGCACCCATCCCAACCGTATCCACCATCCCAAACACATCTCAAAAGGTGTCCTGTACCTATGGACATATCCCTCAGGCAGATCTCAGCACACCCAAGATGCACACCACACGCGCCCGAGACACACCAAAGATGCACATCAGACGCAACATCACATCTCCCCACCTATCAACACTCCCAGCCCCTCATAAGTGTGACGCTTATGAAAGACAGTGGATGCAACTTGCCAAATTTCATCATTCAAAACGGTACCTTGATAAAATAAGTGACTGAGTGGCACTGTTGGGAACACACTGGATTTGTCTGTGCTTGTGGGTGCAACATAAAGAATCTTATATAAGCAGAGAAACACATCGAGCCTCTCCCAGCTTTGGAGATGAAACTGAGAAGAAGTGAAACTGGTGAATTTTTTGTCCCGACTGAGAAATGTCTAGTGCAATACCAGCAATTAACCATGTTGTACCAGCAAACTCTTCGGACTTATTTTTGTCAGGTATAATTCTACCCTTCAGCCCGAGGACGGACTCTGCATTCTATTCCGTCAGATAATTTCATTCAGCTGAGGAGAGTTCCCTAGGAACGAAGGTGTTAGAATTTAGGTAGTAGTATGCGACTATTTTACAGCAAGATCGCTAAGGCTGGCTACATTCTGAACCGTTGGAGGCGACCACGAGTTATTTATACTCGTGTTTTAATTCCTGTATTTCTCAACGTTGACGAGAGAGAGAGAGAGAGAGAGAGAGAGAGAGAGAGAGAGAGAGAGAGAGCGTTGACCATCATAGCAGGTAGGTGACATTAGGGCGTCTTCTACAGTGATGTTGTCGAAAATATTTATTCAGGACTCAATATTTTAGCGTCTTAGATACAAAATATGATGTAGGTGATTCGCCCTCGTCACCGTAAACCATGTAGTGTCGTCGGCATCACGGAAATCACTAGGTCTTACGGCAGTTTTGGAAGTGATTGAGTGGAGGGTGTTGTGAAAGGCAGTAAAGCCAGAGTCTACGTCAACATACAGCAACACAAAGAGTGCTGGGAATATCTTTGACACCAAAAAATGATACTGTTCTTTAATTCACTTCATGACCACGTTATCTCTTTTACCGGGTTTCTGCAACTACCAACTGTGTTTTTATTCAGCTCAGGAGAGACGTTATATAATGAAGGGGATAAGTGCCCCATAGAGTGTTTGCATTAACAACTTCACTACAAAAGGACTCTCCTAAGCAGAGTTAGCAGCAAGAATAGATGTGTAATGGCGTCATCATATTGAAGAGACCAGTAAAGAATTCAACTGGGTTTTAATCATCATACAACAGAGTCCGATCTTCCCTGGAAAATTAAGTTTGGTTCTTTTTGTAGAGCGGATCCTCCATACTCCACTGACACCTTTGGTCTGATGGCGTATTTTCTACTCATTTTTGCTACCTCCGCATTTTATAATTTACCTTTGGAAGAACTTTTCTAGAAGGAATAGATGCAGTCTTCATTATGGTCTTTACCACAATATGTTTCCCCTTCTCTGTACTGAATCGAACAAGTTGTAGTAGCAGTACAACCCCAGCCTCAGCCGAACATGAACCCAGTGGACTGCAGGCTGAAGAAGATGATGATCTGGAGTCCATCGTCCTCTTTTTTGGGGGCAGGGAATAAACTGCGGGTTATTTGTATAGGCAGGCAGTTCCCCCACTCGGTCGTGTGGCTGCCACCACGTGAAGGTCTAGACTGAAGAATGAACTCACACTTAAACAAAACGTTATCCATTTGAAGAAGTTACACTCGGAAGTACTGAACAGAGGGACATTCAGGACGCAAGGCTGAATGCAGACGAAAGATCAAATGAATCCATCAGATCAATGGGTAAATAACTGATGCGGATATGAAGGTAACCCAAATTAACAGTCTCAAGCTCCTTTACTCACTACTATTCAAATATGATTGAAGTTAGGAATACCATGCTAAAGTTGTCACTACCATAAAATGGTTAATGATACCAAGATTAACACTCATTTTACTGTAAAAGCTCAGCTGAATACCATCGTCTGGAGTTCGCTGGGAAAAATACTGTAGTTGTTCCGATCGGCAAATTAAATCATTTTGCCTATTCTGACAAATAACTACGAGTATAAGATAAAACAGTTTCAGGCTATTATGAGCGTGTTCTTTATTTTTTTTATTATTATTTCTTTTTTTACGGACGCCACAAATTAGTTCTAGAAAGTGGTTGGTGCGCTGTACAGGGAGAGGATGGGAATGTGAGTCAGGTTCTAAGTGGCTTCGGAGATTTCGCAACACTCTTTCCTGAGCGACTGAATCTGTAAATTAGACACAGATTTCCTTTTGCATGTTTCTGATGAATATGAGTCGTATTCTGAGTGGGTTCGGAGTTCTCGTAGCACCTCTTCCTTAGCGATTTATTTTACTCATTACACATCAGTATCCCATTTATTTCACTGATACAAACCAAGTGATCATTACAATTATATAACTGACAATGACACACAGGAGAACAGTGAGGCATAAAACGCTAAACAAATCGCCATTGAAAAGGTGTTATGAAGCCTTCTATGCCACCTATAATACGGCCCTACAAAACATGCACCATGATTCGTCCACCTTATCCCCGTCAGTCCTAGTTTTCCACATGTGCTATATTCCTCCATTTACTAGATGGTTTTATTTACCTTAGGAGAGAAATCTAGTAGAGAATAAATTAACGTTGGTCGTATGTGATCTGTACAGTTGGAAGGGTCTATCTTAGTGAGAAAAAAAAAAAAAAACTGTAGCCCAGCAGGAATAATATAAGAATATCGAGAAGGAGAGTTTATCTTGGTACAGATTTTTATCCTTTTACGGATTATGCCCAGTAGCTTAGTGTGAGAAAAAGAAAATGCTACGATTTTACATTTCTTCCACATTGCTTTTTCGTGGCTAGCACTATATTCTAGCGTTAATCTCCATCCATCTCGGTATTAAAGATGATTGTGCGGCAGTTTTAGACACGATCAGTACATTACATCCCGTTGATAATAATAATAATAATAATAATAATAATAATAGCTAATTATACATACATATATATTATATAAAGATAGATAGATAGACAGATAGATATACTCAAGCTGCAGCCAGTTGGGGACTCGTAAGTAAGAACTTATTGATTTTCTTACTGTTTGTCAAGATTCATAACTGGTAGCTAATCGACTTTAAGGTTATTGCGCTAGGAGTGATATACTGTATGTGTTATATATTGGTGTGTGTGTGTGTGTGTGTGTGTGTGTGTGTGTGTGTGTGTGTGTGTGTGTGTGTGTGTGTATGGTATGGAAAGTTTAAAGATGCAATATGTAAAATAAACTGCTAAGAAAAAGGCACTATTCAGTTTTCTATGCAGCTAAAAATATACTGTACCGAAATAGTATTAAATCTGGGTACGGGAGGGTGTGACTATACTCATAATTAATGATGGTCACTTTCCGGACATCTGTAAGGATAGCAAATGGTATGATTGCTTTTCATTGTATATCGAACAGCAGAAATTAGCTTCAATCATCTTTCTGTGATATCTGTCTGCTAGTCTGGTACGTGAGGTAAAATCTACCTACATCCAGTCAGTATATGATAGTTATATATGTTTAAAGGACATAACTTATCAAATCGTAGGGTATGTGCTACTGGGAGAGGTGAAGAGAATAGCTGTTGTCAACTGTAAATATTATAACTTGCAACGAGGGAGAAAGCTCAAGGTTCTTTAATTTTTCCTTTTGATGTTTCAGTATGGATGCCAAAAAAACAATAGGGTACATTCATTCCGAGAACATCATTTTCATTATATTCACGCTGCCACCAGACGATTTACTGTAACCTAGACAAGCTCGCTAATAAAGAGGGAACCTAGAAGCGGTGCCAAGGCACAGCAGACCCGTCCCCGGCAGTCATATTAGTGCTGACTTATACACACAACAGGATATCTAGTCAAAACTGTCACATATCAAATTTGGAGTAAATCGGATGAAAATTGACGATTTTATCCCCACTTGGAATTTCAGGCTCTACCCACCCAACACTGACCCCCCTACTGCTAACTTGGGGGTAACCCCACTGACATAAAGAGGCATGTTATAGGATGCAGATTTTAAAGATGCACCTTTAGGCTTTGGTTTCATGTCGATGTGATGAATTTGAAAGGAGTTATGGCGAAATTTTTTTTTTCTCTCCATTTGTTGGGCCTACAGCTTGGGCCTTGGCCCAATTTGGCCCAAAATGAAATCAGGTGATCAGAACGCCATAGCGCATGATCCCTGTAATTTTTGTCATAATCACAGCAGTAGTTCTCGCGGTAAGTTGTTAACAGACAGACAGACAGACAGACAGACGGACAGACAGACGAACAAACAAACAAACACACAGACAAACCGATTGAAAACAATACTAGTCCCCGAGCTCCTCCGGGGTTGGGACAGGTAATAAAGGGAACTCTCTCCCAAGATTAATAAAAAAGTCAGGTAGTAAGAGGACTGAAATATGAATAAGGTTTTCGAACTGAATAAGTTAATATCAACCGATTCCGAATGATGACGTACAATTAATTTCATTCTTGCATATGCCTGACGATTTTACTAAACTTAGAAACTTTTGTAATGAACTGGTTGATGAAGACCACCAAACCCCTCCCTGACAAAAGAAATTCTTCAAAGTCAAATAGGAAATCGGCGGAGTTAGTAAGAATAGATAAGAGGGATTTATCGGACTGGCAGGGACAATATTGTCTTATATGTTGCAGATATAATCGATGTTGCTCTTCAAATAATTCAAATGACACGCAAGAATAATTTGACCTAATATGCAGAATTAATCGCTAAGGAAAAAATGCTATGAAATTTCCCTCGCCAACGACAATATGAGCCTCTCTGCTCAGGGTCACTGTCCCCCTAACTGAAATAATCCTCGCGCTTCCCTGGCTATTAGCAAACTTTGGCGAAGCTTAAATAAGGTTAACGATGCAGGGAGAAAGGGTGTATGCCTCGAGGAAGCGTCCAGTGTTGATACCTTGCGTAATTAACGTCCTAAACCCATCTTCCCGAGGACGTCCGTTATACCTTTTTTTTTCCTTATTGAAACGATTTTGTTCAGCTTAGGAGAGATTATTTAAAGCTAGGTGGTTAGGCAGATATAGTCTTCACTACTCCTTCCACTTGTAAAGGTCCTTCCTAAACTGAATGAAATCGTCTGGTCGCACGAAGAATGGAGTATTAAAAAAAAAAAATGCCATCGGATTCGAAGGGTCAATGTCTTTTGCCCTTCAGCTCGCCAGGGGAAGTCTGTTACACGTAGATCCAATTCAGCTTAGGAGAGACTCATAATATTGAGGTGGTAATGAAAGCTGCCTTTACTTTCTCTAGTTGGAAAAGTGTGTCTTAAACTGAATAAAATCGCCACAAGATAGCTATAATAAAATAAATCACGTCAATGGGCGGGAGGTGCTAAATATACACAGCTCAACTTTTGTCTGTTAACGACAGTTGAGTAGTGTTACATTTATTAATGTCAGTTGAGTCGAGTTTCGCGTCACCCATAACACAGACAAACTTTGGTCCGATAACGATATAGAGTAGCACAGTCATTATTTTTATTTGGTGCTTGAAAGAGACGCCTTCTCGCAGAGGCACCAATACTGCGAAAGTCCCACAACTTTCCCAATATTACAAAAGTCACATAACTTTCTCAGTATCCTCCGACTCCGAAAGCAGACTGGTGGACTACAGGGAAACATCCAGCTTCAGTTTACGGTCTATCAGGTTCACATCCAGATGAGCCTGAGTCAACAACAACAACAACAACAACAACATGTTTATTTATAGAACTGTCATAAGGGTAGAATGTCGTGTGCATTTCCACACATAGCTCAGTTTTCATTTTATGATATAGTGCATAGGAACATAAATATTAAATTCAGTTTCATTATAAACCTCGAAACTTTTTGTCTTTCACACACACACACACACACACACACACACACACACACACACACACACACTTTCAACCACTGATGATTAATAGCAGTGACAGAGTCATCTGTCGTATTGTCATAGGGCTAACAACTGTGTGTCTTTCTCACTCGCAAACTTCTGTTCGCTGATGATTTATAACAGAGACATATTTATGTACATTTTTTTCAGGTCAGATTTTTTCCATATATAATTAATCTTCGTTTGATGTCAGACTAATGACACGCTGACTAACAGGTCTGTCCATGGGACAACGCTGTGTTGTCATTCTGATACACAATTCATCCTTCTTTCGATGAGGTAGACTGTCATTATATTTCCATGCTACAAGATATCGTCAGAAAGAGAGAACATTGGGTCTACACTCATATGATCATGATTAAAGAGCAGTGACATTAATTCAGAGTCAGAGATCAAAATTGTGTCTGTCCTGTATACACAGATCACCCTTTCTCTCGTTCACTGATGATAAAGACCTGTGCCACATTTATTAATAATACTGTCAGAAGAATAGGATCTCGTGTCCTTCTTATATACTACTACCAACTAACGTCCGCTGATTCACAGTACTTACATTTTCTTGCAAAGTATTGTCAAGTTCAGAGTTTTCTCTACATAAACAGCTCAGCTTTAGCTGGATGATAAAGAATAATGACACGTTTGTGAACAGATTTGTCAGAATGTAAGCATAATGCTGTATATGTCTTTTCCAGATACACAGAGGTCAGCATTCGTGTGATGATTATAGAGAAGTGCCACAATTATTTCACAGAAGGACTTACGGACGATACAGACTTTTAACACCTGTATTAACACTTTTGTTAGAAGCACAATTTCGTGTCTGTCCCATACACAGACCACCTGCCCTCCCGTCCACTACCCACCGCAGTGCACCACCATCACCACTACCAACACCACGTCCAGCGTACCGAAATCAATAGAGTCGTTGGTTCCAATGGGTAAGTTATGTTTCGAGTTCACAGCCCCACTTTCCTGGCTAAATCAGTTTTTTTTTTCCCTTTGTGTTTAATAATGTTACTTTTTCACGTTTTCTCTACGTTACCTTTTTTCGACTGTTGTAATATTGCACTTTTTTTCTCTCTTTTACATTTTTTATACTGTTTAAAGCTTGTGATATCGCATTTCATACTTTTTCACTTATAATCGCCTTTTTAAAATTTTGTTTCTACATTTTTGCTTTAATTTTAGTTTGTCATACCGTTACTTTTCATTCTATTTCACTGTTAATAAGCTTCTAATTGAGCAACATTTTTCACGACATTAACCTTCTTGGCTTTTTTTTTTTTTTTTTTTAGCTTGTAAAATTGCAACGTTTTATATTTTTCACATTTTCCCCTCTTTGCTTGTAGTATACTTTTTTCTTCACCTCTGTACGTTCTGCATTACCTTGTGATATCGCTACTCATTCATATTTCTCCCCCTCTATTTAAACTGTAAAATCATTACTTTGTTCATCTTTTGCTTCAGCTTGTAATATTTCTGCTTGTGGCTCATTGTACTTATTTTTTTTAGCTTGTAATGTCGCTGGATTTTAACCTTCTTGTGCAATTTTTGTATTTTATGACATTGGTTTATTTTTCCCATTTTTTCTTTCAACTATAATATCACCACTCCTTCACCTTTTATCACCCCTTTGCCTCTCGTACTTAATGATGTTTCTACGATTTCACTTTTATTCCCTCCTCTTTTTCCCTCGTTTCTTCTTTTTTCTGTCTTTGTTTGTGCTCGTAACATCATTAGTATTGGTTTGCCTTTATTATGTGATCAAAAGCACTCTTTCATATCCTTTTTGGTATACAAATACGACAAATATCTGGGTTCACCTCAGGGCTTTTTAATACACACACACACACACACACACACACACACACACACACACACACACACACACACACACACACACACACACACACCTTTTACCATAATATTTAAATTCTCCAGGTTCAAAGCCACTTCATGAATCTAAATCACAAGACAAAACAATCTACTACATTGCAGTTTGAAATACAGTTTAGTTGAATTGCCTGAATCGGTAGGGAAGTGGCCTGCAGTCCTGATGGACCCAGGATCGAATCCCGGCTGAGGCAGGGAACAGTTTGTGGATTTGAATTTCACTAAAGCAGACTTTACTGATCTACCAGAAGACCCGCCGACATGTCGTAAAAATACCCCCACTAATACCAGTACACCAGTCCTGTATGAGACAGCCCTAGCATGTAATCAATATGGACGGTGGTGAAATGTGTAGGTGTAGGAGGACCACTGGGCCCAAAGGAGGACTACTGGGACTTGGGGATAGGCCCTGAAGCCTTTGCCCAGAGTTGGAGAAATAAAAAAAAAAAAATGTATAACATATTCGCCAACTGTTTTGGGTGTTCCACCAACCGTATGACAGTAAAATAATCATACAAAAATTTGTTTAAATGTCTCTGTGAATCATTTGGGTTAAACTAACCCTTCTGCCTATTCTATTTTTACACTGCAAAGTGTATATATGTTTTTTTTTTGGGGGGAGGGGGGGCATTGAAAAGACAAAGACCAAGGATGAGAGTCTGCAACTTGTTTTTTCCAGAAAAAAATTAACAAAATTAAAGTGAAATGCTAATTGATTGTTAGTAGAGCCATCCTCACTAGTCCAGAATTCTGATACCATTTTATCAGTTCTTTCTAAAAAGCAACTGAATCTGCGTAACAAAGGCTGTGTATATTTTGGAGATACAAGAGGACTCAATGATCAAGAAGGGTGATTAATTACTTTACAGTTTGTACCGCCAGATTATTACATTTACCTAAACGGAAACCTGACAGTTTGGAAATTAATCCAGTAATGTGGGAGTCACTTACAGGTCAAGATACTAAAGTATTAAGGAACAAGAAGGTTCGCTTAAGAATATAATGAAGCTCTAATACAGTCACTTCTCATAATGTAAGACAGGGAGTACTCTATCACAATACTAACACACTCAGGACTCACGTTCAACTAGATATAATTATCCTGGTTAACCAGAAGAGAAAAAAAAGAGTTGTCTCCACCTTGAAATAGTTAAAGATTTTGGCACAAAGACGCACTCGAGAAGAGAGTCATAAAATGAGTGAAAATACATGATTCTATACTCTAGTTCCTCCTGTACTGAGTTTATTATTTTTTTATTTTTTTTTTTTCAGTACCCGAGTTGCGACTTTTCAGTATTACCTTTCGCTGTTCAAATGTGTGAATTGACACTTAGGCAAATATAACTCACTCAGCTCAATAAAATCACTTTCTTTAGTCTGAAAGAAAATACTAGAGTTGGCCCGATCGTTTGAGGGTAAATGGTATCAGTATTAACATTCATCATCCTACAATTCACTGAACTTGAATGAAATCGAATGAAATCGTCTGGCCTTTCACACAATAAAAGACAAGAGTTCTTCCAACTATGAGATGGTTAATGCATAACATTAACCACAACTCGTGTGTGTGTGTGTGTGTGTGTGTGTGTGTGTGTGTGTGTGTGTGTGTGTGTGTGTGTGTGTGTGTGTGTGTGTGTGTGTGTGTGTGTGTGTGTGTGTGTGTGTGTGTGTGTGTGTGTGTGTGTGTGTGTGTGTGTGTGTGTGTGTGTGTGTGTGTGTGTGTGTGTGTGTGTGTGTGTGTGTGGAATTACGTATGATATGATTATTGTTACCCGACAGATGCAAGAGAAATGCCACGAGCAGACTCAAGACTTGCATAGTGCATTCAACATCTTGCAAAATCATTTAACACTGTCAACAGAGAACTTTTATAGAAGGCTCTTTCAAAATTTGGAATCCCAAACATATTGCTCACCATCCTAAAGAGCCAGCATGACAACATGAATGCCTTTAACGTGAACGTGGGGGTAAAGGAGGGATGTGTCATGACTCCTGTCAATTAAAACATCTATCTCACCATAGTGACTCTTTTAAGGCACCAAGAAATGAATCCTTTTGACAGAATTAAAAATCCAGTTCCGTCTAGAATGTAACTTATATAATCTCATACGTCTTCAAGCACAAATAAAGACTGTAATGACTCATTTCCTTGAGCAACAATACGTTGATGACTGTGCTGTCATTGCATATACCCCAGAAGCTATACAACGGAGTCTCATCATCATCATCTCCAATATATACCATGCAATGGGATTCCGAATAAATGTCAATAAAACAGAAATAATACCCCAGGGGACCCTCTTGTATTTCAGATAAATGGGTAAAATTTAAAACAGGTGGAGAGTTTATCTATCTTGGAAGTGCGCCCACAGGTAAGTATAAATGGATGCAAAGTCCTTGCACGAATCAACTGCGACGCAGCCTTCTTTTGGACGTCTCAGATTCAGAGTCTTTGAACATCAACTTGAGGATGGAGACGAAGGTATCTGTATATACGGCTGTATGTCTCTTCATCCTCTCATGCTGTGCTGAATCCTGGACAATCTATCAGCGTCACATCAAACAGCTTGAGTCGTTTCACATCCGATGCTTACAGCGCATCCTAGGACTCACAAGGGAGGATAAAGTCCCTCACTCACAACTTCTCTAGCGGGCAAAGTCAAATAGCATAAAAAACGTGGTGGCTAAAAAGCAGCCGAGATTGGTCGTACATGTGTTTCACATGTCTGAGCACTGCCTTCCCCGTCAAGTTCTGAATGGCCAGCTAACTGCAGCAAGCCGCAACCCACGGGGACAGAAGAAAAAATATAAAGATCATATAAGGACAGCTCTGATGGAATGCAACATCATGACAAAAGATCTTGAAACCAATGCCTCGGACAGAAAAACAATGGCGAACCCTATGCAGTGTAGGAACAGTTTATCTCAGAGAAGCTCGGAGCCTGGCCAGGGAAGAAAGTAAACAACGATGGCACAACCAAAACAGAGTTCTCCCAGCACCCCCGGACTTGACATGCCTACTGTGTGGTAAAGTTTGCAGATCCAGGATTGGTCTGCACAGTCACACGCGTTGGCACCAAAGACAATGAGAAACATACTAGCATCAGTCTAATGGGTATAGCAGCCATTGATGTGGTAGGTGGTGGCGACCATCATCCACTCACTTGATGCAGTGCTGCCTAATTCTTCTTTAGCCTTTATCATTCTTTTTCTGTGCCTGCCCTCCTCTCTTCCTATTTCTCCCATCTTTCCTGTCACTTCTTATTGCTTTTATTTCCTTTACAGGTGGCTTTACATTGAGTGACAAGCCAAATGGTTTAATGTAAGCCAAGAAATCATTTGCATCGCTGGGTGGTAACCATATAACCAAACCATACGTGCTCCCTACGTGTCAACAAGTGGGTTGGTGGAGGGTTAGTGCCCCTCCCCGTAAAACAAATAATTCAAATTCAAGTGGCCACCCCTTACGGGATTATGGCGTCTGGCAGTAGATAGATAGATAGTCTTCTGTAGCAGAATGACAAATTTAAGTAAGTAAATGTGTGTGTGTGTGTGTGTGTGTGTGTGTGTGTGAGTGAAATGTCGACCCTATACTGTATGTGTCTCGTCTATGTGGATAATAATTATGCTTTAGGATGACGTGGTAAATGGGCTCCTAAAATAAGACCGAATTCTTTTCCGCTTCTATCCCACCTTTACTATTACAGTTAGCATGAAATCTGCCATATCTATAACCGTATTCCTAACTTCTTTTATCCAATGACGTATTTTCATTGGTTCTGGCTATTTTCAAACAATTAACTTCAGCTTTGGGGATACTTTTCGTAATGGCGAGGCTGGATGTGACTTTCATCAAACCCTTTCATAGGAGAGGTCTTTCCTAAGCTGAATAAAATAGTCTCCAGCCACCAAAGGGAAGCCCATGATTTTTTAGTGTGGTATCTGAAGAACTTGGCGATATATCACAATGAGCCTGGTTTATCATTATCGCATTTTACCGGACACCGCAATGTGGGATGTAGGCTAATCGAAAACTATCTCTAGGAATCCCCATAAATGACAGTTAGAATTTAGGGGTCATTCTATATCGTCGCGGTTTCACGTTTAACCCCTTCAGTCAGATGACGTATTATCTTACTACCGTATAATATTGCTAACACCAGACAACCAAACCTCTACTCGTGAAGAGGTTACACTGAATATATGTCAAAGGTTGGTATAACAAAACTGACATCCACAACCTCTAGAGAGTAATATCGCTAGTAAATACGAAGAATAAAGCAAATATTATGTCAAACATTTCTTTTAAGCTTAAAATAAATACCACTAGACATAAACATTTAGCATAAAAGTTGTGTTTGGGCTGAACGACATAAAATCTACCATATTTCATCCGAACCTTGCCACCCTTGCGTTACGTGCCTGACAACCAAAAGCCACGGAGTGAGGCTAAGGTTGTCCGGCGTCCAGATGAGCCGAAGTCAGGCGAGCCAAGAGAAAGCCAGCCACTGGGTCCGGAACGATTTGCCTCAATCTTCCACATTTACCTGACGGTTCAACGTTACACTGACAAATCTTACGGGGCACAGCAACCAAACGTAGCCGCTTCTCTTACAGGACACAGGGCACTGTAACCAAATGCAAACATTATTTTCCTGCTGGACTTGCCATACTAACAATGGAAGATTTAATTCTGGCAGCCAAACGCAAAGACACTTCTGCTTTTCCTACTGTTATTATTATTATTATTATCATTATTATTATTATTATTATTATTATTATTATAGGCATAGCAACCAAACGTAGCCGCTCTTCTTACAGGACACAGGACACTGTAGCCAAACGCGAACATTGTTATTTTCCTGCTGGATAAGCCATACTAACAATGGAAGATTTAATTCTGGCAGCCAAACGCCGAGACACATATCGTCACCCTCATAAAGAATCTGCCTAAGTCATTTTTTCTACTCTTCGGGATATCGAGAAAAACCTGTCTCATTTTCTTAACTTTTAAATGACTTAGGCAGAAACCTGAGGAGCATTTTAGACCACTCACACCCTAGACCTGGCAAAGGCAGCTATATACCAATAGGTGTGCCACGTGATGAAGAACTGATTTAGGCAAAAATCCAGAAATCTCCGAAAAATGACTTAGGCAATTTCTTTATGAGGGTGACGATATGCCTTTCCTACTGTTGTTGTTATTATTATTATTATTATTATTAGTAGTAGTAGTAGTAGTAGTAGTAGTAGTAATTTATTTTTCCAAACACAAGTAACTAAAATCATGCAGGGCATTGCAACCAGACGTAAAGACAGCTACACATCTTGCTGAACACAGGATATCGTATCCGAGCACAGAAAAACAACCAAATAGGGAATAGAAACATGATATAAACGCAGATTCTGATAAGCATCACAGCAGAAAGGCGCATACACGATTATGCTTCTTGCAGGAAACAAGACAAAGCGACGAAACTCAAATACAGCTATAGTTTTTGCCAGAAACTGGGCATGGTAACCAAAATTAGTACATCAGCCAAACAAACCATAACAATGAAATGTAAACACATGTATATACTGTATTTTGAACGAGTCAGGGAAAAAATGTCAAACACAAACACAGCAATATTTCAGTCTTTACCTAAATTAAGTTATATTAAAACAGCTTTATTATTCCAGGATACAGGGCACGACAACCGAACAACACAACAACCTAACACATACACAACTATACTACTACTTAGATAACCTGCCTTTCATCATCAAAGACCATGGTTAGCATTTACAATGACAAGAAAACCCAGTGTTTGTAGATTTATTTTGCTGTTAATTTAGGATGCCACAGTCTTTCTCTTTATCACTAATAAATCTGTGAGAAAAGAACAATAATAGAACCTGGCCTATTATCTCAACTTTGGTTCCCTCAAAATGATATGAGAGACAAGCTCGAAGGGATCATTAGGTTTATTGCTCTCTGCTCTCCTTTGTTCTTCTTGTACCCCTTTGACGCCACACGGGATTAAGGCGTGAGAGTGAGGTGGGGGAGACGGGAGGTACAGGAAATGATGCCACCTGTGCTGAAGCCGACAACTCTAATTTTCTCGACTAGTAACTTTAGACCCCTATATATACCACGATCTAGTTCATCTCTTTTCCACATTTACAGTCATATTCTTCACTCATTCATCTTGGACCAACCCCTTTCTCAATGCTGCACATATCCCCTTATAAACACTGACAAACAATCATACGCATCAGCCAATCATCCAGTCACACTCATCAGCCAGTCATCCAGGACCTAGCCCTTCCTCACGGCTGTACATATCCCCTCATAAACACTGACAATCACATTCTTCAGTCAGTCATCCAGGATCAAGCCTTTCCCCACTGTTGCACATACGAAAATAGTTGCCATCCTAACCTATACATTACCTGAAATTTTCAACATTTCAACTAGCATCCTAGAGCTACAGGCTGCCAAGTCATTCTTAACATTATCCGTCACTTTCTTCACACTCTTCCACCCAATCACAGGAGGTAGAACCCTGAGCTGGTATTACTGTGTACAAGCTACCCCTGTCCAATTCAAGCTCAACAATTAAGCAGTTGAAAAGTAATGTATATTTTTGCAGACAATTGTATTCAACTCAGGAATGGACCCATAATGAAAGTGTTAATTAAAGCTATATCTAATTCTTCCAGTTCGAGAAGTCTCTCCTAAGCTGATAAAATTTGCAGCGAGATGATAAGAATAATATTTATAAGACGTCGTCGGACTGAAATGGCCAACAGTCTATTATAAAGTCCCCTGATTTCTGCACATTTAAAAAATTATATCATCTGTATAATTTTTGCACAATTTTCACGGTCTGTATCCCTGTTACTTCCCAACCTAACATATGTCTGGCTAGCTTGGACATCTCATTCTTATCATTCATGCTAATCGTGTTGTTCACAAAAACTACCTGGAAAAAAAAAAAAAGTCGGCAGCAACAAAAATACGACGGCACCGTGTAGAGGGGGTAAAGAGCCCATAATTCAGCCGCGTAATCTCTCGACCTCTAATTATAGGCGAAACTCTATCTTGCAAAGCGTAAGTTCTGTCGTCGTGGCGTAATTTAGCTTCTTTATGTCATTACAGCAATTTTCTGACGCTGCAGCATTAGACCAGCGCATCTCGTAAGACGTATTATGGCATACTAACTGAACCTCCTCTTATTTATTCAACTGAGCTCCCTATAATTACTGCCATGTTCCTCTTCTCTGATTACCTGGAAAATATTCGAGTAGCAGTTCATTTTTTTTTTAACTTCCAGGATCCGTATATATATAGTACATCTCATGGGACAAGACGGCCTAAGAGAACAATCTCCTCTTACCATTTAACCAATCTCTTTCATTAATGGATCCCAAACCGTTCTACTACATCATCATCATCATCATCTCCGTCATCAACATCTGGACCTCCTTTCCCACCCTTGGGCAGGGTGAGGAGTAGCAACGTCCAGACAGCCCAAGTTTGCCCAATCCTATGGGCCACGCTTCCATTCACTCATCAGTCAAGCCCACGGAATCCTGGCTCTATCTGATACGCTAAAAAACTTTCAGCAGCTTTTCTGTAGCTTCACATAAACGTATCCGATAGAGTCAATCCATTACTTTCAAGTGAAAATTTAGGTAATTCTTACGACTTACCTGATCCGTATATGTATGAATGTATGTATCTATCTATCTTGTCTATCTACACACACACACACACACACACACACACACACACACACACACACACACACACACACACACAACACATATGGCATAATGATATACTGACGGAACATTCAGCCAATTTACCATCTTCCTTTCCTCATTCATTCATGCCACCTCCCAGCTTCCTAGTAATCAGCAAATAATTCAAGGAACAATTTAGGGCAGTATTACCTCACAAATCGCAAAAACAGCGGCATACTAACAGAACATCGTCATTTTACCGCCAGACCTCTTTTTGTTATTGCCGGATGCCAGAGCTCTCTAATTAGTATGAGAATATTCTAAAAACATATTACAACCTTCTTACTACCTTCAAGATCCGTGTAATTTTTAACAACATCCACTTATGCAACACGAAGAAAGAAACACGAGAGGATACAAAAACAGAAGATTAACTGAGTATCAGGAGGCTGTTTGTTAGAAGGTACAATATAATGAATAAACGAATAATATTTGTATTAGGAGACGAACTCCTCTTACAAAGTTGTTGCTACGAGATTTATAATGGTTCGCTAAAAAGTAGAGCAATCTTCCTCACCACAACTGTGCAATGGTGATATAGAATGCAGTGTTTCATTAAGCCGTGCATGAGGACAACCGTGACATTTATCGAGTATAAAAACTATTACTGCTCACATTACTAAGCTATCACATCTGCATGGAACGTACGTTTGAAAATTTCCCTTTAATAACGAAATATTAGCGTTATCTAACTCGGCATAAATACAAAAAGGTGATCACTAAAACCTCAATTGTTTTTCATTTACATGTGTGGTTTATGATGTGTTAATAAGTGGCGTCCAAACAAATAACAGCGTCAATGTATTGTTACGTCGAATAAGCCATGCATGTTGTACCAAATGTTAACATTTATAAATCATATCCACAGTTTGACTATCCGTGCAACCTTAACAGTTATATCTGCTATCGATTTTAATACTGTTACCTCTTCACTGTTAACTCTTTCATGGTCAGATGAGCCCTAGTTTTGTATTCCAGATAATTCCGATTATTTCATTCAGCTGTGAGAGAGTTATAGAAGCCTGAGCGTTAGGAAGAAAGCCCGTCAGCAGTTACTTGTAATAATGTCCAGATAACAATATTTTCCTATGTGAGATTTTAAACAAAGTCAGTCTTACTTGTTTTTGAATTTGGATTTGAACAAAAAATAGGTTCCTGTCATTCACTGCCACTCTACAGTTTGCTATTAGTATCTCGAGCCATTGTTGATTCATAGTGCATTAACCCAAAAAATTATCCTTCTTGATTATAAAGTAAAGGGTTGAGTGTTGGGTGTTATTATTTTGCCCTGGAATTTTAAGCCCTGTGTTTTTCTATCTATAGATTTCAGTTGAATTATAGTAGCTTGCATATTTTATTTACTTATTATTCATCTTTTTACATGCATTATTTTAGCCGTGGAATAAGTGGTCTTGTGCTACCGTTTCCTATAGGACACTAACAAAATAACAACTATGGAATGCCTGAAGTCCTAATATAAAATTAGTTATTTAATAACCTAGCCATGTCCAAGATCCGTTTGTCTGGATGTCCAGTTAAATATAGGTGTACCTTATAAAATAACACGGTGTGGTTAATTATGCAGGAAAATATATATAATAAATTAATACCAGACCTTTTCATTGTACAAAGTCATATTATTAGCATATGCTACATAATCCCAGTCTAAATTTATGATACCAGTTTTAAGTGTAATATATTTCTTGAACGGACCTCACCCCTGTCAGTTCCTTCTCATCATCCTGTGTATGCGGTATCATATGTTTCTCCTTTGATGGGTATAATTTTTCTGTATTCTTGGAAGATTTATTATCCTTCAGATATTTTTAAGCTGCACTTTTTTTTTTTTTACATTTATCGATTACTTTTGCCAAAATACTTGCTTTATAATAACTAGACCAAAATCAGAATCAGGGGTGAGTATAAAAATTAATACAGGTTCCGAGGACATATTAATGCTGAAACATGATTGCCTGGCGTTAGCTGAAACAGAATTCCAAGAGTGTCCCCAGCCGTAAGAAAGCTAATGGTATAACAATATTAACGTTTGTAGGCTCGTGCGATTCACTCTAACCTGAATTAAACTGTCTGGCCTTAACTAGAACGGAATATTAGAGCTGTCCCGACCATGAGACGGTTCATGGCGACAATATTAGCATTCAGGCTTCTATGACTCACTCACCAGAATAAATTCGTCTGTGGTTAGCTGGAAGAGAATACCGGAGCTGTCCCTATCATGGCAGGGTTGACTGCAATGACCAATAAAGCCGTCTAGTTACAGCATATCTGTAATCTGCACCATTTTTATATTAACTTACACAAATTATATTAAAACTGGTTTGATATCTGTATGTTTGGTAAAATTAACATGCATTATAGGTAACTCTGGACAATTTAAGTTTTACTAATTTATAAGAGCCAGTCATTGTACAGAACATAGGGCAGCATTAGTGTGTGTGTGGTAGTAGTATGGCAGTTGGCACGCTTTACACCCTTGATTCTTGCTGGTGTTATGATTAAGTACCATGGGGTTTCCAGTTACTAGTTGCAATGGCCAAGTAACTGGGCTGATAAATGATGGAAAGTACAGCTTGACATTACAGGTTCAAATGTGGCGTAATCTAAATTTACCGAAGATTTGGAATAATGTTCTTGTGTAGCCTATAATGTGGTATTCTCTACTTCCAGGGGGATAACAGGGTTTATGCTGCAGGTTCTTACAGGTATGTCAGGAACTAAAATATCATAACACATTACATAATAGCTAGTGACACATACTGTATGCTGTTATTATGTAATATGGAGGTTTGAAGAAAGTCGTGCCTAAGCTCGAGAGAGCTCGAGGAAACAGCAGTGCAGATTCTAGCTAGAGAATTTCGCACACAGCTCAGTATGGCGCCTGATGGAAAACTCCAAAGGTGTGGAAATCACCAGAAGTGCCCACACACATGACCCAACAAGTCATATACAGGGGATAGTGGAGAGACAGGGCAGAAGGGGTTAGGATGCAACAGGGCAGAGAAGAGGTACGGTGGAAAAGACAGGAGTAGAGGACACGGAGTTAGCTAGCATAAACCGCTCACGTCTTAGTATTGCTCTTGTCAAGAGAACTTCCTCTTGAGAATAAAACTGCAATCAAACCCCAGACTCATCTTTATCTTTCTCCTGCCATCCACGACAAGACCAACTTGAAAACTCTCTCGTCTTACAACCCCTACAATCTAACAGTTTTGGAAACGCTTCGGCGACGGCTATGATACACTAATGATCTGTGATTACAGAAATCATTAGTGGGCAGCTAATATTGACAATAAAAACAACAACAACAACATTAATAATAATAATAATAATAATAATAATAATAATGTTAAACACTTTCAGAAAGGGCATATCTCCGTCAACGCATATACCAGACAACTCAGATCACCACCAAAATTTAATAATTTTTTCTTTGGCCCATGACCCACATATCCACAAAATTTTACTTAAGTCCATTAATGACTTTGAATAACTTTTGGGCAGACTGACAAAAAGGGATTATTTCATAACCTCCTCCAACTTGTGCTGGTGGAGGTAATAACGCCTAACGACTACACGAGGTTCATTACTGGAGACAGGAGGGGAGGAAGCAGAACTATGTTGTAGGGTCGTGAGACATGAGAAGAATCGTTACTGAGCTGGGTCAGATAGGATCCTGGAGATCTTTTTAAGGCCACCCCTCACAGTCAGCGGCGTCAGGCATTGTAGTTTGGTAGCAGTGGTTATAATAACGCCATTATTCAACTTTCCAGTCCGATGTCATGTTTTTAATATATTCTTGGTACCTCCAGACGATTTTATTCAGCTTTAGGCAGTCTGAGCTGGATGATCGGACAGTTTTTCTTAATCCGTTCACTATTCGGAGTCCTTCCTAACTTATGAAATATTTTTTTTTTAGGTGAGGAAGAAGGAACCAAAGGCAACGAGCGGATAGTCTGGGCAAAATTAAAGTATGCCATAGTAAGAAGAAGGATACACAGAGGTCACAGGACTTAGCCTACTCTGCGGTCGGTGGTACAAGAGGAAATGAAGGTAACAGGGGGCGGCAAGGCCTGATAAGGGATTGTGCTGACGTAGATGCTGCAGCAATGATGTTGCATCCACCACATGTTAATAATGTATTTATGTTACTACTTACTGAAATGCGTACGTTGTGAAAGAGGTTCTCAGCTACTATATTTTCCTTATGTAATACGTTGGAGGAAATGCGTCAAAAGGTGCAGTAAAACAGACAGGAATTAAGTAACGACATAAGAATTTCGCTGATTTTCGAACTGCGATGACGTTTACAGAATGCCTGTGCATCTACTTCTGTTGAAAGTCAAATGCTTCACATAGCCAAAAATTCTGTAAAGTAATACCGTATTATAGAAAATGAAGCAGATATAGTTAGCTTATTAAACGTAAACTCCTAGAGACTGATATTTAACAATCAAATAGTAAAAGTGTAGGTGGGACCTGAAGTGGGGAATTTTTTTTCTCGTGTTCATTTTTGCAGTGTTCAGTTGTTTCTGTTAACATTAGAAAAACTGCAGTGTTAACTTGCTTCCAGACTTGATCAAACAACTGGCAACTCTACTTTTGTGCTTCCCTATTCCTGTTCCTGAACTTTACATGCTGTAGTGAAAAATAACGTTGGGATGATATTTGATAAGAAGATTAATCAGGAATCATTTTTCAACACCATACAGCAATCTCGGCGGCCTGCAGTCCTGATCGACCCAGGTTCGAATCCCGGCTGGGACAGGGAACAGTTTAAGGATTTGAATTTCATAATAGCAGACTTTCCTGATCTACCAGATGACCCGCCGACATGTCGTAAAAATACCCCCGCTAATACCAATACACCAATCCTGTATGAGACAGCCCTAGCATGTATTCAATATGGACGGTAGGTGTTAGCGCCAAAGTGGTAACATGTGGAGGTGTAGGAGGACTACTGGGCCTTGGGATAGGCTACTGCTCCCGAGATATAAGCCCTGACGCCTTTGCCAAGAGTCGGACACATTATAAATAAAAAATGTGGTAAAAACATTTATGAGTTACGTGCTTAAGTTCGCTAATTATTTCGCGCCAAGCAATCTCAGGCAGTACAATATGGGGATAGAAGTTGCTTAATATATCAGCTCTTCTACTTCTCACTGTTTCTGTGCTGGCGAATGTATCCAAGCTGAGAGAGGTTTGGTGTGGATCTCTGCCCACTGATGGTTCTCTTAGTTATGGATCTAGGAGGAAAGTGATGGACATGCCCTAAATGACAAGTCAAAGCGCAATAGGAATGGAAATTTCTCTCTTGACTACACGTACAAATAGAATAACTCTCCTAGTCTGCATTATTCACGTCACTCAGATGAAGTGCTTTTTATTTCCTCCGCCAACGAAGTTAGAGGAGGATATGTATTCACCAATGTTTGTCTGTTTGTCCAGATGATATCTCCGAAAGTTCTCAATGAATTTCAATGAAATTTGGTGGAAGGGTGGGCCATGAGCCAAGTAATAATTGGTTGAGTTCTGGGGCGGATCCGGACCCGGATACTATGTATCCCGCACAATATCTCCAAAAGTTCTCAATGAATTTCAATGAAGTTTTGTGAAAGAGTGGGCCATGGGTCAAGGAACAATTGAAAATATTTGGGGGAGGATCCGAATCCTTTGTATTCCACACAATATCTCCAAGGATCAGGATCCGGATCCATTATAATGACAATGGCACTGGTGGAGGTATGCGTTCTTACAGTGCATTCTAGTTTTACTTGTTCCTATTATCAAAGGTCATTATTCATCTTGGAGATGTCTTTTGAACTGGAAGTGTTAAGTAATGGCTTTCTTCACCTCTTCACAGCTATGTCGTATTCATAAGCTGAATACAGTCACTTGGTTTTGGCAAGAATATAAAATGAAGTTCTCCGGCTGAAGAGTTTAACATATCGGCAGCTGGAGATAAAGTCATTTCTAGCAAGTCGAGTTCTAAAAATCTCTCCTAGGTAAAGTAATATCGTAGGAAAGTAGTAAAAATTAAAACAAAATCACAGTGAAGACTATGCAACTTACTCCACCATTAGCTGGAATAAATAATAGCGAAAAAGAGACCATTTGAGGATTAACTCTTTGGCTGTTCTGAGTTTGTGCATTACAAAATCGCCCGTTTCGAGCTATATATATTTTTTCCTTTGTCCAAACGCAAATTGCGATAATACATAACATTTTCAGTGCTCTTCATTTCACTTCAGCATAAGTGAATCGTCCGACATTACAGTAGGCAAAAGAAAATGCAAAGTAACTCGCAGTCAAAGCGTTAACAGATTGACAATTGGAAACTGCTGGCCCCACCTCCCGCGCTCCGGGGAAAACAATATCGTGAATGTTTTGCAGGCCGTTCCGTGATATACGCGGGACCTTTAAAAAACCTCGCTGCTTGACATTCCCAGCGGCAGACGGCACCTTACACGGTCGCGGGTGGCCATAACTCTTAGCTGACCCCGCCGGCTGTAAATCTTGGGCTGGGAGGGCAGAGCGTCACGATCTCTTTGCCTCTGGCCCACTGATGTATCCCGCCAGTACATCCATTCTAATCGCCCCCTGTCTTTAATGCTAATCCGAGCAAGTCTGTGTCCTGTAACATCCATCTTACAAGCGCCAGTTTGCGTCTTGCTGAGCGTACCCTACCTCTTTGCTTGTGTAATATATGTATTTCTCAATCCTGTGTCCCGTATCATCCATGTGTGTTCGTGCTTCATAATGAGTCAGTCTTGTAATTCATGCATATTCATTTTACTATCCTTTATAAGTCGCTGATTTCCACAACTCTTAGAAGAACCACCAACTGTATGTCTTTGGCCAGGAGCGCATTGTCATGTTTACTTTGCCTTTCGCCCACTGATGTATCCTGCCAGTACATCCTTTCCAACCGCCCCCTGTCTTTACCGTATATCTAGGCATCTGAGAGAGAGAGAGAGAGAGAGAGAGAGAGAGAGTGTGTGTGTGTGTGTGTGTGTGTGTGTGTGTGTGTGTGTGTGTGTGTGTGTGTGTGTGTGTGTGTGTGTGTGTGTGTGTGTGTGTGTGTGTGTGTGTGTGTGCGTGCGTGCGTGCGTGCGTGCGTGTGTGTGTGTGTGTGTGTGTGTGTGTGTGTGTGTGTGTGTGTGTGTGTGTGTGTGTGTGTGTGTGTGTGTGTGTGTGTGTTTGTCGGATCTTGAATGTGTTTTCGTGTGTCGAGAATGGAGTAAGTCAGTCCTGCATGGCGGATCTTCTAAAAGTGTACACGTGTTTCAGGGATACGTCAGTCTGTCTTATAAAGCAGATTGTGTATGCGTGTCTTCTGGCCCTTAAGACAACCTACATGGTCGCGGGTGGCCATAACTTTAGCTGAACCGCGAGCTGTAAATCTTGTTTCTGGGAGGGCTGAGCGTCACGTTTTCTTTACCTCCCCCACACTGATGCATTCCGCCAGTTCACCCTGCTTCTCCCTCCCCCTCCTCGTCTTTACCGTTAATGTTGGCCAGTCTCTATCTTCTTTGGAGAATTCTGTTTGTTTGCGTATATGTGTCCTTCTGATATGGCGGTTTTATAAGATTATCTATTTGCGATGAAACTGCACCTTGGAAACTAATGGCTGTATGTTTAACTCAGTCAACCTGAGGGCATTTGTATTAACTCGTTATTGCTACTTCCTGACGATTTTATTTAATTAAGGAAAGACCCCTTGTATTTGAAGAGGTGGAGGAAGGCTATATCTGAATTCTTACGCTAATCTGTCGAAAGCTCAATGGAACAGACTGTCAGTAGTAATTATATATAAATGACGTTCTCAGAGTGAATCAGTGAATACCTTCAGCTCAAGGAAGTCTTTTGGATTTTAGTCCTGCTACCTTCATACATCTGTGTTTAGCCTAGGAAGACCTCTCTTACCTAAGGGGTTAGTGGAGATTGTTCCAAAGCCCGCCAGCACTAGAGATAATTTCTAAGATGAAGCAAATCGTTGATAAAGCAGCAACAATAGATTTAAAACCGTCACCGCACAAACTGGGTTAAAACTTATATTGCTAAGTGGAAGGCGAGCTCCTTATTTTTTACGTCCATATGAAACACTGTGACGAAGACAGCGCTTGTCTGGTCTCCGTATCGTTAGTGGTTGCACTCTGTAATGGACAGCATGTGAGATGCAAGATAATCGACTCTCGTAATGATATGTATTCCCAAAATGACAGTAAAATGTTTAGAATCTTGTCATCTCCTTGGCGATTTCACCCTTTCACTTCGATGACGTCTTCGCTGATTTTCTTTGATCTGCCGATTTCTAATCAGCTTAGAAATGAATTTTCGAAGTGAAGAGGTTAGATAATTCTTTCATTAATCCCCTGACTACTAGGGCACACGACTATTGCTGAATGAAAACGTTCGGCGGCAAGAATAATAGTATACAGAAAGACCACCGTATTGATGGGAGTGAGCTTTTAGCAAACAGCCTTTACTGCACGATTCGCTTAATACGCCTGCAGTTGGCTGGCTAGCTGGCTGGACCTGGGACAGGAAGATTAATTTTTTAAACCAATGCAATCCAACGACGGTCTTTTTATTTCATTCCTGCAGCTGCCAAATAATGTTATTCATCTTGGAGCAAAATCCCTCTAGGTCGAGAAGTCTCTCTCGTCCTAAAAGGAATTGTCTGTAGTAACGAAAAATGCGGTAAAATTAAGATGCCATCGAACTGAAGAAGTTAAGGTGACACGAGGAGTTGTGCAGCTATGGATAAAGATTATTGTAGCTTATTGTTGAAGGATACAGCTGGGTTGCGGGAATAGAGAATGCAACATAATACTTGCAAGTGTGTAATGTGAAATGGATACGAATACAAAGTAGGCAATTGTGTTGCATAAGTAGGAGTTGTTGCTACTATAATTAACATTTGCAATTCTGGGGTGGGGGAGGGGCTTGTTTGAGCTTGGATGCAAATGACACTGTCACGTATCATACCTGAATGAACAAAGGAGGAGGAGGAAGGGGAGGAGGAGGAGGAGGAGGAGGATTTAGGTGCGAAGATTGTAATTATTCTTTTGGGTGGCGTATGTAAGCACAGTAGAGTTCCTGTAGTCTCGGATGTGGTATTACCTACATTGTTGGAGGATGAATGCTACATATCTATCTATCTATCTAGTGTATCTATGTATCTATCTATCTATCTATCTATATACTGTATATGTGTGTGTGTGTGTGTGTACGAATGAATACGACTGGAAGACGTCGGTACGAGGTATATTATTTCTTTTAATTCACGTAATAATACTTGTCGTAATGATGGATAAAATTACATCTACAACGTGTCTTGGTGTCAATGCCGTTAACTGTTTATGAGGATAGCCACAAAATGGTACTGGAATTTATTGTCAAGAGATATTAAGACCAAGCATAATTTTAATAATATGATTTTTTTTTTTTTACCTCCGGGATATCGTCGTTTCCTATCGTATTATTCCTCACGTCGTACCTTCACAGTGTTGATGTCCGGGTACCGTTTTTCCATTACGTCTGCATTATTACGTTTTGTTTTGAGGTGGGTTGCCGAGGATGAGAATGGTACACGTTATACCTGCCTGGGCTTAATGTGAAGATAATGCGAGTATAATGACTTCCTGGTTTGCGTGTTTGTATGTGTTTGCTGCTCCGATGTGAACACGAAAATAATTACTGTATGTCTCTTTTGTGAAACTGGCCATGAGAACTATTTTATTTTTCCTGTTACTAAAGAGAAATTTAATTCCCCCATTACCAGGTCTTACCGAAGCTGAATTAAATCGTCTGGAGATAGCAAGGAAAAAAATAGAGGGCATTGTAATGAAGGGATTAACGATGTCTGTTACAAGATGTCCTCCCTAGACTAATATTATCAAGCGGCAGAAGGAGTAAAATAAAATCAGCACATTAAAGAAATTCGTTGCTTTCATGCCTTAAAGAAATTCGTTGCTTTCATGCCAAGACTTACTTTTCAAGGTATTAATGCAAGCTGAAGATTATTTTACTGAGCTTGAGACAGCCATTGTTAGCTGCAAGGATCACATATAGCCTTCATTAACTCTTTCAACACAAAACATATCCCTTTAAGTTGAATAACTTCGTGAGGTGATAGCAATAATAAACTTGAAAAAAATAATCTTGGTCTATCTGAGGAAAGGGCTCCCGAATTCTTGCCCGGAAATTCGCAGGACCTGAATGATGACTTTGAGGAATAAGTTAGAAGAGCCACGGCAAGGATTCGGCCGGACCTTCATCATCCCTGAATTATGTTTTCAAGGTGCAGGAATTCTCGAAGGACTGGTCTTCTTGCCGTGCGCCGTAATATCTCAGGAGAAGGAGACGTAGTGGCGGGGCGTTAGTTTGCATCTCGTTTGAGGGGCCTTGGCTAATTAGCTTCACTTAATTTATGAATGAGTCCGGAGATTAATTGATGTACACTGATGTCCGTAAATCACAGACCGTACTTTTCTGTTGAATTTTTGCTATATCCAGACGATTTCATTCAGCTTATAGAGGCGTCTTGTGTTATAGGGATTAAAGAAGGCTGTGTCCATCTTTTCCAAAGAGAAAAATCTCTCATGAATTGCATAGAATCGTCTGCAGACAGCAAGAACAAAATCTACGTCATAGGATTCAAGGGGTTATCCATGTCAGCGGAATGACTGCTTTTTTTTTCCTACCAGCAGACGATTTCATTCAGCTGAGAATAGATTTTTAAGATGCAGAGAATGAAGAACCAAAGGCCAGAAGCCCGCAAAGTTGTTCCCTCCAAGGTAAAAAAAAAATAATAATAATAAATAAAATAAAAAAGCAAAATTCAAGATCAATTCATTTCGAGATGTCTGGACGCACTGATTTTAAAAGACTGGAGATAATAGGCAGAGGGAAATACATACTCAGGAAGACAGTTCAAGGGATGGCCTATTGCATATATAAATGAATGAGAGCACTGGCTAAATTTGTACTAACGTGGCTGGAAATGCTCAGCAAACCTTTTTCAGTGCGCTGACTTATTTTTCTACTTTCTTTTATGTGGATGTGATAGGGAGCGTTAGGAGAAACACACTGAGGTGCTTTGGCCATGTGGAGAGGATGGAGAGTGAGAGACTGACGAGGAGAGTGTATGTGAATGAGGTGGAAGGGGGGGAGAGGGAGGGGAAGGCAAAGAGTGAGATGGAGGGATGGAGTGGAGAGGTATATGTGATAGAGGGGGTGTCAGCTGGGAGCAGGGCAATGAAATGGCGGGGGACAGGGTGACATGGAGGCGATTTGTTTGTGGGCACCCCTTACGGGATGAAGGCGTATGGCAATTATATGCAAACGTACACTGGAAACAAATAATCAGCAGGCCCCTCAGCAAAGAAAAAAAGACCACCACCAAAAACAGGGTGAGAGTGAGGATGAATTCACAAAGAGCTGATTGGCAGGACAGTGGAAGGTGATACATAACACTGGTCCATGGTTTTACCTGCTGGGAGGATACTAGTTCTTGTGTTCTTGTACACTGTTACGATGAAAAGCTTGCAAAAACTTCCGTGGGCTGTGGCGATGAGAGGTGCTGCATGAAGAATTTGTAAATGAGTAAAATAGCAATTTGAAGTTCACAATAAAGTATGACAAGGAAGGATACTTTCTGATGATGGGGGAAGAATGACAATATTCGTATATGTAATGCTGGCAGGGTTTTTTTTTAGCGAACATTTACTCATGAAAGTACACCAAAATACGCAAGTTCACCCTGGGCATCCGACACTCAAAAGTTTACACGAAAATTCAACATACACATAAAAATAATAAAAATAATAATAATAATAATAATCTTCAAAGCCTTGCTCCTTCCTGTCTACCCCCCACCCTCCAACCCAAAAATCTATCGCTAGACAGGGGATGGTCGTGGCAGAAATATCTCGAGAGTATTTTGCCTCTACGTGTCTCTCCCACTCACTCCCTTTTCTTTCTCTCCCGTCTCTGTCACTGGGTTATCTCTACTCCCACGCCGTACTCTGTCTTTCTCCTACTAGTCAGCTCTCGTTCGATACTGGCTGTGAGATACCTACTTTTCACTATTCTTGCCTAAAGACAGACAGTTTTACTAAGCTTAAAGAGATAACTAGAGCAATATTGTTGATTACGATGTCATACGGAAAGCCATCTTGGGACATACGTTTTAAGTCATCATTTAGAAACTGATGACATTCAAAGCAATAAACGACTATTCTATCGGAACGTGGAATGTAAGGGGAGCGAATGATGAGGTGAAAGAAAGAGAGATTGTCCATGTGCTTGAGGGTGCGAAAGTGGATGTATGTGGAATAACTGAAACAAAATGGAGAGGAGAAAGTGTGAGAGAATGGGAGTATGGATGGGGAATATGTGCAGGAGTAGGTGAGAATGAGAGGGCAAAGGAAGGAGTATGTATAGTTGTGAGTAAAAGATGGAAGAGGGGCGTAAGACAGTATGGATCAGTTGGGTCAAGGATTGTGTGGGTAAAGTTGAAAGTTGGAATACAAATGTGGGCGATTGTGTGAGTGTATGCGCCAACGCAAGATCGTGCTAGAAGAGTGAGGGAAGAGTTCTGGACAAATGTAGAAGTGTGCATGGAAAAGTTTGGAAGGAATGAAAGAGTGTTTTTGATTGGTGATATGAATGGTAAAGTTGGGAATGTGAAGGTGGATGGAATAGTTGGTGAGTGGGGTGTGCCTGCTGAGATAGATGAGAATGGGAGTGCGTTAGTGGACATTTGTGCTGGGAGGAGGTTGGTGATAGCCAATACCCTCTTCAGGCATGAAATGATCCACAGGTATACATGGCGAGTGATGAGAAGGGTGGGTGGTGAACTGAATGAAAGGAAGGCAATGACTGATTATGTGTGTGTGGATGAAAGGATGCGAAGATGTGTAATGGATGCAAGAGTTTATAGAGGTTGGGGGAGTGGACTTTCTGACCACTACTTGGAGGTGGTCAGAATTAGAATTCAAGTAAGATGGAGGAATAGAAGAAGGGAAAGACGAGAGGAAGGAGTAGTTGCAAGGAGAGTGGAAAGGTTACAAGAGGATGAGAAAAAGGCGAAGTATAAGAGAGAAGTGGAGGAACGATTGGGCAAATATGAATTGGAGCAGATGGGAGTCGTGGAAGGTGTGTGTAGGATATTTACGGAAGAAATATGTGCAGCATGTGGTGTGGTGTGTGGAAGGAAGAGAAGACGGAGGGGGGTGCAAGGAACAGCGTGGTGGACTGAAGAGGTGAAACAGGCTGTGGCACAAAAGAAGAAAGCATACAATGAATGGATGAGAAATAGGGGCGTGGAAGAAGTTGAGAGGCGGAAGAGAGAGTTATATGTAGAAAGAAAGAGAGAGGTGAAAAGATTAGTAAGAGAGAGTACGGTAAGAAGAGAGTGGATGAGGAATTTGGAAGGAATTTGAGTGTAAAGTGGAGGGACTGTAAGAAAATGTTCTGGAAAGAGATGAAAAGAGTAAGACAGGGTGGAAGTGAAGTTAGCAGGGAAGTGAAAGATAAAAATGGTAGATTACTAGTGGAGAAGGGAGAAAAAGTGAGCAGATGGAGAGAACACTTTAAGGAATTGTTGAATATAGAGGATGGAAGTAATCCGAGTATAAGTGGCTGGGGAATGGCTGGGAGAAGGAGGGAGGTGAGAAGACAGGAAGAAATCAGTAGGATAGAAGTTGTGGAAGCAATGAAGAAAGTTAAATCGGGGAAAGCCCCAGGAATTGATGGAGTGTGTGGTGAAATGCTGAAGCATGGGGGAGAGATAGTGGTAGAATGGATGTGGAAGATGTGCAGATTGGCCTGGGAGGAAGGTAGAGTCCCGGAGGATTGGAAGTCAGGTATAATTATTCCCTTGTACAAAGGAAAAGGGGAAAAAGAAGTGTGTGGTAATCATAGGGGCATTTGTCTTCTTAGTATAATAGGAAAAGTGAATGGTAGGATACTTATTGACAGAGTTAGCGAAAGAACAGAGAAATTAGTTGGAGAAGAACAGGGAGGCTTTAGGAAGGGAAGAGGTTGTGTAAATCAGATATTCATTCTTAGATCTTTAGTGGAAAAGTTTCTAGAGAAGGGAAAGAAGTTGTATGCGGCTTTCATGGATTTGGAGAAAGCATATGACAGGGTGGATAGACAAGGATTGTGGAAAGTGTTAAGAATATATGGAGTAGATGGGAAGATGCTGAATGCTGTGAAGAGTATGTACGATGGTGCGAAGGCTGCAGTGCGTGTGGATGGTGAACTAAGTGAATTTTTCTCTTTGAAAGTTGGGTTGAAACAGGGATGTGTCATGTCTCCATGGTTGTTCAATCTGTACATGGATGGGGTAATAAAAGAGGTACAAGGTAGGGTAGTGGATGTTGGAGTGGCCCTGGTGAGAGAGGATAGTGTTTGGAAACTCCCTGTACTGTTGTTTGCAGATGATACTGTGTTGTTGAGTGAAGACGAAGGGGAGCTGCAAGGCTTGGTGGATGAGTTTGGGAGAGTGTTTAAGAAACGGAATCTAAAGGTGAATGTAGGGAAGAGTAAAGTGATGGTCTTTGAGAGAGGTGAAGTCAGTGAATGTACAGCGAGGTTGGATGGTGAGGAATTGGAAAATGTGAGTACGTTTAAGTACTTGGGTAGTGTGATGAGTAAGGATGGAGGTTTGGAGGGTGAAGTGCTTGAAAGGGTACAGCAGGGAAGAAAGGTTGCTGGTTCTTTGAAAGCAGTGATAAGAAACAGGGAAGTGAGCATGGAAGTGAAAAAGTTACTACATGACAGTATTGTGATACCAACTCTAACGTACGGAAGTGAAGCTTGGACGTTGTTGGAAGGACACAAGTCAAGAGTGAGAGCAGTGGAAATGAGTTATTTGAGAGGAGCCTGTGGAGTCACATGGAGAGACAGGCTGACGAATGAGGATATAAAGGCGCGCTGTGGTGTGGATGTGGATGTGATAGGAAGCGTTATGAGGAACACACTGAGGTGGTTTGGCCATGTGGAGAGGATGGAGGGTGAAAGACTGACGAAGAGAGTGTATGTGAGTGACGTGGAGGGGGGAAAAGGGATGGGGAGGCCGAGGATGAGATGGAGGGATGTGGGGGAGAGGTATATGAGAGAGGGGGGCGTGAGTTGGGAGCAGGGCAGTTAAATGGCGGGGGACAGGGCGACTTGGAGGCGATTTGTTTGTGGCCACCCCAAACGGGGATTGAGGCGTCTGGCAATAGATAGATAGACTATCTTAAAGAAAAATTTGTCTCAACATGCACCACACTCTGTCTATTTCTCTGTCTCTGTCTATGTGTTTCTCTCTCTCTCTCTCTCTCTCTCTCTCTAAGTATTGTTGTGTTCTACTCCTCCCACACCACATACAGCCTCCCTCTTCCAACCTTCCCTTAACTTAACCTCATTTTCCAAGTGTCTTAGGCCTTCTATCCACAAATTCTCCACTGCATGTCACTTCCTATCCCGTAGCCACTTTTCTTCCCTCTTCTGCCCCTGTCACCAGTGCTTTATTCCACTCCCACACCACAATCGGTCTCCCTCCTCCTATGTTCGCTTTAAAAGACTCTTGGACATTATATTCTACGTATTTTTCTCCCTATTTGGCTCTCCTACTCTCTGCTAAGTCTCTCTCCCTCCTCTTCAGTCTCTGCTAACTTTCATTCTACTTCTTATCACGCGTGGTCTCTCTCTTCAATCGTTGCCCTAAATCTTTCCAGGATGATGAGGTCTGTTTAATTTTAGTCCTGCTGCCTCCTGATACTGTAATTTTAGTCAGCAATAGACAAATTCTCTGACTCAATGGGTTAACTTTCCTTTTAAAAGGTCTCGGCCAATTCATGTAAGGGAAAAATGGCCTAGACGGTCTGTTTGAGCTTAATATAATCGTTTGGTGGCAGAGAGAGAGAGAGAGAGAGAGAGAATCATTAAGACAGGCTGTTGTTGATGTTTCTGGACTTGCATAAAAATAATTCTGACGTTCCTAGAATGAAGTACAAGAATACGCCATTGTAATAAAGCCTTAATGTGCCATACTGAGAAATACAGTATAAGTGAAAACAGTAGGTGCTGGGGAACCTCCACAGGTAACGAGATGGGGCGTAAGTTGTATACATTGAGTTTAAAGTGTAAAAGGGAAAGCAAGGCTACAGTAACTAAAGATAATATTTGAAGCAGCTGACTAAGGATCGGACGTCTTTAACCTCCCTATATTGTTGCCACCTGTCCTAAGTAATGATAGTTGCAGTCTTGGCAAGTCTAGGAACCATAAGTGTTGCCCACAAATTCTGACGATAATAATTATCGTCAGAAATTTATGAAGCAGTTAACAAACATAGGCCCTAAAAAGGTCCGCACAACAACCCTAAATACAGGTATAGTCAGGTAATATCACTTAGCATCCTGTTAGACAGAAGATTACTCGAGCCGCCCAGGGGGCTCTAGTTTGGACCAGCTTAAGTGACTACATAACTTTCGTAACGCAAAGGTACTAGTAGGATGGCACCTACCGCTAGCATGCTCCTTAAGAAAAAAAAAAAAAAAAAGACCGAAAACGTAAAAAAATATTTTATTCTTGCTGTTACCGGACGATATTATTCAGCTTAGGGGAGATGTTGGGTAGTGGAAGGCTTAATAGAGGTGGTTCTTAACCCTTTCAAATAAAAAAAAATACACTAAACTGAATAAAATCGTGTGGAGGTAGCAGTATAAATTAACCCCTTCGACACCCCTCAACAAGGTAAATCCATCTTAAAATATATTTTCGATCTCTTCAAGTAACTATATTCAATTTCGGAAGGACTTTAATTTTTTTTCTAACTGGAGGGGATTATCTACATCTTTCACTGCCAAGGCGTTTTCCTAGGGGTAAGTAAAATGTCTTCTTGGTTAGTTATCAGATCAACCAGTCTGTCTCACTATACTTGGCCATCAGCTATACTGAATGAGATATGTGATCTTTGTCAGGAGGTTATAATGATGTCGAAGACGCTGGGCAGATTGTATCTATAATGCACTTTAAAAACATATAAATAATAGAGAGACACGAACCAGTTTCTGCCCCTTTGCTCTTACTGAATGCGCTGTCAATACTTAGCTGGAAGTGTTTACCTGTGTGTGTGTGTGTGTGTGTGTGTGTGTGTGTGTGTGTGTGTGTGTGTGTGTGTGTGTGTGTGTGTGTGTGTGTGTGTGTGTGTGTGTACCTTGGTATACGCGGCTGGTAAGTTGTACAGTATTACAAACAAGACTAGAAGTTAATATCATCGCAAGTGCATATCTGAAGAGACCGGTACTTCCTCCGGAAGTAACTCCTGCTATATCACATTCACATCTGTTAGTATCCCCTGTAAGTTTTGCTTTAGCCAGGTGATTTTATTCAGCTGACGCAACCTCTCATCTGTTCTAACTGGGATATGACAGATCCTTCCTAAGCTGGCGGAAGCAAGAATACATCATTTAGCAACTGTTCGAAGGAAATTGTCTGATATCCGCAATAATAAAACAGTGAGACAGAAGGAAGAGTAAAAACTTCTTTCTGTAGCAAGAAAACATGTGTGAAACAACAGAACGAATAGAATCCTCTGACAAGCATTATATAACTGCCTGGGGTAGCAAGATTGAAGTCATCAGGAAGCAGCATGAATATGATCTGCCAGTAAAACAGAAATAGAGAGAGAGAGAGAGAGAGAGAGAGAGAGAGAGAGAGAGAGAGAGAGAGAGAGTTCACAGAACAATTAAAGCCGTGCCCTGATCTCTGACCTTGACCGATTAAGACTGAAATCGAATCACTTCTTCCAGCAATCAAACACAATGGATGTAACAGTTTTGACCAGAAGCCGATGAAGCATTTGTCGGATATTCTGCTTACACAGATATACAGATATTTACATAGATTTCGACAACGACAGCTATGCCTTCGGCGTCTATAATAAATTCGCCGTCGGTGTCGATAATAACAAAATATCATACAGTACTAATGATTTATGGAACCGTTTTAGTTTTAGTACGTGAGATCTACCCGGAGCTAAAGAAAATCACCTGATGGTAGGAAGAATTACTCGTTTAAATATGCTCTCGCGCTGACGTGGTAGTTGTAAGAATAAAGGTCTCTCGATATTAAGGCTTAACTCAAACATACTTTGACACATACGATAATGTCTAATCCTGCACATTCAGAAAAGTATTGGTGCACACTTCGCGAAACAGTCTGACTCCAAAGACGATGTTGTTTGAAAATCCTCAGTGATTTTACCTTACAGCTGTAATCCTGCTTTTATATGAATGATACATATCTCATGCTTGTGATGCTGGGTAATCGATTTTGTTATTATATGCACATTCAGGCTATATTCATCATCTTCGGTATTATGGAACCCATCTTGTGTAATATTTTTTTGATCGACAATAGCTGATCAAAATAAGTACTGGTACCCAAGCTGAACGAAACATTTTGACACCACAAACAATGGCTCTTGCAAAATCCCAGATGATTTAACCTCATGTTAATAAATCTTGTTTCGTAAACATGCCATTTGTATTGTGTACTTAACACTTCCTAGTCAGTACTGATATAAATGCACATTTAGATGATAACACATAAATCATCCTGGAACATCACGAGTGAAATTGATCATCTTGGGTATGTCGTACCGCTTCTGCACGATATTATACGTCGCAACAAAAACTGGTGACAAAACACCTAGTTTCCTCGAGCCACATATGAGCACGTCATTCTTCACTGCCATATATTATGTAGGCAGCAATAAGGAACAATGTCCAGAACGAGGTCAAATGAAATTTTAGTCGTCCAGCTTACAAGTATTGCCAGAAATACAAGACTGGACATCTTGCGATGTATTCTCCACATTAAACGTCAGTATCTTGTATGTTAGTAATGTAGAATATCAACGTTCTGAATCTGGGAAATGTCTTCCTTTTTGTTTACTCTTGTTTCTATCAGACGATTATATTCAATTTCCAAAGGCACCTCGTAATGATGTGGTATTAATTAGGCTATAGCTAACCCCTCGTGGTCGAAAAGTCTCTCCTTACCTGAATAAAATCATTGGGAGATGGTAAGAATACAATGAAATAAAACAGGCATCCCGGGCTCAGTGGGCTAAAACGATATAAATAACCTGAAGGTGATGTTAAAATGAAATATGCAAATAAACCAACAAGAAAGACGTGTTACGAAGCCTCCTATGCCACCTAGAATACGATGCTGTGCAAGTCATTCCTTGCTGGGAACAGGCTCTGAAACCTAAAAGACGCCAAGGAAGTGAAATTATTAACTGTGCGGGTAAAGAATGCCTACGAGGCGTGTAATGTGGTGTGGCCGTGGTTCTTACACAGGGAGGAGATGAGCTGCACTGTTTGTGGGCACTTGAAAGACGACGACGACGACGACGACGACGACGACGATGATGATGGCGATGAGGAGAAGGAGGGGTTGGAGGAGGGGGAAAAGGAAATGAAAAAGAGGAGAAAGAGGAAGAGGCGGAGTGCAAAGATGATGATGATGATGATGATGATGATGAAACAACTGTGAATACAACGGTGGAAAGGTATTAATGATGATGCGTGACCACTGAAACTGGAAAAAAAGTAATCTGGATTCAGCAAAAATAAAACCGAAACGGCGTCTGAAAATATTAACTCAACTGGTTAAACAAAGTTCATGAGGCGTGTAACGTTGTGTGGTGTGGCTGTGGTTCTTACACAGGGAAGGTATGAGCTGCATCGTTTGTGGGCTACTGTACGACGATGACGATGACGATGACGACGACGACGGCGATGATGATGATAATGTTGATGACTGTTATGCCAGGCGTCTAAGGGTCGGCTTCCCGCCCCTTGAACGCCCAGTGTGCAGCTGGGTTCCCTTTCTAGATTGGAGTTTAGACAAATAAGAAAGAGGCAGGGCACAAAAACTCAGGGCAACAACCTTACACGTATATTGACAAATTCTCGATGTGGAACAGGAAGACGCCACAAAAACTGGAATCTAGGTAATTATATAACATGTACTGAGATCGGGAGTAGTAGTAGTATCTTGCAGATACTGCTTGGACAATAGTTCTGGATAAAAGTGAATAACAGCACTTAAGGTGTTGGGCAGGGGAATCGGTTACTGTCACTTTCAGGGAATTTTACACTGTGGTCAGAATAGGCAGCTTGCCTATTGGTCCTTTGTCGCGGAAGAATTATATTACTAGAGCCGAGACACACATTCACCCAGGTCACTATAATCACTGCTCGGCTGCTCTCGCCCTGTCACTATTTCACTGTTGGTCTATACTTCCGGCACTATAACACTGACAGAACTTGGGCTTAGTTTCCTTCTAATATCTTAACACACTGCCAGATGTCTAGGTCACTGTTTCACTGTCACTGAACTTCCACTGTCACTCACTGTCGGGGCTGGGTAGGGTGGCGGCGCTGGCGGAGGGCGGCGTGAGAGCTCACAGCCCGGCTCCTGATGGGGGCTGGGCTTTGCCAGGGGCCTCTGTGTCCTGCAGCCACGGGATCACTCGTAGGGGAGTCCTCTCTCGTCCGGGGCTGCGTGCGGCGAAGGGCCCCGCACAGTCGGGGCTGGGAACTGGGGTCTGGCCCGCGAGACTGGGGCCGAAGAGTTTCCTGAAGCACTCACTTAGGTGCCTGATGGAGGACGAGCGTCGTCTGTGTCGGGGTGGGGAGAGGTCTTGCCTGGTGGTCCTGGGGGTGGCCTCGGGGGTCCATCAGCTGCGGTCTCCTGCCGCAGGGGATGAAGTCAGGAGTGGGCTCTGGCGTCGGCCTCTGTAGGAGTCCATCAGGTAGGGTCCTTCTGGAGCCGGCTGGGCGGAGAATGACCCTAGGGATGGTCCAGGGCCTCTCCACGGATCCTCGAGGCTGAGGCCTTCCTCCTGAAGGTTGCCTCGCTGGTGGTGGACAGCAGGGTCGTCTGCGACCCCGCCGGTCGGCAGGTCTGATGGCAGAACGCTATCTCGTAGTGGAGTCACAGGGGGTGAGGGGCTTTGGTGCTCCTCCCCTGCGTGGCTGCCAGCCGTCGCTGGGTTCCCATGGGCAACGAAACGAGGGTGGTTGCAGGCCGTCCCTTCATCATAAGTGCGGCTACCGGCTGTCGCCTGGGCCTGACTCCTTGATGGGGATGCAGGCGAAGTGCGGCTACCAGCCGTCACTTGCCCGTCGGCGCGGCTACCGGCTGTCGCCTGAGCCCCGTGTGGAGGACGATGTGCCGACGAGGAGCGGCTACTGGCCATCGCCTGTGTCTTGTCCTCTTAGGCAACTACAGGAGAAGGGATGTACCCTTCTCTCCCCATCACGGCTACTGGCCATCGCTGGTTCCTGTAGGGGGGTGTAGCAGCACCTGATGGGGGAGCTGCTACCGGCCGTCTCCTGCCGTATGGCCTGGCTACAGGCCATGGCCTTTTAAGGACGCGGCTACTGGCCATCACCTGAGCCTGGCTACAGGCCGTGGCTCTTAGGGGGAAGCGGCTGCAGGCCGTCTCTGGGAAACCTTCCGAGCAGCTACCGACTGCCTCCTGAAGGTCTGAGCGGCTACTGGCCATCTCACGAAGGGCACAGCTGCTGGCCGTCGATGGGGTGCTGCTTGGAGCTGAGGAAGTAGCTCCACCTCGATCCTGTTGAGGGTTAGCTCGCCCGCAAGGTAGTCTCCATTTCCTGTTATGGTGGCGGCGGGCGAGTTCCGGGTCATAGGGGCGCGCGGCCTTGGCGGACTTACGTTTCTGTCGCCCGGAGTCGGGCCGCGCTCTGTTTGCCCTTCCGTAGGCTCCTCCTGGGGGTTTTGTAATGCCCTCGGTGACTATGCCCTGCATTTTAATGATGATGATGATGATAATGACAAGGAGGAGAAAGAGGAGCAGGATGGTGGTGGTGTGATACTAGTAATGGGAAGGAGCAGCAGCAACAGCAGCCTGTGGTAATAACAATGATGAGGAGGACGATGGAGTAATGACAATGACTCTAACAATGACGGTTTATACTGTGGTGGAGAAAACTGTAACAACCGAGGGAGTAGAGGTAATGACGAGGGAGATAGAGATAATGACTGTATTATCGATATGATAATGATGCTGAACGATAAATTTTAATATCAATGAATCCCCTTAGAACTAACTGAAACATACCCAGCATACAAAGGCACATGTAAAAGTTTTATGAGAATTCCATGCCGTTGTTAAGGCTCCTCACAGACCCACACATGCTCTTACAACGATTTTTCCCTTTATCACAAAAATGAAGATGGAGAAGGGAAGAGAGGTGGGGGATAGGTGAGTGTGTGTGTGGGGGGGGGGGCAGGGTGTGCATTAGGGATGTGTGGGAAGGGTGTGTGGAGGTATAAGAGAAGCAGACGTACGTGTGTGTGTGTGTGTGTGTGTGTGTGTGTGTGAGGGGATTGTGTGCATGGTGGCGAAATGTGTGTGAGGGGGAGGAAGAGAGAGAGAGAGAGAGAGAGAGAGAGAGAGAGAGAGAGAGAGTGTGTGTGTGTGTGTGGCGGGGGGATGTGTGTGGTGGGAATGAGTGTGTGTTTGTGTGGGGGCCGGGAGTTTTGAGGGGTGGGGGGCTGGGGGACGGAGGCACACAAGGCTCGGTTATGGTATACTCGCACCATTACCCTGCAGATGGATAGTGCCAAGTACAAAGCGGCCTCCTACGCCCCCCTCTCCAGCACGCCTTTGTCCGCTACACTTGCGTAACCTTCCCAAAGTTTTACGTCACGAACCCACGTTTATGAATGCCTGCACGTCACGAAGAGGCGCTGCGATCATATCTAGGCTCAAGGCGACTATGTTTTTACTCATAGTTTTATTGTCCCCTTCCGTCGCTCGAGTTGGCCACTTTTTTTTTTCTTCCTCGGAGTTTTAATGACTCATTTTAGTTTCCTATCTGATATGCTATTTCCTTCCAAACAAGGACTTCTTGGTGCAGTTGGTCTGACGGAATGAAGTGACGGAGACACTTGCCGCGGTGAAATTCCCATCACACAGTTATTGATCCATACTTTATAGTATCTTTTCTCTGACGGTGATAGATAATACTTCATGGTCATTCACAAAGTGCATCACTTGCACTTCCAATCTCATCTTTTATTGGTAAACAGAGTCAAGATGATTAAAATGATACTTTAAAAAGTGGGAAAACGATCAAATGAATGGTAGAATCCTTAGCTACACATCTGCTCACATTTCCTTGTATCGAGAATTATATGGCCTACCAAAAGCATACGTGATCCTTGAAGATATTATGAGTCAGTGGAAGGAAGGGGAAACATACATCAGTGTTTCAGTGCTGTAAAGCGCTTGCTCTAACTTGATATGAGCTCAGTTGATAACCAAACGTAGTCAGGCTGGATGGTCGATCTGACTATTAACCAAGGACTCCCATTCTTACCTCACAACAAAGGCTAATTGAATACTAAGGAACACTAATTACAGTTATGACAATGATTTATTTATGTCAATTGAAAAAAAGCGAGTACCCAAGGGCCTCTCTGAACGCGCAGGCCTTCACCAACACTACTCTGATGTAACTTGAAAGGTTTGCAGGCTAACGGAAAACGTTGATGATTTTTTTTAACGTCAGTACATCCTACCTTGATAAGGACACCACATGTCACTTTCTTGTGACATCTTCTAGTAGGTCTTGTTATTGTACCAATATTCCCATAATCATAGATTAATGTAAGTGGGGCTTCATATGCTATATGGATTATTTAGGATGTCATCGCACCCCTCCTACACGATATCTTTTTGATGGACTGTATATCAATGCTATTTTTACTTGTGGCACGACGATGACAGCTGTGCCCGCTACCGTCCTCGAGCATAATAACTGTGAAGAGATGTGGGTCGGGTGTGTGGCGGGTGGACTCTATCAGGGCGGAGTGGCAGTTGACCCTCGTTCCCCGGCAGCCAATCAGTAGTAAGCAGGCAGAGTGGCCGTAAACCCAGCCCTCATCGCCCTCTGCATATGTGGCCCCCGGAGGCAGAAGTGTCTGTCGACCAACCAATCACTGGCTTTTGGTGTCCAGGTTAACCCTTTCATCGTCGGAACAACTCTTAGTATTCTATTCTCTGATCGCCTTTTCCATCGTATTTTGTTCAAGCACACGTCAGAAGAATTTGCACTCAGGACCCTCAATTTTTTTCTCTCTCATGGATGAGACAACACTAGGTTCCTGATCCAGCTGTAACCAGACGATTTTATTCAACTGAGTGAGCCACATGAGTCGGAGTGTTGAAGAAAAAAAAAATCAGGCCGAACGGATACATTGCCTCTTAATAGATTACACTACCACCTATGTTCACGCAATCCTTGATGGCAGACGATGTAACCAACTATGCTTGCCTCTGTTACGCAGTTCTAACCACCTTAGAGGTGACCTCAGGAGTGACTTTTCGGACTGAAGAAGTCAAATATAGCCAAGATTATCCCTTCACTACTAAACATCGTCCAGTACTAATAGCCCGAAGCATGTCAGACCTTGCGAAATCAGTCGGGTGGGGGAACCAACTACTGTTTTGGAGGGGGTCCATGTCCAACTACTGTTTTTTGGAGGTCCATGTTAACTTCCTTATGGTCGAAGCGACTCTTGGTATTCTGTCATTGTCACCCCCTCACGTATATTACTGAAGCTAAAGCCAGACAAATTTGTTCAATTAAGAGTGAGTTATAGGAGCCTGTGTATTAATATCAGAATCATTAATCACCTCGTGGCGAGGACAGCTATTGTATTCTATTCTAGTTTCCGCCAGACGTTTTTATTAAGTGAGCCACAGAAGCCATAATGTTAAAACAGTTCGATCGAGTGACAAACTGTATATTTATTACACTAAATTCTTCGTCTGCCGAGACTATGTAAAAAGAAGTACGAAGGAAAAGAGGCAGCAGCCGACATGATTGATGTTTTTTGGAGGATATTTGTTTCAGAGAATACCATGTCTATGATATCTAATTCTATGGGCCAAATATAACGATGGTACAGCATGAAGACTTATTATCCTTGTACATATACAGTAATCACAGAGAGCTTTTAGCTAAACAGTGCAGCAAAACGGTTGCCCCATCAGCTTTTCATAGTACTTTCCTTTCCTCTGCCCCTCCCACTTTACACCCATACACACCCACACCCACACACACCCACACCCACCCACCCACCCACCCACCCACACACACACACACACACAAAATTAGGCGCCAGTGATGTAAACCTATTATATCTGGTTGTTTCGCCTTTCTGCCTGAGAAGGCATGATATTTCTTTCATCAGCGTTTCTCTCGTGCATCCATCACTCGAGTACAGAAGATCACCGGCGAGGCTCATTCACACCAATTTCCGAGCATCGAGCCCAGGGAGGGGGAGATATAACAGGTCATAAAGGAAAGAGACCTCTGTGCTGTTTTCCTTTCATTAGGAAGGAAAATGTTTCCAACCTGTATTACAGTCTCTACAAAAAGTATCACCCCCTTTTCTTCATCGATACAGTGAGACACAATGGAAGAAGCCTTCTGAAGGGTCTGTGTCTACACCTTCATTATGTTGGTAGGCCTGCCACCCTTGTATGTGAGAGTTGCCAGCTACCAGCACTGTGTCAGTGTTCCTTAGTGCATTTGCACAATAAGGGAGCGAAAATGTATCAGTAAGCTTTGGCCAATTTCCTGAAGGGCGATGATACTGTCTCGTATTTTGTGTGACGTCTCCATAAGAATTCCACGGGTGCACTTAACGTCATCGCTTCGTATTTTACCTTAGAAAATTTTCCATTGGATTAACTCATCCCAGGTGGAAGTAGTATCGCTATGCAGTCAATAATCTCACAATACCTTGATATGGCATTATTACACACCTCCGAGTACTTTTATGAAATTAGTACTAGATCATTTTGATTTATATTAAAATCGAAGTACCAGTAGTTTGGCGGCAAGCTTGGTTCATGCAAACATAGTAAACTTAATGTGTTACTTGGCAAACCATCTGTTGGAAGAGATAGTATCTATGAATACGAGTAAATGAAGTTATAAATAACAGTACTAGCTCTGCAATTGATACAGAAAAAAGTAGTTAACTGTATAATGTGAGAACAGGTGGTATAACAGCACATTCTTTGATTATCAGGTGCACAAAAACAGAAATAAGGGCGATGGCCACTGACAGAAATACTTTCTTTATCCAACCTGCCAATCATGACGTGCTGTGTGCATTAACAGAAACATCGGGTCCACTGCGGTCAATACATTTTTGGGAGAGTGTACGGCCAACCAAATAGAATCGGCCCTCTTACCACACGTACCATTCTGAAACACTGACGAAGTATTGTGATATATGGGGCTTCCTGTAATTATAAGTGGAAATATTGTCCTTGGTAATTATTACGACTCGAAATCGCATAAATCGTCGCATACTGGATGGTATATTTTGGGGGGACAATATGTTGACAGATTTATGTGCACCTGCAAAACTCGATCATTTTAACTAACATCGATGCTCAGGTGTGCGATACTTTTTGGTTGACTGTACATTTACGCTTTTAGGGTCATCCTCCCCCGATCCCCCCCCCCCTCCCCTCCCAGTTCCGTGTTTACAGGCAGCCTTCAACTCTAGAGCAATATGACGACACTGTGTTTATTATCCATTCGATGTACCTGTTATGGGAAAGATAGGCTACTACTGAATTTTGGTAGAGAAGAAATTGTTGAATAAAATATGGACTTTTGGGCACAACTCGAACATGCCTGCGTATAAAAGAAGTCACTGTACAGCAACTACTGGCATGGTTGAGTTTTGCTAGTGGTAAGTGGTGTGTTGAGTCTATTTAACATTATCACCAGGATGGACTGTTCAGACTACTTAAGTAATCTGCTTAGAAATGCTCATCAAGTACCCTGGTGACTCTCTGGTAAGCACTAAGATGTGCAGAGAAAGGGCTTTTTAGTATTTGTTCATATATTAAATCGACATTCAAACACGGAACCAGAGTAACAGAACAGATATCGATTACACATTCGTTTTACTCGAATTAGACAGCTTCGTTCAGATTGAAATAAATAACGATAACTGCTATTAATACTGATGCCATTCCGTTCATGGGTACATCTATTACACGTTCACTCTTATTTATATTACTACTGGAACACTGGTGAGCGGCTGTCTAAGAATATATCGGACGTTTTCGAGACTAGATCAGTTAGGATTCCCTGGCGTGAAGTTTCTCACACATAAAAAAAAAAAAAAAAAAAAAAAAAAAGACTGGTGTCTATCGTAGTGTAGTGTTCTTAACCGATTCATTCCTGTGACGCTTTTCATGTTTATATTCTTACTACCTCCAGCTGGTTTTATTCTGCTTAGGAAAGGTTTCTTGTATTGAGGGGTTTTACGAAGACCATATCTAACCCATTCAGTTCCAAAAATCACTCCTAAACAGAATATCATCGTCTAGAGATAGCACAATACAAAACATGTAATTTGACTTAATGGTCACTTCTACGATCTACTTTCCTACCGTTTCATTACGCATGGTTTGACTCGGTCGAACAAAATCGTCTGGATTTAGCCATAATGAAAGAGCCTAACGTCTATCAGCATAAAGAAAAAGTTATAGAGACACTCATTATCCCTTTCTCAGGTCAGTACTATTGTCTGGAGATAGCCACAACCAGATACCCAAGTTCTACCATCGCAGAGAATGGATTACAGAGTCTGTCCAGTGCTACTGTATGAGACTAGAATTTTGAGCACGTATTCTTGTCGACTGAGGAGACTTTATAACACATATACCTTAGCAACTCTTTCAGCATACTTGATCTTTACATTCGCTTTTATATTTAAAGATGACTTAATTTGTATATATACATCAGATAAGAAAATATCAATGTACTAAATGTACAAATCATCTATTCTCTTTGTACTCATAACTTAGCCCATATTTTCGTCCTTTTGTAGCTTATTTCACATACATCAGCGGCAGAAAAAGACAATACAACGGCTCTACATCTTTTCCATAGCATTTCTTTGTGGCAAGTATCAAATTCTAGAGCTAATGTATTCTTACAACTCGGCCGTCACTATGAAGATATAGTAGTTTTAGGGCACGTCAGAGCGAAAGGAGTAAAGTATAATAGGGGGGTATAAGCCCCATTGCTATCCTCTCTCCATCTACCCTGCCTACCACCACCGTCCTCACCACCACTCTCTATTCATATCTATGTCATTTACAGTCCCCAAGTCTCCAGTAAGTATCCGGTCCACTCACGTCTTTTCTTAGCTTCTTTCTTTCTCCTCCGCTCCCCTTATAGCCTTAATTCAATCTTCTCACTCCCTCTTCCAGCATTTTACTTCCATCATTCCTCCTTCTATCTCTCATCAATCTTTCTCCTTAACCTCCTCCTTCAATCTCTGCGCTCCCTCCTTCAACCTCATATCTCTCTCATTCCTCCTGCTACCTCTCTTTCCCCCCACCCCTTTGTTGCTCACTTTCTCCTTCAACCTCTTCTCTTCTTTCTCCAGCCTTTCAGCTTCCCCCTGCCTCCCTCACTTTCAGCCTCTTAGCTCCTTCATTTCTCCCTCACCCACTCAGCTTTCCCCCCTCCCACCTCTAACTTCATATCTCTCTCCATCAACCTCTTGGCTCCTTCCTTCAATTTCCGACCTCCTTCCTTCATCCACTTATCTCCCTTCTTCCTCCCCCACCTCCTTCAATTTGTTATCTCTCTCTCTGTCTCTAGTAGTGAAGGAATTAACGAAAGCTAAGCACTCCAGCAAGCGAAGTCTGCAGAAATGTGAATATAATCGTCTGGAATATTATAAAGTCCTGGAACTAAACTGACTAGTAAATCATAATACACGGCGAACCCAGTTACCCGTTAAACAAATGTGACCAATAACTCAATTATAACGACGTCCTCTCTCTCTCTCTCTCTCTCTCTCTCTCTCTCTCTCTCTCTCTCTCTCTCTCTCTCTCTCTCTCAGCCTGAAAAGTGGGCCGAATGATAGAAACGATGCAATAACGTCTACCATCAGTCAGTCAGGGCAGAAATAAAGAGCACACAAGGCAAATATCCAGTAAAGCAGGGAAAATAGAGCACGGCGATAAAAACGGGACGGGCAGGATGTATGGCTCTTGTTTATCACTTACCGGGCGTATGCATTATCGTTATCGCCATCGTTATCATCATCACCATCATCGTCATCGTTATCATCATTACCACCATCACCATCATCATTATCATCATCATCGCCATCGTTATCATTATCGCCATCATCACCATCATCAACGTCATCTTTTTCAACACCATCATCATCATCATCATCATCATCTTTATCAACACCATCAACAACATTTTCACTACCTAAGAATGTGGTTCGTAAACCGAACAAGTGGAAAAGAATTAAGAGTTAATCTCTTCTCTACGACGAGTTTTCGTAGCTTATTCTTGGTATTACCAGCTGTAGTGGTAACTGTAGTTGCAGGTTCCCTTGTTAACTGAACCCGATGGACTACAGGCTGAAGTTAGTTCACCGTCCTCCTTTCGGGGGAACTGGGAGGGAGATGAGGGAACTTTGTATAAATGAGCAGTGAAGCCACAAGGTCATATCAGTGCCACCACGGGAAGGCGTCAATCCCCAGCACCGTCTCATTACCAGAAGATTATAATGTTCACCCTACTAGCAACAAACTCTCATCCCTGTTCTGTCCAACTGTCTAATGCAAGAGTTAAACGTTACTCCCAGTGCTTCATGTATGCAACAGGTCAACTCTGGAACTGTCTCCCTTTGTCTGCATTTCCTACCGCCTATGACCTCCAGTCTTTCAAACGCAGTGTGTCCAGGCATCTCGAAATGAACGGATCTTGAATCTGGCTCCCTGTTGTTTCTGTTTTTTTCGTGGAGAGAACAATCTTACGGCTTCTAGCCTTGAGTTAGTTCCTCCCTGCATTAGAAATAAAAAAATTAGGAAGGACCCATGGTACTGAAGGAGTAAATGATGTCTTTATCTAACACCTCCAGCTCCAGTGCCCTCCTAAACTAAACAAAATCATCTGGAGATGGCAAAAATGGACCTTAGCAAGGCGCCATTATAGTGAAATGGTGAGGCTGGGGATAAAAGACAAACACGATGCAGTAACGCTGAACAGTAGTTACTGTAGCTGGGGGAGAAATATGGGCATGCAGGCCAAATATACAGTACAGATGGGAAAACATTGACGGGTGATAGAAATGGACCGGGCAGGATACGTGATTCCCAGTGTAACGTATTGATATATCACATGTATTATTACGTTTTTATTTATTATATTTGTCCAGCTTATGGTCAGTTTATTTAACTCCGTAAGGAACTGTACTTGATTCTCATTTATTTCAACCTGTCGACGCCCCCAAACTTTATTCCATTAAGATGGGACCCCTGTTAATTCAAACATTTTCTATCCACCAGAATAAAATCGCCTGGAGTTAACAAGAAGAAAAAGGATATGGTTTCATGGAAAAGAAAGGTTTAACAGGGAGAGGGAGATGACTGCATACATTAACAGACAATAATGAAGATAAACGAGTCGGACAATATACGGTATATTTTCAGCCCTGAAGAGGCTGGTGTGGTTTGACATTATTTTGATTAACCACCTGTATTTCATAAAGTATTACTTTGTATCATACCCCTTCTACTGTCAGAAGAGTTATTCAGCTTGGGAGCCTCCCAATAGTAAAGAGGGAGTTAATAACGTCTATAACTGCAACTCCTGTTCGAAAAGCCTGTCCAGAGCTGAATAAAGTTATCTCATGATAGCAAGCATTAAATAAAGCATACCTCATCTGAGTTGCGGGGTTAATATTTTTACCACACGAACTCTACCCAAAGCTGAATGAAATAGTCCGAAGAGAGTATGAATAAAAATAAAGATAACGTCCTCGGTCTGGAGTGTTTTACAGGGAGAGGGGAACACACGGGGGATTAATAAACAAACATAAATGGGCCGGGCTGGATGTATGGTTCCTGCTGAACTAATCTATCACTCGTACTGTGGCTCGTAAAATGTGTATAAGTCTTTAGTAAGTTCATTATTGCCACAGGAGAACAGTTATAATAAGCTTAAGAAGAAACCCTCTGTGATGAAATTGTTAGTGAAGGCTTTATCTGATTCCTTCTGTTCGAAAGGTCTCTCCTATGCTGGATGAATTCGTCTGATACTGCATGATTTTAATACTAATAACGTCCTCTGGTTGATGGGTTATAGATGAGCGGGATATACACCAGGGATTAATATAAAATAGAAAGACAAATGACACCACTGATAATAGCACCCACCCCACCCGTATCCACCGTCTAAACATATCCCAAATGGTATATATCTTTTGTCTTTATACGTCTCTTAGACACTCCACACACATCCCAGACATACATCACACACAGCATTTCAGACACACCCCAGATGTTCACCACACACAGCACTTCTGCCACATCCCAGACACGCCTCAGACGAATAACATATCCACACACTATGAATAACCACATCCTTCAACATAACCCCTAATAGTGTGAAGCTCATAAAAAACCTCAAGGTAACCAAATATCATGCTTCAAAAAGGTACAATGATTCGATGAGTGGGGGAGTGAATGAGTGAGTGATACAGTTAGGGACACACACTGGATTTGGTCGCCCCTGTTGGTGCCGCAGAAATGAGTTGGGTATGATCTATATTTCCTGTTGTGTTAATTAGGTTTCCACACATAAAGTGGACACTATTGTGTGACAACTATATTATATCCTGTTTCTTTTTTCTTTCTTCAATACACTTTTCAGTCCGGTGTCCATTCTTTATTTCTTCATCAACTGCCTTGAAACTTGGCAAAGACCCTAAGACACCTTTCCTTTTTTATTTGGAGTGGTGGTGATATAATACTTTTAAAGTGCTTTATGAAGCCAAAGGTCAGGCCATGCAAGCACCTAAATTTTGGGATAGCATGCTCTTGTATAGTCATTAATCATCAAACCAATTTGATTAAAAACATGCCAATGTACAAGAGTTGGGTGGAGACCATCCAACATTCCCGTTGGAAAGCTGGTAATCTTTAAAGTATCACTCTTATCGTGTCTTGCATATAGTGGTAGCTGGGAACGTCCACCATTCACTCACGCACTTGATGTAGTGCAACGTTCAGCTGACTCTACATTTAGAGAGAGTCAAATGGTTTCTTGTAGCCCACGAAGCAGTTTTACTATGTTGGGAGGTACCATGTAAGGAAACAGACGTCTGATAGTCAAGTAAATAGATGTGCTCCAAACGGATGTGATTCATTGGGGTATACTCGTATATCCTATGAGTGATTGTGCTTTATCGGTAAAATAATACCATTCATGGAAGCGACTGGTCACTCGCCTTATACACCGAGACTAAGCAGCCTCTCCCTGGGCTCCTACGTTCTTGATGGGGCACTCACAGATAGAATGAAAAATCTATATTAATATAATAGTGCGCAGGGCGAGGGAGGGAAGCAAGAGTTGAAACAGAGAGAATGATGAAAACGTGGGGTGCTAAATAAGTCTGGCCTCATTGGGGATTTAACTTAAATTTGTCACTTCAGCGAGTGCTCAGAGTAATTTCTTACTGCATGGATATACATGTCAACGCATCTAGAAGGTCTGAGGCTTTCTTTTTAAAAATCCTGCCCACACTGATTTGCTGTAATCATTTTTTATGGTATACATGCAAATATAGAGGTCTGCAACTCAGTAATATCATTCCGCAATTTCATCTAACTATTATGTACTGTAACACATAATTCTAAAAATATACATCTGATTCCGAAGATCTGATCACTTAGTTCTGAAAGTCGTTGCTCGCTATCTCATTATCTATCGCCATGAGGTATATCTGCAACTGCACGTATGAAAAACAGTTTTGATATACACTGCACAAAAATATTAAGCAGGGAGAGTTGCATGTCCCAGCTATACCACTGTATCACTCGTACTGTGGCCCACAATTTGTGCAGATACAGGGAAAGAAGCTAAAGTTAATAGAGGGGGGAAGAGGATACAGAAAGGATAAATATGCAGTAAACATGGAGTTAGGTTGTATGGGCCCCGTCGCATTTATTTTCGACTGCCTGAAAATTTCAGTGATTAAGAAAGCCTCCTTGTAGTGAAGAATTAACTGCAAATGCATCTTTTTTTTATGCAAAGAAGAATGAGTCAAGGGCCAGAAGTCTTCGAGCTCTTACTTTCCAAGAAAAACTAAAAAAAATAATCAGATTCAAGATCAGAGTATTTCCAGATGCCTGGAAACATTGCGTTTAAAAGACTGGAAGTCATAGCCAACGAAACAAACTGCTAAATATGACAGTTTCAGTACTGACCTGTTGCATGTGACCGAAAATATAGCTTAACATTTCCATCAGAAAGCTAGACAGAAGAGGGATGAAACTGAGTTGCTAGACAGGCGCTACACCCACGCCATAAAGGAGGATGGATGCATGTAGGCAGTTCAAAAGAGCAGTGACCACCGAAGTGGCGATGGTAAAGAGATAAAGATACAACAGTGCGGCGAAGAGATAGATAGGATAACATTAAGACTGAATGATTGAGAGAGAGAGAGAGAGAGAGAGAGAGAGAAGTCATTATGAGAGAAGGGGAGTTTGAAAATTCTGTCCTGAGCCAAGCAAAGGCATATGGTAATGCAAAACCAACAATAAATAAAGAGTTACGCGAATGAAGTGGCCAGTGACCTTGATACTGCAATACCGCGAATGGTTGAAATAAAAAAATTATACCCATACAGTGAGTCTGTATTACTGCTGACTTTTACCCACAAATTGGCATAGTATTATTACTGCAATATTATATCCACATGTTGATCTATCTATCTATCTATCTATTGCCAGACGCCTCAATCCCGTTTGGGGTGGCCACAAACAAATCGCCTCCAAGTCGCCCTGTCCCCCGCCATTTCACTGCCCTGCTCCCAACTCACACACCCCTCTCTCATATACCTCTCCACCCCATCCCTCCATCTCATCCTCGGCCTCCCCCTCCCTCTTCCCCCCTCCACCTCACTCACATACACTCTCTTCGTCAGTCTTTCACCCTCCATCCTCTCCACATGGCCAAACCACCTCAGTGTGTTCCACATAACGCTTCTATCACATCCACATCCACACCACAACGCTCCTTTATATCCTCATTCGTCAGCCTGTCTCTCCACGTGACTCCACAAGCTCCTCTTAAATAACTCATTTCCACTGCTCTCACTCTTGACTTGTGTCCTTCCAACAATGTCCAAGCTTCACTTCCGTACGTTAGAGTTGGTATCACAATACTGTCATGTAGTAACTTTTTCCACTTCCATGCCCACTTCCTGTTTCTTATCACTGCTTTCAAGGAACCAGCAACCTTTCTTCCCTGCTGTACCCTTTCAAGCACTTCACCCTCCAAACCTCCATCCTTACTCATCACACTACCCAAATACTTAAACGTACTCACATTTTCCAATTCCTCACCATCCAACCTCGCTGTACATTCACTAACTTCACCTCTCTCAAAGACCATCACTTTACTCTTCCCTACATTCACCTTTACGTTCCGTTTCTTACACACTCTCTCAAACTCATCCACCAAGCCTTGCAGCTCCCCTTCGTCTTCACTCAACAACACAGTATCATCTGCAAACAACAGTACAGGGAGTTTCCAAACACTATCCTCTCTCACCAGGGCCACTCCAACATCCACTACCCTACCTTGTACCTCTTTTATTACCCCATCCATGTACAGATTGAACAACCATGGAGACATGACACATCCCTGTTTCAAACCAACTTTCAAAGAGAAAAATTCCCTCAGTTCACCATCCACACGCACTGCAGCCTTCGCACCATCGTACATACTCTTCACAGCATTCAACAACTTCCCATCTACTCCATATATTCTTAACACTTTCCACAATCCTTGTCTATCCACCCTGTCATATGCTTTCTCCAAATCCATGAAAGCCGCAAACAACTTCTTTCCCTTCTCTAGAAACTTTTCCACTAGAGATCTAAGAATGAATATCTGATCTACACAACCTCTTCCCTTCCTAAAGCCTCCCTGTTCTTCTCCAACTAATTTCTCTGTTCTTTCTCTAACTCTGTCTGTAAGTATCCTACCATACACTTTTCCTATTATACTAAGAAGACAAATGCCCCTATGATTACCACACACTTCTTTTTCCCCTTTTCCTTTGTACAAGGGAATAATTATACCTGACTTCCAATCCTCCGGGACTCTACCTTCCTCCCAGGCCAATCTGCACATCTTCCACATCCATTCTACTACTATCTCTCCCCCATGCTTCAACATTTCACCACACACTCCATCATTTCCTGGGGCTTTCCCCGATTTAACTTTCTTCATTGCTTCCACAACTTCTATCCTACTGATTTCTTCCTGTCTTCTCACCTCCCTCCTTCTCCCAGCCATTCCCCAGCCACTTATACTCGCATTACTTCCATCCTCTACGTTCAACAATTCCTTAAAGTGTTCTCTCCATCTGCTCACTTTTTCTCCCTTTTCCACTAGTAATCTACCATTTTTATCTTTCACTCCCCTGCCAACTTCACTTCCACCCTGTCTTACTCTTTTCACTTCTCTCCAGAACATTTTCTTACGGTCCCTCCACTTTACACTCAAATTCCTTCCAAATTCCTCATCCACTCTCTTCTTACTCTCTCTTACTAATCTTTTCACCTCTCTCTTCCTTTCCACATATAACTCTCTCTTCCGCCTCTCAACTTCTTCCACGCCCCTATTTCTCATCCATTCATTGTATGCTTTCTTCTTTTGTGCCACAGCCTGTTTCACCTCTTCAGTCCACCACGCTGTTCCTTGCACCCCCCCTCCGTCTTCTCTTCCTTCCACACACCACATCACATGCTGCACATATTTCTTCTGTAACTATCTTACACATACCTTCCACGTCTCCCATCTGCTCCAATTCATATTTACCCAATCGTTCCTCCACTTCTCTCTTATACTCTGCCTTTTTCTCATCCTCTTGTAACCTTTCCACTCTCCTTGCAACTACTCCTTCCTCTCGTCTTTCCCTTCTTCTATTCCTCCATCTTACTTGCATCCTAATTCTGGCCACCACCAAGTAGTGGTCAGAAAGTCCACTCCCCCAACCTCTATACACTCTTGCATCCTTTACACATCTTCGTATCCTTTCATCCACACACACATAATCAATCATTGCCTTCCTTTCATTCAGTTCACCACCCACCCTTCCCATCACTCGCCATGTATACCTGTGGATCATTTTATGCCTGAAGAGGGTATTGGCTATCACCAACCCCCTCCCAGCACAAATGTCCACTAACGCACTCCCATTCTCACCTATCTCAGCAGGCACACCCCACTCACCAACTATTCCATCCACCTTCACATTACCAACTTTACCATTCATATCACCAATAGAACTATATCCACATACAGTATTGATACTGTAAAAACTTTAATTTGAATTATACCCACATACTGATGCTGTAAAAATTTATGTACAGTTATTCTCGTATATGAATACTGAATTTATTACTGTACAGTTATATTCACATATAGATGCTTTATTACTGTTGACTGAGATCCATATATCGCTATTGTAGACAGTATTGCAGAATTATACCTACATATTCATACTATATTTAACATTCTGATGATACAACTTGTGACCAACTGGAACTCCCTGCAACAGTAAGAGAGAGACTGAACACGTCTTTGTCAATATAGTTGGGTGAGTGTATGCGGGTAATACGCACTGGACTGACGTGGATCTATGGCTAGCACTGGGGGAAGAGATTAAACCCATCAAATTTATAGCTTTGGCAAGGGGGACGCCAGGAAGAGGGTGATACTACCAGGCATCTCCGATTACTGACGTGCCAGGAGATGGGACCCACTGCAAGGAACGATGATGATAGCGTAAACAGTTTTCCTATGACTAACACGGTTGGTGGAAATCAGAACAGAATCGTCTGGCTGTACTCAATAGAAGGGGCTAACGGTACTCAGAATGAAATCGTATGGAGGCTTTAAAAATTATCTGTCGGTACTCAGAATAAAATCGTCCGTAGGCACTCAGACTGCTGGCGATACCCAAAATAAAATCGTCTGGCGGCAAACAACCGTCTGGCAGTGCTCAGATATAATCTAGCTGATGTCAACATTAAAACATATAAATAAAAAACGAATGTGGTTGGGATTCATCAAACTAGGCGATAAAGAGGAACTGCTTATTAAATACCTGAAACTGCATTATATGTTCATGAATACTGAACGATCTTATCTGATACTTAACCCTTCTGACTCACAGGTAAGGATATTCGTCACTTCCTTGACCCCCTCTTCCCCTTCGGATCCGCCACCTCTTGTTGTCTTTAAGTTGGTCCAGATATTTGTCCTTTTGGTGATTATTTCACGTAGCTCTTTGACAAAAATAAGACAATAATGTAGCTCTGCATCCTCTCTGTAGCACTTCTGACTTACCTCAGATTTTAATGTTAATCTCTTCCTAGAACTCAGTAATCGAGACGGAGAGATGGTAATTTCAGGCCAAATTAGAGTAAAAAGAGTATAGGATATGTCTCGGTGTGACTGGGCGTGGGGGGAGAGTACTAAAAAACGGACGAGTTACACGAGCGCAATAACTTCACTCAGATAATAATGAACTCGCTCTCAAAAAATTTCATAACTGAGTAAAAGACCCCGGAAGTAAAAGAAAATTAGAAAAAAGCTCCAAAAATAAATTGAAAAAAAGAGCACTGGGCAACTGAGGCAGCACAACTGGCCCATTAATTTTAACAGCGGCACGTTTGATCTCATATCTTTTAGAGCCAGACCAAAAAAGAAAAAAAAATGCACAGAGGTTAAAATAATATCCTCATTGCGAGCTTTCAGTACCACGCTAATTAATTTTTAGGGATACCGTCTCATCAGGAACAAGGGATGATTCTGGCATGGAGGGAGAGTAATTCTAATTAAAATATATAAATAGATACGTTAAATATTCGACGGCTTTTCAGAACGGAAAGAATGCAAAATAAATGACAAAGAACAGTTACACATTCCACGAACTTTATGTGTGTGTGTGTGTGTGTGTGTGTGTGTGTGTGTGTGTGTGTGTGTGTGTGTGTGTGTGTTTACATTCTTTTCCTTCTGCAGTATTCCCAGACGCCGCATCTTGTGAGGATTGTTCATGAGCTCCATTATGAATGTAAGCTAAGGTAATTATCTTACACGGAACATTTCTACATCAAGAGAAGTTTCCACATCGCGAGGCAAATTATAACATATTCGTATGACATATTAATGGTGAGTCAAATTTCACCTTCAGCCCTTCACTAAAACAAAGTCTTTATATATATATATATATATATATATATATATATATATATATATATATATATATATATATATATATATATATATATATATATATATATATATATATATATATATATATATATATATATATATATATATATATATATATATATATATATATATATATATATATATATATATATATATCCACCAGACGAGTATCTCTGGATAGGCATATGTCGTGAAAGGCGTAGAAAACCGTAATTAATTCTTTTAAGCGAGAACAACCTCAGTTACTCTTTCTTGCTGCCCCTGGACGATGGAAATATCTCGTACTGAAGAGATTAAATAACCCCTTCAGTACGAGATATTTAACCCATTCAGTACGATATATTTAACCCCCTCAGTTCGAGATATTTAACCTCTTCAGAACAAGATATTTAACCCCTTCAGTGCGAGATATTTAACACCCTTCAGTACGAGACATTTAACCCCTTCAGTGCGAGATATTTAACACCCTTCAGTACGAGATATTTAACCCCCTCAGTTCGAGATATTTAACCCCTTCAGTGCGAGATATTTAACCCCTTCAGTGCGAGATATTTAACCCCTTCAGTACGAGATATTTAACCCCTTCAGAACAAGATATTTAACCCCTTCAGAACAAGATATTTAACCCCTTCAATGCGAGATATTTAACCCCTTCAGTGCGAGATATTTAACCCCTTCAGTGCGAGACATTTAAATATCTCGTACTGAAAGAGTTAAATATTTCGAACTGAAGGGGTTAACGTCTAAGAAAACCTTAAAGGAAATATATGAGGATGATATAGTCTATTTTTATCTGACAAAACTAGGCTACAGTCGGAACCTGAAGGCTATGTTGCGGTGTCCAGAAAATTCATGAGTCTTTGTTAGGAGGTAGGAATGAGTCTCCTTGGTCACTAGTCAAATCGAATGTCCAGTCTGAATACACCTGAGCTAAACGGGTTGACTAACTTTCGTTAGGTTAGAACAAACATACAATAGTGGCTGACGTTTCTAATTAAACACTTCAGTTCGATGGCATCTTTTATTTTTATCCTTGATTCAGTATTAGAAGAAATACCATGAGAAAGTTTGGACTAGTGGGGAGAATGGAGAAAGGGAGATTGACTGGGAGACTGTATGCGAGTGAGGCTGGGAGAGGGGGAGATGGAGAGATTGGGTGAAGATGTATTTGAGCGAGAGGGGGTGTGCGTTTGGAGAAATGTGCTGCTTGATGGCAGAGGAGAGAACGACGTGGAGGTGATTCGTCTTCGGCCATCTCTACCTGAATTAAGGCATTTGGTTATAATTAAATAAACAGATATAGATAGACAGACAGACGGACAGACTTCGCTAGATTTTTTTACTAATTTTATGAAGGTCGTTTGGTATTGATGTAAGAATATATCGCCATTAATCCTTTCAGTGATCTGAGAGAGAGAGAGAGAGAGAGAGAGAGAGAGAGAGAGAGAGAGAGAGAGAGAGAGAGAGAGTATGGATATAATAACAAGCTATATTATAATGATCCGATTTCTGTAGGTTGGTTGGTTTGATACCAACACCGCAAAAACGGAGCAACGTAACACTATTTTTGTTAGAGTTAGGTACAGTTAAAATGCTCTTACTTGAAGAATAAAAAAATATCTAGTCCAATCGGGCCACCGGTTCCGGAGTTATGACTCATTTCTGGGGCTGGATTCACTAAGCATTTAAGGCGCCGGATCTGCTAATGGTGCCTAAAGATACGGTGCTGAGGCAGAATCAGTCATTCACTAAGCATGGGCACCGCCATCTTGCACCAAGATCTGGCGCTTAAGTTACGCACTTGGGGGACATACCTTAATCTACATACACAACCCGGAGTCAGTGTGTTTATCAAGTATGCAACCTCTCGGCCCATCGTTTGCCTTTGTCCCTCTTCACTTCTAATCAACGTCGTAAAAGATGAAATCGAACAGACAGAAAGATAAAAGATGTGCCGTAATCGTTTTTATTGCTGCTAAGAACTCTGGCAATACTTATTTCTTTGTAAGGTAATACGAATGTGTCAAAAATAAACATGCCACCGGGAAGGCCTCCACTGGGGCCGCTTGGGCAGTCAGCTGCTGATGTTTACTGTACAGTGATGGAGCTTGTGGCTATGAATTTAACTCACCGACATTTACTTCGAGAGAGTTCAGACACCCATTAGACCCTCTCCATGTGCCTGATCAGCATTTGCAACGGTATTATTGGTTTCCACGACATGAAATCAGACTTTTGGCAGTTCATAGGTTGAAAATGGATGTGCTAAACAATGACGGTTTGATATACTAAGGTGAATAAACTTATATGAAGACAATAACTTTATTTCAGACATGGCAGTGGAATTAAGGTGTTAAATAAACCTAACAGACAACACCTAAACAAAGCCTATGCGATACAAACTATTTCATGCATCAATATACTGGATAAGGTAACAAGGAAAATCAAAAGGAATGACTTCTTTAACAATGTGAATGCTCAACATTAGACCAAAGCAAAATTATTACTGATTTATTGGATCAATTCTATTCTCTGGGATATACGAAGTTTTTCTACGGTAATTGCTTACAATACCAAATGATTCTTAGTCATTAATGCCAAAAACATAACCCACCTCCCTCCCCCCCAAAAAATGAAATGTCTTCTTAGTTTTAGACTTTTTTGATCAAGCTAACCAAACTGTTATAATCAAACCCTACCTCTACCAGGAACCCCTCATAAATGGGTTAGGTTTGTTTGATATGGTAAGTTAGAAAAAAAAAAACAGCTTACATCCTCACAGGCACTATGTAACTAACAACAGAAATATGCTTTTTTTTTTTTTTTTTAATACCTAAAGTTTTCTTTGCCTGCCTCATTGCCTTGGCTGCCTTCCCATTAACTTGTGATCAGAAGTCACGAAATTTCTTCCTCACTTCATTGCTTTCCTTTTTCACTCTGCTAACACTATTCACCCTATAGGTAATAGTTTCCCATGCTAGCATCTTTGCTGTCTTTTTAATGTTTGTGTCTAGTGAGGAAAAAATAATTGTTTTTGTTTTAGAGACTTCATTAATCAAAACTAAGAAGGTAAATATTTCCTTCATTTTTTTTTTTTTTTTTTTTTTTTTAGTTCATCTGAGTGTTTTGAGACCTCATTTGATGACTATGACAATATGATCGGAAATATTAGTAACTGTGGAAAGAAACAGCCTACTCAAAGTGTTTAACAAAACCTGACCTAACCTAGCTTAACTGTACCTAATAATTTAATCTACCCTAACCTAACCTAACCTAGCTTAACTGTACCTAATAATTTAATCTACCCTAACCTAACCTAACCTAACCCAACCCAACCCAGCCTAACCTAACCTAACCCAGCACCCAGTTGGGAAGTTGGGAAAGGAAATCCTCCTTTCAGCAAGATTCGGTAATATTCATTTGCACACAATAAAACACATACAGGCATACACTATATGACAGCACAAATCCACTGGGTATGGTAAGAGTGCGCACTAAAGAAACGGGTGGTAAAGGAAATACCACTGAGAGTTCGTCACTTGAAAGGTTAGGACGTTTTTCGTTTTGTTCTGTTGGACTTGGAGTTTTTATTTCCACTATATATTTCGCTGAAAGAACATACGTCGAGTTAGTTTCTGATGTCACTTCCTTCTGTTGGGTTGATTACTGTTTTGTGTGTTGTGCAGGCTCTCCCCTCTGCGCTTGTGTTTACATTAGGGAGACAAACAGCTCATATGAGGGTTCGCTCCGTGATTGGTTGATCATGACAAAGCCTCATTTGTAAGATTCTCTGTCATTGGCTGAGCAGAAATCAGCTGATGACGGCCGATTTAAGGCACGTACAACTTACGACCGGGGTACGGCGCCGTAAAAAATTTTAGTGAATACCAAACTCTGGTGAGAGATACAGTGCCACAGGAGTGCGTAATCTGAGGTGCCAGATCTTGCTCAGGCACCTGAAATTACGACCATGTTAGTGAATCCAGCCTCTGGCCTTTTGCTTCAAATTTAGTATAAGCTTTTAGTCGAGGGGATGGATTGGTTCTTGGTACAGCACTGAAATTACCAGAATGACAGAAGAGAGAAGATTGACGTGTTTGTTGTATTATCACTCTTTCGCCTCTCCTTCCACCCTCCTTATACTCCTAAGATTGTAAACTATAGTATAATAGCAAACACTGCTATCCTCTCTCTCTCTCTCTCTCTCTCTCTCTCTCTCTCTCTCTTCTCAACGGGTGTTCCAGCAGGATAAAAACAAGGGATAATTCCTTGCTCCGTCTCGCTCACCGCATGAGTAAATGAAATTTCTGATACCTTTCGACTGAAAATAAGAACTGACTTGACATCGAGAGGAGGCCACCAAAGGCGGCCTTTAACCGAGCAAATAATAATAATAATAATAATAATAATAATAATAATAAATCCAACAGTTAAAGCCCCAGCGGTCTTGTTTTCGGCAATGAAATGCGACAATCCTATTACTGGGAGTTTTTCACCATTAATTAATTTGACCTTTTTGGCTGCTGCATTCCGGCCTGCTCGCGACACACTATTGTAATTTCTCCCTCCAGTTTGTGACAAAAACTGGCAATTACTTTTGTTCGATATCATAGCTTCCGGAATCACTAAGCCGTTATAATTTATTGAAATGCGTGTATCCTGGAATTAATATCATTGTTTGGAGAGGATGGAGAATGATAATGCGGTGCGAAGGGTGAGAGGTGTGAATGTTAAGGGTAGAACTGAGAGAGGTAGACCGAAAAAGACACGAGACAAGGTCATAGAGCGTGACCCCAGGGTTAAGGGACTGAGGAGAAAGCTGCTAGAGATCGACGAGCGTAGAAAACCGATATTGGAACCTTATTAACGATGCGACGGAGCAAAGCAACATTTTTAACCTCTACATTTAGATGCAGTCTTCTACTATGATTTTAATTCTTAATGCTACAAGACTATTATATTCAGCTTAGTAGGGAGACATAACAGTGAAGAGGTCAAGGAAATCTGTAATTAACCTAACCTCTCCATTTTGAAGCAATAGCCTCTACAAACTTCAATTTTACTCCAACCAGAGGATTTTAGGAGACCACTCTTGTAGCGAAGGGCGTAACGAAGGCTGTATCTAACCTCTCTAGCTTGAAACGTCTCTCATAAATTAAAATCGTCGGGAGGCACCTACGGTATAGGTGACATCGTAGAAAATAGGTTAACTCCATTACAGAAGAAAAGGTCTCTCTCTCTCTCTCTCTCTCTCTCTCTCTCTCTCTCTCTCTCTCTCTCTCTCTCTCTCTCTCTCTCACTGGCTGTTTTTATAGACCTCGCATGGAACACCGCGCGAAACAATGTGGCATATTGATGTATTGTTATGGCTTTTGGCTGGCAGTATTGTGCAAAATAATAGGCCCTAACAATGTCACTACTTTCTACTGCCTGAAATATCACTGGGCTTTCTACAAACAAACATTAATTTATATCAGTCCTTTTAACAACATACTGTACCATTAATATCAAAACTTTCTACAGCAATACATGTTCATACCGCACTTTTTTACACTTTTTTAAAAAGGATTCCGATACATTATTATTTTGACCTTCATCTACCAAGCGTATGACAACCTTTCAACAACCTTCTGTAATAACAGTATCAGTACTTCATATAACCAAATATATTATATACTACTTTTTAACAAGCTTCTGTAATATTAACACCATTACGTTCTACAACCAAACATGTTACTCCATTACATTCTCTTGTACATCCAAACATATTTCTGCTTTCTAATTTATTTCATAATAATAATATCACTGCTCTCTGTGACCAAACATATCACTACTCTCAACTTCATTCTGTAACATTCATATCTATTTTCTCCAAGCAAACTTCTTACTACTTTTTAATTTCCTTCTATAACATTAATACTGCCGCTTTCTATGACCTTACCCATCATTTCAGTTAACTCTTTCAATTCGGTAACTTTTTTTTTTCTACTTTCTTGTTATCTGAAGACGATTTTCCTCTGCATATCGAGAGGAGTCTTGTTATGAAAGTGTAAATGGAGACTGTTTTTAGTACCTCCAGTTCTAAAAGCCTCTTCTGAGCTGAATAAAATCATCAGGAGGTAATAAGGCGGTGAAAAGTACGACGCCGGACTAAAGGACTGAATAAGTTTTAATACCCCCTACATTACGAGACGTTTTCCAAGAGCTGAATTATATATATAACCTTTAAATATGGTCTCTCTCTCTCTCTCTCTCTCTCTCTCTCTCTCTCTCTTTCTCTCTCGTTACAAGATGTAACTCTTCTCCGAGATCGTATTTTGTCCCATATTCCTGCTACCACTAGAATATTTTAATCAAATTAGACTATTTTACTGAGTTTAGAGGAGACATTTTTCAGTGACAGAGTTAATTTAGCTTTACCCAGCTCCCTCAATGTATGTCGCAAAGTGTATCATAATGTGAATGATATTGTGTGGAGCTGGGAAAAGAGAATGAAAACTACGTCACCTGATTCCAGACAGCTTCCTCCTAGCGAAAAGTTCCTACAGAACAAAAGACGAGTCCAAAATATCACTCTAATTAAAACTCACCTTATGTGTAGTGGGAACGGTTCAGGCTGCTGATGTGGGGCAGGGGGTAAGAAGTGCATAAATGATACAGGATAGCTGGCTGGATTGATAGATACTGTAGACAGACTGTTATATGAATGAATTCCATATTTATGAGGACTGCTTGCAACTGGTGACTGTAAGGGAATCAATCAAGGAACAGATCGACTACCACCTCCACACAGAGTTCACTGAACTACAACATCCACTAAAATGATAGAGCATCCTTCCACTCCTTATCCCCTAAGTTCTTCTTTAGGTCAGCGGAGGTGTTTAGATGTGAGTTATCTGCTGTCCGAAAGGACACCAGTTCGATGTCAAGCTGGGGCAGGAAATAGTCTTATGTGAATATCATTAAACAGACCTTCACAAGACCAACCTATGTTAGTGTTATCACATCAGTCCTAATGAAGTAGTCCTAGCAAGTATGCAATATAGACGGTGGATATTTGCGCCGAAGTGGTGTCAGGCAAAGATGTGTGATACATGGGAGGATTGGTGGACCAGGTACGATCTATCGATTCTAAGCCTAGAGTCGAAGAGAAAAATGCTACGGTACGAATATGACAAGCGCGAAATCCATTCTTCCCCTGCCACAATCTACAGAAAACAAGAAGTCAGAAGACTTAGGCATTAGTGATATAGGATATACGTCCACGTTGTGAGACGATGTACACTCTTATGCTAAAATCGAAGTAATAGGACTTACTTGTATTTTGTCGTTGTTGTTGTTGTTGTTGTTGTTCTATGTCTTACTGTTTCTTTCATAGCAGTTATAACCTTCACTGCCATGTTCCCAGTTCCCCCCATTTCCTTCAATCCTTCCTCGGTTTCTTAGCGGTGGTTCGTGAACGTAACTGCTGAATATTTGGCCCTGGAGAGAATGAAATATTAGTAACGACTAACAAAAATATTAGCAACGACTAACAGAAGATGAATTTGGAACTTCATGCAAGGATTATGTTGTTCTTATATCCGATGACGTATTTATTTTTTGCAACCAGCAAATTTTATTCAACTTTAAGACAGATTTCGAACTGGAGGGGTTAAGTACAGCTTTAATTAACTTCATCACTGCAAAACGTCTCCCCTAAGCTGAATAATATCGTGAAGTGATAGCAATATTGGAAGGAAATATATCCTCGGAGTGAAGGAGATCAACAAATCACCTGCATAAAAATGTCAAAGGGAAAGACTCTCAGCTCCTATAGCTCACTGTTTTGCAACAAATCGTCTGGCATTAGTTGGAGTAGAATACTTGGGCTGTCTGACCATGAGAGGTTTGACAGACAGTACCGACGCTCTGAGACACCTGTGACACACTCTAGCTGGATAAAATCTTCTGGTTTTAGTTCTAATACAACAGCAGAGTTTCCTTGACCAGGAGAGAGTTAACTACAAATATATTAGCTGCAGACAACAATGTCAAGAGCAAATACACTGAAAAGCAATGATCCTTTGTGTTGAATATTAGCTCTGCTGTCTAAGTCTTCCTCGTCTCCTCCACTCACATCATGTCTTCCACTCACAGCTACACCCCACACTCAAACCTCATAACCCGGACTCATACTTCTCCCTAATACCTCAGCACTTATTCCACATCTGTCTCATGCCTTCAGTACTCTCCAGTTTATTGCTAACTTTACTATGCCACAAAGTTATCTACATTCCACACATTCATGTTTCATCCACTCACATTCCATACTCATATCCCATATCTATACATCTCACTCATACCCACATTTTTACAACTCATTCACACACACACACACACACACACACACACACACACACACACACACACACACACACACACACACACTTCTTATCCACATTCCCTTTCTCAAAACCACATCCTACATCAACACCCGACACCCATACCCACACTTTACACGTCACACACACCACATACCCGCACCCCTCACCGACAATTCGTAACGCTATTCCTCCCTACCGTTCTTATCCACACACAAAATCATCCCTCCTGTCTCATACTGTACACCTCATCCGTACACTATGCCTACACCAGGCACCCTCACGTCCACATCTCCATACTTTCACTCCACATCCAAATCCACACACCAAACCATCCCTCCTGACCCAGTTCCCTCACCACTACCACCAACACTCACCTTCAACTGGACAATGACCCCATGCCCCTTCCCTCAGCTTTCATTTCCTCTCTCCCATTGTTTCGTCCCTGCCTCTCATCCATTCCCCCCCTCCCTGGTGTGTTCATCTACTTCTTATCCCTTTTACATCCTTTCGTTCGCCTCCCTCACTCCCCTTGCTCCCCTCACCTTCACCACTCCCTTTCCTTGTCCACCCCCCCCTCCTCACATTCTTTCCCTTCACTCTTCCCTCCTCATTTGCCTTGTTCTTATCTTGTTCCCTTACCCTTTACTCCTTTCCATATTGTTCCCCCTCCCTCTAGTCATCCATCCCATTCCTTCCTCGTTCACTTCCCCCCTCCCTTTGTTCCTTTACCTGTCCCCATCTTGTTCTCCCTTTCCTCTCGTCCCCACACGCCCCCCCTCTTACTTTTTTTACCCTTCCTCTTTTGCCCTGTACCCTTGTTCGCCTCCTCTCCCCCTTGCCTAGCACCTCGGCTTTATGTATTAGGGTAATGCTTCATCTCTGGAGAATTTACTGCCAGTTTGCTAATATAGTCGCGCCGGGGGAGGTTTTGCCGCCGCTCTTAAGCTCAAAAGGTCTAAATCAGCCTGGGAAATGAGAGGAGTTTCCGCCTTAATGGAATGCGTTGTCTGGCTTTGTTTTGCTCCGGCTCTTCTTTTTATGGGTCTTTTTTTCTTTCTCCCTTTCCTTGGTGTTATGCAGAAAGTAAAAGGGGACGTTCACACCCCGGCACCCACAGACACCCCAACCAACTACCTAACTGACGACCGTATTCTGAGTGGCACAGGCTTCGTAGCACCTCTTCCATGGCGATTTCTTTATCGTAGTACACTTTATCTTTACATGCTGTTTATAGCGTTTTAATGTCGATATACTCGTAGTGTGTATCAGCAGCATACAAGGGAATATTGAGGGTTAATATGCAGAATAAACGGCTAAGGAAAATGAGTCACAAAATCTCCAAAGCCACTTAAAATACGACCTTAAAGATGAAGAAGACGGCCATGTGGGGATATCATAACTACAAAATTTCTATTGGGCATGTCAATTTGGCAACCGAGTATATTTCACAGTAACAGAAGTATACCGGTAGTAAACAAAAGTTAATGATTACAAAACTCCTTGCAAACGTTTTCATTTGCTATAAGTTATGGAAATCAAATTCAGTAGATCTGTATATATATAGAAGAAATTGTCCTTCAGTGTAATACGCTATGATACAGTACTAACATTCAAGTTCCCTTCGGATTAGTATTAGGTTTCGAAGCCTCAGCTAAGCATTTTCACTGCTGAATAAGATAACTTCTGAAGTGTAATTCTGCGGTAGAAAGCATGGAGAACACAGGCACAGAACATCGTTTATTTGCCCAGTGGGGACTTTGTTACTTTCTCTTATACAAAAGATTAAGACAACACAGAATATGCTTTATGCTCATCCTTTCCTATGAAATGTCCTTGACAGATTTTCTTTTCCGCATGGTAGTCCTCACTTATTCCTGTCGACTTCAACCAAAGGAACTGGTGGGTGACGGGAGCCTTTCCTCTTTGCTATCAGTACCTTTATGCAGAGATTAGGTAAGTTACATAGCCTACGAGTATTCTGTGACAATTAGCTTCAAATGGACAGATAAGTTTGCTCTGCTTACGTTCTTTAACCCCTTAACCGCGGGGCGTCACTTTCGTGATGCTCGGCCACAATGGATCATATCGCGGGGCGTCACTTTTGTGATTCTGTGTTATTTTGAATTATCCCGGGCTCTCAAGTGGTGGCTTGTATAATCTATCAGTACTGCCAATGTCCAACACTAGTCAGCACTCCAAATCTCATCTGTACTTCCATCCATTGTTGACATTTTAGCGATTTTACCCCCTTCCTGACTCCCCTCCCTACCTGCCCTCCATTACCCTGTCCTCTCACCTCCCACGCCGCGCTGCGCTAAGCAAATTTCCCCCGGATTTTTCCACAGATTCCATCCATTGAAATAAGCCCTATGCCCTATACTTATACAAAATAATATATACCAAAAAAAATAAGGTAAGTGATAGTGTTATACACCAGGAATTGGCTAATTATCACCTGACAACACCTCACATGCATTCATTCGCTACATTACCACGGTAATTTCCCCTTTGAATTATGCCTTGTAATCGATGTCTGTAATAAAAATATATATCAGAAAGGAAGGGAGAAGCCTAAATGACATTTACATTCACCTGGAACTACCTATTTCTTTATGTATTGCCGAGATTTTCTACCAATAAAAAATTAGCATGTAAGTTAGCAGCAGTCAGCCTCAGTGTCATTGTCAACCCTTGCCTTCTCAGATAAGCCGCGGCATTTAGTTCCTTGTCCTCCGCTGTGGTCAAACCACGTCGCACTCGCGCCCCGCCATTTCTGCCGCTTCTGCGCCCATTGCAAAGGGCCCCGTGACCTCTACCCCCATAAAAAGTCGTGAGGGAAGCAGGAAAGGACTAAGTGACTCTGCAGTGGCACATGAACTAGCAGAATTGTCCATGTTGATGATGGGTAGTGATTTTGACGATTCGGGTGAATTGTGTGATGAGCCGGGTGAGGTAATCGTGCCAGAAAGTGCTAGTACGAGTGCCTCAGTGTCGGAAGTTATCCCTAGCTCCAAGGGAAAGGAGCCGTTAGTGCAGCAAGGCAAGGAATTTAGGAAGGGAGTGAAGAGGCAGCGTGTTAGCCCCAGAACAATGCCCCCGCATGACCCAGCCCGCCATGAGTCCCGAGTTGATTCACCTCCCCGTTCCCCAAGCCCCACTTCACTCACTTCTTCCTCATCGTCTGCTGAGTTATCTCCGGAGTCTTCGTTGTCGGAGTCACCACCAGCATCAACAGTGAAGGCAGGCCGTAGAGGAAGAGGTAAATCCCGGACTTGTAAAAGTAGAATTGGTAGCAGAGTAAGGGCTGCTAGTGCTGTACGGCAACCCAGGGTCAGTGCGAGTGACCTTGAATGGGGTAAATCTTCCTCACAGCCACCCACCACCACCACCCACCCTACACTGCCACGACAGGGAATCCTGGACGCCTTCGCGTGGACAGAAGGGTCCGATTTTGTGCCTGAACATTTAGTGTTTGATGAGAGCTCCTCAGGAGTTCAGCCTGCCTTCACTATTGACGATAATGCTGAGTGTGTGGACTACCTTTTGGCCTTCCTAGATGACGAAGTCATGCAGCACATATGTGATGAGACCAACAGGTATGAATCACAACGTGCTGCAAGTGGTACAGGTGCAGCCAAGATGCAACAGTGGTCCATGCTGGGAGTGCAGGAGCTGTATGTGTTCTTTGCCCTCATGCTTCTCATGCCACACTCAAAGAAGCATGAGTTGGAAGAATACTGGTCCATGGACCCCTTACTACCCTCACCCACCTTCAATAAGTACATGGCTAGAGATCTCTTCCGGAACATCATGGGAAACCTGCACTTTGCCAACAACGATGTACCTTCCCAAACCGACCCACTCAGGAAGATCCAGGAGATTCTGAGCAGAATGAAGGATAAGTTTATGTCATTCTTCCACCCCTTTCAGAAGGTTGTCATTGACGAATCCTTGGTTTTGTTCAGAGGACGTCTTCGGTTTGTTCAGTACATTCCAAGCAAACGCCATCGCTTTGGAATTAAGTTCTTTGTACTGTGCGACTGTAAGACGGGGTACATCCTTGACTTCGTCATTTATTCAGCCAGCACTGTCGATCTGGATAAAACACACCCCCTTGGCTTCTCAGGCTGTGTAGTGAAAGTGCTCCTTGAAAAGTATTTTGGTGGGAATCATGTGCTGTATACAGACAACTACTATACAGCACCAAAACTTGCCAAATACCTTTCTGAGCACGGCATTGGCTCCTGCGGCACTGTCAAAAGTAATCGTGCCCACTTCCCTAAATTCACAGAGGCAGGAACCACGCAGCGAGGAGACGTGCACCTACGCAAGTCTGAGAAGATGCTGGCAATACGGTGGCATGACAAGAGGGTCGTGCACATGCTCATCACCGTACATAAGAGGGAGATGACAGACAGTGGGAAGGTCGACCGTAGGACAGGCGAACCTGTGATGAAACCTGATGCTGTGTTGGACTACAATATCAACATGCGGCTGGTGGACAAGTCTGACATGATGATTGGTGAGATCGACTGCCTCAGGAAGAATACTAGGTGGTACGGTACAGGAAAGTTTTTCTGCATCTCATAGATATGACGATGCTGAATGCCTTCATCCTGTACAAGATGAAGGTCAAGCCACACAAGTCCTTCTCCCTGAGGTTGTTCACCAGGACTTGTGTCCAGCAGCTGCTGGAAAGATATGGTAGGGTGACAGCAGCAACTCCAAGGCGCCATCCAGTAACACTTCCCGACCGACTTGAGCAGAGGGCGTATATGGATCGGCACAGACTGGAGCTAATGCCTGCCACAGGGAAAAGGAAGGCTGCGATCCGCAGGTGTCAGGTGTGTGCACATACCACCCGCTGCACACCTGGCACACCTGAGCACACACGCACCTCTTGGCAGTGTGCTGAGTGCCAGGTTCCCCTCTGTGTTACCTGCTTCTTTGATTACCACAGCCAGAAGCAGTTCTAACAATGCAAGTGTGAAAGGAGAATAATGTGGAAATAATGTGTAAATAATGTGTAAATAGCAAGTGAAAGCAATGGATGTTCAGTACATATGATTGAACAGTGTATTATAGTTTTATCTTACTGAAAGTGACAGTGAATAACATAGTGTAAGTAAAATAGAAGGGTAAATATTGAAAATAGAATAGAAAATGTAAATAGTAATGTAAGTAATTAGTAATATAAGAATATGAGTACAAATACTTTATGTTATAACACTGAAAGTGAATCCGTGGCTCTCTACGTATTTTACTGAATGAAAAATTGAATGACTTCAGTGACAATAAACTAATACTACTGAAGGAAACTTATGGAGAAAGATTCCAGATATATATAAGTGTGATATAGTAATAGAAATATAAAGTGTGAGGGGTTTTATGAATAATAAATGACAGAGTATCAAGAGCGAACTAGCGCAAGTGAGACGGTCAGACGCGCTCGTAATTTCCATTGCTTTCACAGTGTTTTTTTTTTTTGGAGTATGGATCCCAAACTACTTGAAAATCATAGAGTAGTGTTTATAGTGTTAATATCTGGCTGTGGTAATCATATTACGGGTTGTCGGGAAGTGTAAAGTGGAGACTTCGTTACCCAACTTCAGAGGTCTCCACAAGTCCTACAGTAACCGACGAAGGCTCAACAAACATTCCAGGAGAAAGCTGAAGGTATGTGCCATAAGCATATGTAATTTTAATATTCTAGGACTAATAACTGATTTTTGGCAAATATTTTTTGAGAGTCTGTCAGAGCCCGAATAACCCCGCGGGACACGCAAAACATTGGTAAACATGGCCGCGGTGTAGGGGTTAATATTCTTTTGTGTTCCTCTCTCGTCGTTGTACTGTACATTCAGGCACCCAACTGCCCTGCTGGTTGAACAGAGACGTGGGGAAACAAACCACCACCTTCTTGGATTACGGAACTTTGGCGAAATTGGTCAAGTCTTGGCCAGCAGCTCCATCACACGATTGGGGTTCCGAACTAATACACCCAGACTCCAGCTCCCAGATTATCGTTGGGTAGTTCAGAACGACTTTATTAGGGCGTGACATAGTTCCGTATAGGCGTAAAGAACTATTTTCCTCAACTGCAGTGCCAGATTCAACAAAGCTGGACGTGAGCAAAGTTTCTTCATGTTTTTCAGTATCATAATGCCAAGTTAAAAATTAGTCTAAACTTTGTACTGTTATTTTACCTTATTAATGAACAGTAGAGAAGTATATCATTATTGGAAAAAAAAAAAACTATAATAGTGTACCAAAACTCTTCACTGTGTTCCAGAATGCTAAATGCAGCCAATATGACGTATCAAATTATTTCATTCTCAGCTATAGTCCCTATAATATGTACTGTGTTTTCAGTACTTGGTTTAGTCGTGGCGGGTTTCACGCTCTCAGACTCATATGATTCAGTTCATTATAATCGTACGGTTTTAGTTCTGACAGGATGTGAGAGCTGCCCTGACCATGAGAGAGTTAATAGGGCCATTATTAACACTGTCTCCTCTGACTCGATCTCAACTAAATAAAATCGTGTGGCGTTATCTTGAATAGTAAAAACCGTCCCGATCATAAGGTTAAAATATCGTCGGGGAACAGCGAACCAAAACATGCCATTTCCTTCCATGGTAAGAGGTCCTTCATCCTAGCCCTCGTTCACTAATTAAAGCCCCTCGACAGCCTAATTAGGACAAATAAATTTGTCTGCTTAATCCCTCATGGCTCAAAAAAAATCCTGCAGTGGTGAACATCTAATGTGGGAGGGATAATGTAATTAACATGGGAAGGATTATGTAACCGGTACTGGATGGGAACCTCGGTGTTCATGGATCACTTGCTACAGAACAGATCACACATCAATTGTCGGTGGGTCATTTAATTGGCCAGTTGCAGGTTTGGGGTTACAGGGATGTTGAAAATATTGAAAATTTATCATTTCTATAGTATTAGGATATACTGCGTTTACAATAGGAAAATAACGTGGAAAAATAGCTTTGACATTATGTAAGGTATTTGCTGAACACCGTTAAGTTTTGATTTTGTTGTACATAAGAAACAAAATCGATGACAGTCCATCTTTTCACAGTGCTTGAGAAACTGCTTATCTATTTTACTGCTTACACTACGGTGTTCAGCAAGTACAGGTTATAAATTCAAAGCTAGTTCCATACGATACTTGTCTGTTCTTAATGCGATTTATGCTGATACTGCAAAAATTATCAGTGTCAATATTCTTAACGTCCTTGTAGCCCAAAACTCGCCAGCGGCCAATAAAGTGATCCCTGTGCTCACTAAAGGGAAGTATAGGTGGTGCATTAATTAGCATGGCCACTTCCTTACCGAAGAAATCCGAGTTCGTTTTTCAAGCCAGACTTAAAGACAGTGTTTGTTTCCCCCTTGTCCGTGTTCACCCTGCTTACAACGAGGGACCTGGAAATAACATCGACTGTTGCGGTTCGTTTTTTGGTGATATTCGGCAAATTATAGACCTTAATGACCTCATGCAGTCAGCAGGTATAATTCTAAGCCGCCTTTGTCTTAGTTCAACAGAACATGGGGAACGTGGATGTATTTAATGCTGTGTTGGCAAGATAATGTATTGAATATACTGATCCTAGAAACAGTCAAGGTATCAATGACAATAATTTTGTTATTTGACAGTAAACCGTGTGCTTGCTGGCACAGGAAACACTGTGACCCCTCGTTCACAGCGATATATAAGTATTTTGCATAACAGACCATGTTATACTCCCGCATGCTATATGCATCTATCTAATATCGACATTTTTCCATCAGTCACATTTACAAGGGTATTCAGGTATAATATGCCAAATAATAGGTATAATAAGGAAAAGAAACTTTACCATATCTCTTAATGAAATATGAACACAGCCCATTAAGATACGACATGTATACAGAGTTCCGAGTTCTCAGCCAATATGACCAACTTCGCGTATGCAGTAGCAGGCTACACCCGATTTAGGTACTGTGGCTTGGTCATTTGACATTAGTCTCTCTGTATATTCGGGGGACGCTCTGGAGTGAGTTCTAGTCCCAGTGACTGTCACTACGCATGTTGAATGTATGTTCAATAAACAGAGGTCCGTTCGCAACGGTAAAATAACTAATTCATGTCATACCACTGTCTGTTGCTGTGCATCACCTTGCGTCTGTCCTACCTTTTTCCTACCGAAACCTACACCATACCACTGTCTGCTACGAGCATACCCTATTTCACCAGCTGTGCCTTATATCTGACATATCGTCCTCCTAACATACACCTACTACCACTGTCTTCTGTTTCACGGGATATGGTTTGTATCTGTCCAACCTCCTTTCTATCTCACACAGTTACACTATCTGCTTCCACTATCTGTTGTGTCACTGGCTGTGCCTTGTATCTGTCCTGCCCTCCTCCTAACCCCCACCTTTTTGGCCTTATCCTTACACCCGATCAGTATTTAGAGATTCTTACTGAACAGCCAAACATACGGACAGGAAATTTCATTAGAGCAAACTGAGGGTAAACAGCACCTTTACTCACTAGTCGATAAGACTTGTTTTGAGTCTAGCAAGCTCTTTCCTTGACTGCTTAGTGTTTCCTATGGATTAGAAATTGAGAGCCAGACATTCATCAACAGAAGACTCCACCTTTTCTCGTAATTGCTGACACGAGTCAGTTAACTGCGAGGCAAAGTCTCTCCTGGCTCTTTCTGTTCCAACTTTCAGATTGATTTGGCTACTTTTTAAACCCATCCCAGTCCAGCAGACGTAAATGTTTATTATTCTTATTACCGCAAAGCGATTTTATTCAACTCAGAACAGATCTCTAATCGTAAAGGGGTTAACAAAGGCTCTAACTTCTCCAGTTACAAAAAAGAAAAATCCCTCCCAGGCTGGATAAAATGGTCTGGAGACTGCAAGCACAAAATATGATAAAAGCCATAGCATTCGCCAATGAATGCGTTTCGCCTGCCATCACTAAAAAACTAGATCAGTAATACTCTAGCTCATGGCCTTTGGTTCCTTCTTGCTCGCATAAAAAAAAAAAAAATGGAGGCATATTATCGCACCTTCGCCAAAATCGAAAAGAAAAAAAAATCTTAGAATTTCGCTATTTACACCTACTAAGGTAAATATCACGCTGGCATTAAGAAGCTTGAAGTCAGAGGTAGGCCTACTAGGTTAATTTATATGAATTCTTAACATAACTTAGCATTCATCTAAATCAACCTCACCTAACCTAATTAGCCTAACCTAACCAAGATTATCCCAGCCTAACCTAACCGCAGCCTAAATTAACCTAACTTTAATTAACCCATCCTATTTAAACTCATTTCACGAATTCAATAGGAATTTCATTAAATCATTGGTCACACAAACTCCCTGTAATATATATATATATATATATATATATATATATATATATATATATATATATATATATATATATATATATGTATATATATATACAGTATAGCAGTAGCCGTGTGTGTGTGTGTGTGTGTGTGTGTGTGTGTTTTGGTGTGTGTGTGTGTGTGTTTTGGGCAGCCGAATCTACACATTCAAATCGCACCAAAATTGGCACAAAAATTGCAAAAAATTCGCTGATGTGAAAAAACTTGGTCCCATCATGATTGAAAAATTTTAACTATATTTAATAAGCGATCACATTTTAACCAAAAAACACCCCTCCCGGTGCCCCGCATAGGATCTCCGTAGAATTTTTTGCCCATAGGCACAACTAAAATATACTATAACAGTAGCCGTGTGTCTGTGTGTGTATTTCGGACTTGCGTTCGGACAACTTGGGTTCCACTCCCGATGCTGCATATAACACAATCAATTGGTTAGCTGCAAAAAAAATCCAAGTGACAACGTTACACTAGAACAGCACATAAACGCGAGAGCCCTCCGCAGGAGCAAGTGTGGGGGGACCAAAGGGCCCACTTGTGTGTGTGTATATATATATATATATATATATATATATATATATATATATAGAAGCAGGGGATAGAACCTTGGAAGCGGTAGGAAAATCTATAAAGGAATTTAAGAATTTTAAGGTCCCAGGAATGGATGGAATATTTCATGAAATGCTTGGTGGAAAATGATGAGTTGATGAATGCTCTTTTGAAAAATTTTGATGTGGCTTGGGATAATGGTGGAATTCCAGAAAAGTGGAAAAATGAAGTGATTATAAAAATACCCAAAAAGGGAGATTTAAGTGTTTGTGGAAATTGGAGGGGGATAACTCTGACACCTGTAGTTGCAAAAGTCTTTTCCAAAATCTTGTTGAACAGAACAGAGCCAGTAATGGATAAAATTTTAAGAGAAGAGCATGCGGGATTTAGAAAGGGTCGAGGTTGTAATGATCAGATTTTTATTGTAAGGCATCTAATGCAACAAGCTAATGAGATGAAAATGCCATTTAGTATGTGTTTTGTGGATTTTGAAAATGCGTTTGATAGTGTTTCACGTGGAGCTATGTTGAAAATTATGAGATTCTATAGTATACCAGAAAAGTTTGTAAGTATTATTAGAAGCCTGCATGAAGGTACTTTTTGTAACGTAATGGTGGGTGGTTCTTTGTGTGATCCATTTGAAGTTAGGTCAGGGGTGATTCAAGGACGAGTTCTCTCGACTTTGCTGTTTGTTTTGGTTATGGATTATGTTATGAGAAAGGTTGTAAGGAGAACAGGTGCAGGAATTAACTGGAAAGAAAATAAGAGGCTGATGGATTTGGACTATGCTGATGATATTGTACTGATTTGCGAAAGTATTTACGAGATGCAGACGGTGCTTGATTGTCTGGTGGACGAAGGAGAAAAAGTAGGATAGGTAATAAGTTATGGAAATACTGAAATTATTAATATGAACGTGGAGAACCAACTCGATTGTGTAACTGGGAATAATGTGGTGAAGAATTTAGAAAATTTTAAATATCTGGGAACGACTTTATCATCTAATGGATCAATACACAGTGAAATTGAGAAGAGCATTAGACAGGCTTGGCGAGCTGTTGGAATGTTGAAATCTGTTTGGAATAATAATATGCATTCGGTACATACCAAAGTAAAAATCTACAAGTCCATGGGTAGACCAGTTTTAATTTATGGGCATGAGTCATGGTACAGTACAATTGCAACAGATCAGATAGTATTAGGATGTGAGAATAAAATACAGAGAAGGATTCTTGGGGTAAAGTGGCAAGACAGAGTTACAAATGAAAGAGTAAAGGATATTACAAGAATGGAACCACTTGATGAATATGTGAGACTGTCTCGCTGGAAATGGCTGGGGCACATATATAGAAAAGAAGGCAGTTTAATACAGGATGTGCCAGAGTGGACTGCTAGAGGAAGAAGAGGCAGAGGTAGGCCGAGGGAAACCTGGTTGAGGACAATAAAGAGAGAAGCAAGAGAGGAGTGTTTGTGGGACCTGAAGGAGATGGCAAGAGACAAATATTGGTGGAGAGAGTTAATTGAGGCCCTATGCATCCTGTGCGGTGCGACAGGAAATTACATATATATATATATATATATATATATATATATATACACAGTATGTGTGTGTGTGTGTAAAGGTGGGAAGGACGGACGGACAGACATCCAAACAAAGAGACAGACTGAGACTGGCAAACAGACGGACGGACACACACACACACACACACACACACACACACACAAACACACACACACATTCTCTCTCTCTCTCTTATAACCTTCTGGAGCAAAAACAAGAAGAACCACACACAGAATGAGTGTGTGGGTGTATCATACATAGAAAAGCCAAGTATTTTGGGAGGATGCTAGCAAAATTGACGCCATATTTACTTTAATAACATTTCTGGTGTAATGGCCCAGAAGCAACGACCTGGAGGTAGCCATTCCGGGGAAGGTAAGAGACTCATATAATTTAGAGAAGGAAGTCTGGAGAAGCTACGGTAAAAACTAAGGCTGAATTTTGTACTTCGGCTGAGTTTTTTGCTCATATACTTGTAGACGTGAGAGACCTAGTAACACCTCTTCCTTAGCAATTTACTCTGCACAGTACCCCACAGTATTTCGTTATATATTTTTGTTTTTGTATTTCACACTGATATATGCAAGGTTATACTAAATGGGAATGAAAGTCTAACTGGGAAAGCGTGAGGGAGGTGGAAGGGGGAGAGGAAGAAGTAGACAAAGGACGAGATGAAGTGATGAAGTGGAGTGGTAAATGAATGAGGCGCTGTGAGTTGGAGAGAAAGAAGCCTGATGACTAGAGACAAAATGGCATAACTTAAGTCGTTTGTGCCACCTCTTCCGTGGTAGACGTTTGGCTATAGAGCGACAAAATGACATAATACATTAACCCTTCCGCAGCCGTTAACCTACTCGGGCATTTCATCCACGCTAAATCCAGGCCATTTTATTCAGATGTGAGCGAATATCTAGCAAGTGAAAGGTTAATCGAGATAATTTTCAATCGCCTGACTATTAGCATTCCTCCCAGCTGAATAAAATCGCCTTGTGGCGGCATGAGAGGAATAATTTAGTGCGTTCGCAGACGGTGACAAAATCAAGTATACAGAAATCTCCAAGGAAGTGCCAGCGGGAATCCGCTATGAAAACAAAATATGGTTGTTTTGCAGAGAATCCCCGCGTAAGATGCTAGCAGGTGGCAAAGACCTGGGCAAGGGGCTAGATAACCTCTTTGATATGTAGTAGTATATACAGTACATTCCTTCCCTTCCCTGTGGAATATGGTAAATGAGAAAAGAGCACTTCTACTGTCTTCTAGCTTTTGTTACGTGAGGCAATTAATCGTTTCCTGTGAATCGAGCTGAGTGAAATTATCTAAGTATAATGTTAGAGAATCTGACTTCAAGAGCTGGCATGCTGGCCAGCTAACTAAAGACAGACAGATTGACAGAAAGACAAACACAGACAGAACCCTCTCACTCGCACACACACACACACACACACACACACACACACACACACACACACACACACACACACACACACACACACACACACTTAGGCGCAGAGAGAGAGAGAGAGAGAGAGAGAATAAAGAGCGGGAAGAGATAAAGACAGATAACCACAGACAAATCAAAAGGAGCTGACAGGGTAATGGCAGGGACCCCCCGAACATCAAAAGCGCCACAGCTGAATATTTGCCAGAATGTGTGTGTCATAATTCTGCATTCTTGTGTAATGGCATCGACTTATTGAAGGGAAAGTGAGGTAGGGCGGCTTCTTCACCCTGCTGATTGCCCGTATTTCTAAGTTGCATAGGAGGCTTAGCAGCTTCTCTTCAGTAGCTAATTGTTTTGCATATTTCACCTCAAAATTCAGTGGTGTTTTATTTATATCAGTTTTCTCTGACTTCACGAACCATACGAGAGGATATTGTGATGCAGTGTGCAGAGTAAATTACTAAGGAAGAGATGTTGCGAAGTCTTCAAAGCAAATTGAAAAATGATCCGATATCTGTTTTCTGTTCATTCCTTAAGATTTTAATTCCTTTGTATTTTTTTCAGTTCATTTTTGACGCCCCTAGACTAGACAGTATCATCCATGGCAGGAAAGATTTTGTATTTTAAAGAGGTTGATAAAGATTGTATCTAACCTCTCCAACTCAAAATCTCTCTCATAAGGTGAATAAAATGGTCTGAATAAAGTACGAAAAAAGACAAAGCTTTCTTGTCTAGGGTAAAGACACCCGCATATGCCAGCAGTAAACGAACATCTTACGCATATTTTTATTATTACATGCAGAGACATTCTAAACTACGAGACAAGATCATACCAAGGGGGAAGAGGGTGGTGAAGTGGTTAAAGAGAGATCTGCTGACTAAAAGGCTGGGGCAGGGAACACTCTAATGAGTAGTATTTCTCTGAAGCTTTATGTTTTTTACTATTCCAATCGTTTTCCAGAAATATTAATGAGAAAAAATTATAAACGCTTCGTCCACGTACACCTGGCTTCTCAAAAACGTAGGTAAAACAGGCGTCGTGTTATGGACAGGGTCAGGTAAACAAATATCTGAGGAGAAAATATCTGAGAAAGTTTATAGGCGAGTCTGGGCCAAGGCTTTTGTCCCCGGGAGTTTGTCGATAAGCCGTAACCTTGACCTCTGGGACCTTCCTAACGCCCTGATACACCTTGAATGCTGGAGAAGGTTAAGGAGTGTTAAGTTGGTATTAGTGTTCTCTCTTTGTTGTTTTTATTATTATTATAATTATTATTATTATCATTATCAGCGTCATCATTAGGCGTATTATTATTATTATTTTTAGTGCTGTAGTTGCTGTTGCTACTGATATGAAGAATTAAAAAAGTTCAGGAAGAGGAGGAGGCAGAGGAGGAGGAGGACTACGAGGTGGAGGAGGAGGGGGAGGATTAGCAGGAGGATTTTCGTTGATATTGCTAAACCAAACCTTGACCTAACCCTACGACCTTGACCATTGATCTGTTGTTCTCAAAAGCAATGTGTCTGCTCCCTGGGTGTCCCTTTGCTCCTTCACCAAATTTAATTAAAATCTGATAAATAATGAGTTAATTTGTTCACACACACACAAACACACACAGACACACAAACGCACACACACACACACACACACACACACACACATTGATCAAAACATAACAATTACAACAATATTATGTTTCTGTTGTTGTCGTTGTTGTTGGTATCTGGTATAATTGCTTATCGATATGCGGTAACCTTGGCCCCTGAGACCTCGCCAGCTGCCTGATTCGTCTAGTGGAGGGAAGCAAGAATAATGGACCTCGATCTACACTACAACGATTCGCCTTCTTGATTATCATATGCGTTTTCTTGTTACTGTCAGTGTTGTTATCATTATCTGTTTTGTTACTTTTTATCATTGTCGTCATCAACATCATCGTCATCATTATCCATCATCATCATCGTCATCATTATCATTATTATTATTATTAATATTATTATTATTATTACTGTCGTTACTGTTAATATTATAATACTTCGTAGTGCTCTCAGTGCTTTGATCAAACCCTATGGCCAAAACAGGTGGAAGGTTTGTAACACTGAATTCGATTATTAACCTTTTACTTTATCATACTTTATTTTTGCCAACTCAAAACGTGTCTGTTTATTTGTGCACAAGATATATTATCGTCTTTCACCAAAATCTGGGGAACAAGTGGGCAATGGGTCAAGGAATAGTTATAAAGTTTTGAGATGGATTCAGTTCCAGATGCAGGAATTAATAATTTTCATCGTCGTCGACAGAGGTATGAGATCTCTATTAGAAGAGACTGAGACCGCATACTTTACTGACTGACTATGTAAGACCGTGAGATATTCGCCTGATAGGAAGAAATTAGAGCAGTAAACCCTATAGTTTAATGGTGTGGGAGGAGGTAAGCGCTTTGTGTGTGTTGTTCATCCTAGTAGTGAAAGGGTTAGGCTTATGAAGGCTGCATTTAACAACTCTGGAAAATTTCCATTTGAGTTAATTATAATCACCTAGAAATACCAAGTCTTCAAAGCAAAAACGACGTCGGACTTTAGCAGGTGATGTCACACCAGCTAATATCACCCTTGACCTTGTCCCGCGTCGTGCAATATGGGAGGGTGATAAGAAGATTAATATTAAGCCCCGTATTTTCACCAGCTTAGGAGGCTCTCTGGCACCAGTTCCTTACCTGTTTAATGGCGGCGTCACATGGCCGGATTTTCTAACGACTTATTCCAGGCAACTCGATCTTGGTGGCGGATTTTTTCGGGGTTGCTGACGACTTGTCTTGGCGAGTGCGACTGCGAAGGTCCGTGAAGAAGTCTCTCTTTAAAATCTGCAAACAATATGATAATGGTAAGAAAGGCCAGAGAAAAGCTGTCCCCCCCAAAAAAAAAAAAAAAAAAAAAAAAAAAATCGTGACCGTCTATATTTCTGCAAAAGGCACGTTAGCCTTTAGTGTATTCTTGCTACCTCCATATTAGTTTCTACAACCGTACTTTAAAAACCAAGTTCAGGCATTCCAACGGCGATGTTCTGTCGTCAGACGTTCCTGTGCGTCAGTCATCCTTACTATAAAAAATCTGGACCGGCCGCCTTGGCGAAACCCAGTTCTGGCGTTTGAATGTCACGACAGTCGGTAGGTTGAGCGAGAATGCGCAGCAAGAGCACTAAAAGCGCGCAAATTCTGAATGTTTCTTCTCTTTAATAAACCAGACACTTCGCTAACCCATTCTAAACTGTTATTCTTTCGTAGGAAATAAGTATATATGCGCCTGAATTAGTAACAATTGATGGCAGAACGGATAAAGAGGATGCATTTACAAGCAAGATCCAGTGTACTGTACATGCTAAGAATGAATCATGGTTTATCCTCCTTTTGCAGTTACTTGCATGAAATAATTTTTGAGATTATCCAAATTTGAATTTATATGAGCAAAGTGCATGCATCATTGCATACTTCATAGATTTCCATGTTATGTTTCCGGCCATCTCACCAGTCATGAACTATGCAGCAGTTTATCCAGATTTTGTACCTCTACTCATGAGGCAGTATATCATGTGTTCCTAAATTTATATTGCAAGATGTCAAGACAGAGTTACTGGAGCATTATTTTTAGCATGGAGACTGTTATACTTCTTTACAAAACTGGTTGAATGGTTACATTCACCACAGCACCAACACAAGAGGGATGCATTAACACTCCTCCATTCTTTTTCAGCAATATCCTTCCACACCTGTCATGAAGGCATGACCAGCAGACCATATTGGAAAATATAGGTTATCAGATGTGTGTACTGTAACAGCTGTTCACTGAGTTTCTATAAATGTAGCTATAATATTTTTCACTATATTGTTACCTTCCCTGTTTCAGGTATTACTAGTAAATTTCCATTTTAGTGCAGTAATTGCACTGCTCTGGTATTCAAATTTTTTATTACCTTTCCCTTCAAGCAGTGTGCAATGATTTCCTATGTTACATGGTACAATATACAATATCTTTTTCTGTCCCAGTCTGCTAGATATGCCTTCCTTTTTTCCCAATAATTCCACCTCTGTAGAAGCTACTTTAAAGCAGTTCTGTCTTATACATTTTCAGACTGTTTACTGTTCTGTTTTCCTAGCTTACTCCTAAACTGGTCATATGCTTGATGTTTGTCTCCTTCACTAAATGTTAATCTCATTACTTCCTGTTTGTCAGTCATTGCTTAACTGCACCTTTCATGCTTTTCTATAACCCTTCCACCTTGACCAATATCCCATGCCTTTTCTACAACCACCTACACCCCCTTTACAATAACTGTCATTTTTTTCTAATAAACTATTTTATATTTTATATATCCATGGTACAGGCCATCTCCTTAGGTCTGTACCTATTTACAAATTAAGAAAAGCTCTTGGAACAGAGAGATGCCTCAGGACGTTTTTTTCTTTTCTGTAAATCTCATGAAATAATCTGCATTTATTAACAAATTATGCTTTAAAGCCAACACACTTATGCTCAAATCTGAGTGCTAAATTGAAACAGGTAAATATTTCAACCAGCATCCTAACCAGCCAATTCATTCATATCTGATAACCTTACCTAACCATCTTAACTACATCAGCTTATCATTTTATTTTGGTGCAAAAACGAATTAAATTTTTTAATAAAGGACTTCAATGATTGCACATACTTGTTGGTACTGAAATTTTTTTTTTAACATTTCTGCAACTTAGCTGTGTAAGAAAGCACTAATGCTAGTGAAAAATAAACCTAACTAACCAATTACCAACACTGACCCAACTCCATGTACAGTTTCTGCCATGTAATATAATATTCTACGTACACTTTTTTATTCGTCATTTATTTCATGATTTTTCATGTGAATGACTGACACAATGATGTTGGTTTGAGGCTGCTTACTGGCTTGCCCTCAAACGTGGTAACTACAACATTGAACTGGCTAGTACACAACCTTTCAAACAGTTGCCGTTTAAAAAAATCTATTGAGAAAGTCACTCAGGTAGTCAGAAATAAACCAGCAAGCACAACTTAATCGAACTCCAAATTTACGCACCACGTCGCCACCCTGGATGTTTTTGTTTACCGGTACTCGTATTCGTTACGGAAACGTTCAGTCTTGTAAAATTTTAAGAACAGCCTTGTATTTCTCATACATTTTAGCCCGCTAAGGAAAATTTCATTCCTGAATTATGCAGTATTTATAAGTTGTAAAACCGGCTATCGTATTGATGAATTTTTAAGTCTGTCATACGAAAGGGGGGTCTCTTGTGGCGTTTATCTTCTTGTCACATTCCATTACTATTTTACGCCATAACCAGCAGACAAACGTCTGGCGTGAGCAGCAAATTCATTTATGGTACGAAACACGGGAACGTCAGACGCTCACATTCGGCAATACTGGCGTTGAGTTTTTATTGTACGGCCCTTAGGGAAGACCTACCGAACTGGAGGAGCTACATATTGCCCTATTTAAGCCCCTCAAACTATGAGAGGTCGATATTAAACTGATGAAATAGGCTGGAGATAATGTGAATAAACTAAAAATTAAGCAATCAGGCTGTGATAATGAATAACCTCAAGAATGTATTGATGCATATTGTGTCGACGTTAATGTGATGAAAATAACATGTATTAGATTATCAGGTTTAACAACGAAAGCTTGCACGATACGTGAACGGATATGTGGCTCTTTTAATTGGACACAGCTGGTAGTCCAATTTTGTTTTGCTTTCCTGTTTATGATATTGAACTCCTTCCACTCCACGATGAGTGGTCATTAGGGTGACAGTTTAAATCATAAAGATGGTGATGATTGTGATGGTGTTGACAGTATAAGAAAACGTCCTATGCTCATGATAATGCGGCACTTGCTGTTTAATTTCACTCTCACTACAAATTACTCATTAGTTTATTCTCGTTTCACTACCATCCTTTTACTCGACTTTTGAAGTCCTCTTACATTAAAGGGATAACGAGTCTGTATCTAACCTCTACAGTTCAGTAAGTGTATCCTAAGCTTAATATAATCGTCAGGAGATAGCAAAACTAGGAATGAGGCTCTCGGGATGAAGGGGTTAAGAAGAATTATCCTCTCATTTTCTTCACCGCCTTTCCAGCCTATTGTAAGTATATGCTAGAGATTGTACATACACCCTGTATAAACATCGCTTTGCACGATGCGGTTCTGATTATACACAACACAGGAATTATTTTACAAATTGCATATGGGCTCCTTCCATTTACTGTACATCATGTTGTTTCCAAGAATGTTTCGAGGCGTTTCATGAAGTACACACCTCTCCCACACCCAACACCACACCCACACTGCAAACCCCCCTCCACATTCACACGCAACTCATTCAGAATCCATACCGTATTATCCGCACATTTCACCCAACATTCTAGACCCACATTACACACCAACGCTCACCTCAACCACATTGCAAACTTCCCTGCACCCACACAGACCTCACCTTGACTACACACCATATACTTATTCACACATCTCGCCCACACTGCAGACCTCTCCTATACCCCCAAATATCATCTACACTGCAGATCCCACCTATTCCCACACATCTCATCCACAATTCGGGTCTCACGTATACCAAAACAACTCATTCACACTGCAAACATCAACCATAACTAATCAGCTCATCCACACTGTAGATCACACCAACATATTTAATTTACACAGACAACCTCACCCACACCCACAGATCTCATCCACACGCCTCGTCTATGTTCCTCAAGCCATCCACATCACACCCTACCCACACTCCAGAAGTCACCCACACACATCTCACTCAAAATCTACATATTATTCATATCCACATGCCTCATTATATCTCATTAAACCATCACATCTCTCTACACGGACACATTGAATATATATGTGGCTTCACCTCTCCACAACCACCCTCCCACATTCCATACCAAACACCTTATCTCACACACCTCATCCACATTACATACCCACACACTTCACCTACATGCATTTCTATGCGTCTCACCCACACTCTGCACTCCCCCACATCTCACTCATACATCACACCATACATTTCATCTGCATCATATATCTCATCCAAACACCTCATCCACACACCTCATCCTCACAGTACACTTACATTCCCCACACACCTTACCCTTACACTATACACCACTATACACCACAGAACTCACTCTGACTCCATACCTCACTCAAACCCACGCACCTCTCAGAACCAACCTACACACCTCACGCACAGACTTCAACCATCTTCCACACTCACACCACACACCCATATCCCTCATCCATACTCTACTCCATACACCACATCCACACTGAAAACTTCACCCATACTCCTCACCCTAATTCCCTATCAAATTCCGCTCCTCACAAATCACCCATCCAGCACCGCTCACCCACTCCCACAACCACATCATGCACCCAAGCAACACACCTAACCTCTCCACCCACACACTTCACTCATATTCCACATCACACATCTCATGCACACTTCATACCCATAGCAGCACACACTCACCCACACTGCAGACCTAACCCACACTCCGTATTCACACTCCAAACCACACGCCTTACCTAATGACTCACACACATTATAGATTTCACCTACTTTCCAGATCCACACCACAAATCCACCTCATTCAAACCCACTCGTGATTAATACCCACAGTTTTTACCCACACATCTCACACTCCTCACTCAGATTAAGTAGCCACCAGTTTCATTAATGCGCGTCCACACGTGCCCTCGAACATGTGTTGATAACACGGTTGGCAACATGTTTAGGTACATGTATCTAGCAGTATTTGGACAGATGTATGCAAACATATTTCGGTGTAGCTTCGAACACTGGCAGCAGAGGCGATGGGATATGATTGTCCATACCAGGCAGCTGGGACTTCATCATGATGTTGCCAACATGATCTGGACGCTGCTGTTCCTAACATGTTTGCAGCTTGTTCGTTATTGTGTTGCAAACATGTTGCCAGCACTTGTTCGAGCACACGTGTGGACGCGCACTTATATACCTCCTCCACACATCTCATTCACACATCTCTCCAAGGTACCTCTCATACCTTACCCACACTCCACACTAAACACCTCACCTCACTCACATTCCATTTTAAACACTTCCCCTCACAACTCACCCACGCCACAGACCTCAACCACTCTGCGCATTCACACTGCAAACCTTACCCCCATTCATATATCTCATCCACACACCTCAGCCACGCTCCATACCTCATTCACACTCAACACCTACACTACGCATCCACACATCTTACTTAAACGTCATAACAACGCCCCTGACTCACACTCCACACACAGCACAGTCAGTAAGGTAAACCTAGTATGCACTAGTCTTACTCTTATCTACTTACTCCCTTTACTTCCCAGAAATAGCTAATTAACACAAAAGAGCTATCAGACATCAATGACCAGTATGGAGTGAACCGTGACGACATTTGTACGTAACCTACATTAACATTTTCTGCATGGAGAATTTTTTACCACTGAAATTTTTTTAATGTTATTTCCATTTTTATTTATTTTTTGCTTATCAAAGACTTCTGAACTGGAAGGGTTACTATATGTATAAGCTCTTTTGGACATCAAGTGCATTATAAGATCCTCCCTTTATACTAACCTCAAACACCTCTACACTGTGCTGGAGTAAATATGAAAGTGAATAATACTAGGTAAAATGTTTCTGATAAAAATACATTACCAAGGAGACTTGTTTATCGCAAAAATTGAAGATCCTTTATGAACACTCGCAAAGGTTGGATGTCCGTTTGTGAGGCATGAGCTGACGGCTAAGTTCCAATCTCTTGGAACCTTGGCTAAGTCAGGCCAAATGTATCCCAATGTAGATTTGTGCTATTTTCGAAACAGGTTTCTGAGAAGTACGAAATAGATGTGAGTGGGAGGGGAACACCATTTTCATTTTTAATTTGCCAAATTCTGAGAAACTGCTGGAAAAGGAAATGACATCCTTGGTTACCTTGCATACAGGTCCTTTCTGCTCTAAAGACTTCGTAGAAACTCTTCTTAATCTCATTTGCATATTACAGCCGAAACGCTCATTTGTATGCTGTTTATGACTCTTAATACTGGATGCAGAAAGACACTGAGGAGCAATGTGCAGAATGAATTGCTAAAGAAGAGGTACTATGAAATCCTCAAACCCTTTTAAAGTACGATTTTCATGTTTATATCTGGATGATGAAGAAAGACGTACTTTAGAGGTTAGAAGTAATCGGCATTATCCCTTTTAGTACCTTAAAGTATGTCAAGTTTTGTTCCTGTTACCAATAGACGATTTTCTTCAGTTTGGAGATACCTGGTAATGTAATGAGAGTGCCAGTTTGTGTCAAGTAATGCACAAATAAGATGCACAAAGAAAGGTCATTAAGTGCAGTCGTGGACGCTAAGTGACAGTAATTAAATCTGTATTGAGAACAATGAAACCTAATACGAAGTTAGCGCTGATTAAATCCTGCCCTTATTAACTCCACAAAGATGACTGAACACTTTATTATTTTATTATTCTGAGAAGCGCAACATCATTTAACCCCTTTCCATCCCACAATACATTAAATTCTTTCTCTTTACTGACGATTTTATTTAACTTAGTAACGGTATGTCGTAGTGAAGAAGTTAACCTCCCCAGTTCGAATGGTCTCTTCTAAGGATGGAAAAGATCACATGGAAATAAGAAGGCTAAAACTAAAAATGGGTCACCGGCTACGTCTTTATTATCAATTTCTGGCAACGAGCAGATGATTTAATTAGGCTTCACAATTAGTCCTGAAAGGGATGGAGTCTCTTAATTGTATAGGTATGATTAGGCTTTTATTCCTTTCTTTGCAACTCTCAGACGATTTTGATCATAACAGGCAAGACCCTCGTAGCGAACAGGTTCATGTAAGGACAGCACTCCAAACCAAATATTTGAGTATTTGCCACGTTATCTTCATGACGTCCTTTTAATGTTATTCTTGCTGTCACCATAAAAATATACTTGAGACAGTCTGCTGGTAGTAAAGGGGTTAGCACTCGTAAAAACTCCGTCAGGTAACACACACACACACACACACACACACACACACACACACACACACACCTATTTATCTATATCTAAGTCGATATCTATCTGCCTGTCTGTCTACATATCTAAATACTTACATCTTTTGATTTTATTAAACTTAGGCCACTCATATCGCGGTAAAGGAATTAAATTTTTATATACAAAATTTATATATGTACTGCATATTTATTTCCTTTGGCTCGGCTTATCCTCTGCGCCCCGGTGAGAGAGAGAGAGAGAGAGAGAGAGAGAGAGAGAGAGAGAGAGAGAGAGAGAGAGAGTGTGTGTGTGTGTGTGTGTGTGTGTGCGCGCGCATCTGAGTCTATGTATGTGCGTCACCTGTGTAAGTTAAGTCAGTGTGATGGCCATGTGCGTGTGTAGGTGGCAATGCAGCGTCGTTCCGTGGGCGTCAAGATACTGCAGTAGGAAGCAATATTGTCAACCTAGCGACGTAATTCCTTTTCTTTACGGCACTTGAAGGAGGGCCGTACGTCACCCCGTGGAATATGTATGCTCTGTTTGTTATGCTGCCGTGCCCGTGTGAATTTACGTGCTCAGACTGGCGGAGTGACTGGAGTTTTATCGACTAAGGTGGCTTTCGTGTGCTGTTCTTTATGTGCTTATCTGTCATCTCGAAGGAAGAAAGGATGTTCATATAGATCTTTCGCCGTAGAGTAGCGTACACCTAACAGTCTGTCTGTCTGTCTGTCTCTCTCTCTCTCTCTCTCTCTCTCTCTCTCTCTCTCTCTCTCTCCGTTACTACTGACACTGCGAGTATTTAAATATAGACATAGTTTACATCGATACCATGCAAGAGGATACTGAAACGGAATAAACAGAATAAGTCGCTATGGAAAACTTGTTACGAAATCTTCAAAGACACTTGGACTACGACACTTTCTCACGTGTCTTTCTGCCCTCTCGAAAGAAGAAATTATATTCATGTGAACTTATGTCCTAAGAGTTATATTCCTAGTGGCACATGAGTTTTCTTAGCTCCTCTGCCCTAGCGATTAAGTTTTTTATTTTGCACCTAAATATCCTCCTACATATTCTTTGTACCCTTTCAGTGTCGGCATACTTTGAATCGGTAACATGCAAGAGGAATCTGAGGTGTACTATGCAGAATAAATTGCCAAAGAAGAGGATTTAAGATATCTAAAGCCATTCAGAATACACGCCTATTTTTCACATTTGCTTTTGCCGTCTCGAAGGAAGGAAGAACTGTCATGTCTCTCTTCGGCCCTATTATTCTTTGGCTCACGAAACTGTTCACAATGTCACGTACAGTCAAGGACACAAGCTCGCTTTCCTCTTTCGCTGCGTCATTTCACACTTGGATCATGTCATCAAGTCACTTCCAACTCTCATGCATCAAATCAAAGAGAAATACACCAAGTCTCTCTCAACTTAGAAATATTAGAGGAAAGTGATAGGCAGAAGAAATGAAATACCAGGTGAATATTTTTTTCCCTCTTGGCATTACATACTCCACAAGTGGAATCGAATCCCAAACTTCTCGGTTGTGAGCTTAGTGTGCTATTGATTACACCACCGTCACCCACTCATTCTCCCACGCTAAGGAAAAGTCCGCACTTTTGAAATGGCAACAGAGACTAATTTGTTACCGAGAGTCATGTTAGCAGAAGCATTTGTAACCACGACCCATAACAAAGGGTGTTATTGACGATGCATGTGGTACTGGGCAGTTCATTCATGCTTACGCTACATTTTTGATAGCGTGACGTAATAAGTGCGTTATATTTTTCATGCAGCCACACCAACTGCATCGAGGGATTGAAAGACTCTATGCTTTAGCTCCTATTGCCCCTATAAAGTACCGGTACTCTTGGCAAAAAAAGAAAAAAAAAAAATCCAGTCGCCTCTCCTACTCTCTCAATGGACCGTGAAAATCAGTGTTGTGATTCTACACCAACTGACACTGATTATTTGACCATAGATCATTGTCATCTGCGTCACTTGCTTTGGATTCAAAACATAATTTTCATAGGCAATACACAGAAAACCAGGAGAGGTAGCAGGCTGTAGTTGGTGGTAGTACTCATTTAACATTTGCTTCGCAATACAATGACGTGCTTTATGCTCTTCTTGCTACCTCCAGACAATTCTATTCAGTTTATGGGAGTTCTCTTGTAGTGAATGGATTTATAAAGGCTACATCTTAATCCTCCTGTTACCGAGTTGCATAAAATCCTTTCATACTTCACTCTTGTTATTGCCACACGAGTTTCTTACTTTAAGGAAAGACCGCTAGCAGTGCAGCGACTGCAAACTGTATTAACATCTTTATCATAGGTGCTGTTTCACAAGCAGAGTAACGCGGCCTGAAGCAGCAAGAACTAAATAAAGAAAAAACATGGCTTAAAGCTGTTAAAGTGTTGTCCAAGGGTAACAGGAAATAAATAAAGAAATACTGTATGTCTATAAACTGTTAAAGAATTACCTAAAGGTATCTAAAGAATTATCTAAAGGTTATTTAGGCAGTCCTGATCTTGAACCTGACCACGGACGAAAAGGAATGCACACTAACACTTAAAAAATAAAAATATAACCCCACGCACAGGAGCACACACACACACACACACACACACACACACACATGAAAGAGTGCAAGCAGTGTGGTTTGGGATGACAATACACCGTCCTACATGACCTTCCGTTCACCTCCAGATATACCACTCATCCTTCCCGATACTTAATCCCTTGAATCCAGTGACGCATTTTCGTTACCTGCAGACGATTTTATTCCGCATAGGAAGAGACGTCATATTGTGGAGGGGTTAATGGAGACTTTCCATCCCCATCACAACAAATGCTCTCTAGTGAGCTGAAGGAAACAGTATGAAGATTAAAAAATAAAGATGTGTCATCGGATTGAAGGGGTTGAACTTGCTTCACAATCTGATAACAGAAATGACTCTGTCAAGACTGGTAGTGTGGAAAAAGGAGGAAATTATAAATATATAAAAAAAAACAAATGTATACTTAGGCTAACTATAAAATGTAATTCCAAAATTATATATATATATATATATATATATATATATATATATATATATATATATATATATATATATATATATATATATATATATATATATATATAATTATGTTGTAGTATGTGTGTGATGTGTGTTTAAATGAGTGGATATATGTTTGTACACACACACACACACACACACACACAACATGACTGCATTAGCATTCTTCACCCTGTCAAGGCATCTCTAGCCCAACATAACCACCCTTTGCTAAGCTCGCAGCACTCATATAGGATTCATACCTCGCATCCGTGCAGCATAGTCCATACCAATGTCCCCTCATACACACCTCTTTTAGTTTGAACAAACTCTGATACGTCTGTTCCAACTAAACTCAACAACATTTATGTTTTTCCTATTGTGTTCTGAAGTGTTTTCGTAACTGGCTTCATATCTCAAACTGTTCCCCGTCAAAAACCTGTAAGAGAATTTACCTTACTTTTTCAAATCCTCTCCCTATATGATCATTCATATCATAACCACGGTAATAAGTCAAACGTTATTAGGCGTGTACTGTACAACTACGAACATAAATATGGTTTCATTGAACACGATACATAACGACACAGTGAACAATGACTTTCGAAACCTTATGATGTAACCTTCAGAACAAAAAACTTTCAGATATATGTTTGCGTTTCGTAACTGTTATATAAAAAGTAGGGCAATATCCTCGTCCACAAATGTATCTATGGAGTGGGGACTAGATTCTTTTATCTCCATTTCCGTGAAAGGGCTGGGAGGTAAAGAGATCACTTTTCTTTCCTTAACAGAATAAGAAAGGTGGATTTTTTTTTTCCTCTCTTCGGAACCTTTTAGCTGTCTACTACAACACTCAGAGAAATACGTAGGGATTATTCCTTTTTCCGTATTCCCAAGGCCATATGAATAACTAAGTATAACCTATACATACCTACTCCAAGTATTGCCTGACCACTGAGAAGCAGCGGTGTGTGACTACATACCTGTAGTAGTTCGTTCACCTTCAATATTCTAGAGATTTTCGTCCTTTTGCAGCTTATCCACATAGGTTAATAGCGCAATAAGGCAATATTATGACTCAACATTCTTGCCATAGCCATTCTTCGTGTTTAACACCACATTATAATGCTACCGTCTTGCTGCAACCCAGCTTTGAAGTTGGTGAGATAGCTATTTTAGGCGAGGTTAAAGCAGACAGAGAATAGAATGTCGCGCACTAAGTGTGAGTCTGAAAAAGATGTGATATGGAATTCAGAAGAGTAAGCTGACAATGTTTGGCTACACTAACACAAAAAGAACATAGGGTATCGCGGAGTAGCACCATACCCTACTGTTAACCTCTAGTTATAACCCAGCAGTCAAGAAGGTGAGATGCCAATTTTAGGCCATGTTAAAGTGGATAGAGTATCGGATGCCACTCCTTACATATAATTCTGTGAAAAGGAAATGATATTCAAAATGAAGAGGTAGCAATTTTAGGCCAAGGTAAGGTGGCTAGTGAATAGGATGTCTCTCCCTACGTATGAGAGACTGTGAAAAGGTGGCTAGTATCGACCTTGATATCTCTAGTGATCCTCTCTCGCCCTCCGACCTTTACCCAGCATTTCTCCGGCTTCCTCTGCACTCGTAACTGTACGTGAGAGCTCTTTTCTCCGGCATCTCAATCAGTATAATTTGCTCACTGAAGTTCTCCCTCCCTTGCATTCTCTTCCTCCTTCTCCATTTCCTTCTCCTTCATCCTCATCATCATCATCTCTCTCTCTCTCTCTCTCTGAAGTTCACCCTCCCCTGCATCCTCCTCCTTCTTCTCCATTTTCTTCTTTTCCTTCATCCTCATCTCTCTCTCTCTCTCTCTCTCTCTCTCTCTCTCTTTCTCTCTCTATGGCAAAGTTACTACCCTAAGTAGTTTGATAAATTAAACGAATAGATAATAATAATAATAATAATAAATCAGGGTTGGTCGTACTACAAGATAAACTGTGCATAATAAGACTGTATCTCTACAGTCTGGAGACGTCTTGAAATTTCCGATTGGTGCTGTAAAATGTTTTCTGCTGAACTTACCAAGAGCTCTCTCGTAGGAAAGGGATCAGCCATGGAGGTCAATGTGTGCAGCAATGTACCCTTAGATACTTTTTTTTTTTTTTTTTTTTTTGACGACCACTTACCTCGCCAGAATACCTTTGTTACCATTTTCATAACCTGGCAAAAAGTAGGAAAATTATATTTGTTTTTAGGGTTCTAACGAAAATTACGGGTCAATTATTAGGGGTAGAAGAAATTTAATGTGGTCATTAAGTTTAATTCATTGACCCCAGAAATGTATGTTTTGCATTTGTCAAGTGACTCAAAAGAGGGCTCTTCAGGATGCAAAAATGTTTTTGATGTTAAAAACAGATACTGAATCATGAGTTTATGTATAGAGTTCTCTAGCAGATTTATGCACACACAGGCGCATCGTCATGACCCTATTAACATTCTCATTAGTATTCACGTAATGTACTTATAGAATTTGTTTTTCACCAAATAATTATAACTTGATGCATCACAGTTTCACTGAGTGAAATAATAGGCAACCAGATGGCAGTATTTTTTTTTTTTTTTTTGAGTTTTTACTTTTCACCGATTCATTTGATGAAAAACCACCGTGTGGGAATAGCCTTGTTTTCCATTTATTGCTGTTTAGGTTTTATGTCAATAAAACATACTTTAATCATATCATTGTGTTGTTGCGCATCGATTCTAAAGAACTAGACCCTCAGAGAGGGCAAAATGTGGATATGGTATGCACTGTGGGACACTTTCCAGAAACAGGTCAAATTTTCACTTGATCAAAAAATTTCGTAACCTTTTGACCCATAGTGACCTTGCCATTGACCTAATCAACATAATTAACTGATCATATGAAAAAGTTTTTCACGACCCATATTCTGAGGGGCAGTTTGTCATTAAGGGTGAACGAATCTAAAGTCAATTTAATTTCCCGTCCCTACTTACTTCAGTAGATGCAGAAAACGATCAAATTGAGTTTTTTATATTATTTTATTTAGTGCTGCTAATGTGTTTTGGCAATAATGTACACTTTATTTATACGTATTGTGGTCCTTGCCATCGATTCTATGTGATCAGACCCTCAGGGAGGGTAAAATATAAAGTTGCCATGTGGTATGAGGCATTTTCCGGAGATAAGACAAATTATCACTTGACCCAAATTTTCGTGACCTTTTGACCTCTAGTGATCCTATTATTGACCACATCCTCATAATTTGCATATCATATGAAAGAGTATTTGAAGGCCAGCATTTCTTACTTACTGCAGTGTTATGAAAATGGTAACCGAGGTTTACTTTTGAGACAAGTGGTCTATTAAGAAAAAAAAAAAAAAAAATGAAAAGCTTAGAGTACATTTTTGCACACGGGGACCTACCCATCCAACATTATGAAGGCTATATATAAGTTCTACGTTTGGAAAAATCATCGTTAAGCTGAATTAAATAATCTAGTCGCAACAAAAATATTTCAACGTACGCCATCGAACTTAACCCATTTGCGCACGGTCATGTATGCGTACGTGGAAAAATGACTTAAATAGTTCATTATGCTTACCAGCATAGTGTACGCATTGGAAAAATAAAAATTTTAATTCTGGTAGCAATACTACAGTATAATGAATTTTATAATGAGAGATGCCTATAAATGTTGTATGCTATTTAATATGAGCGAGGAACATTAACATTCCATTGGGCAGTTACGTAATTATCCACCTGTTAATTACATTAAATTATTCACCCAGGGGGATAATTAGCAAATCAAAACATAAAAACCTGGGCAAGCCATGAAGAGTACTTGTTACTTAACAAACCACAGCTCTTTACGCAGACACACCATTGCCCAAATCTAATCCCATTGTTGCACAAACAAGTGACGTCTTTCGTTTTTTTTTTTTTTTTCTTTTTTATTAATATCGGGCAATTTTCCTTAACTTGACAGTGACTTCCATTAGTGAAATGACAAATGTAGCTTACCGCTAAATTTGTTAAGAATGCTTAATCTACTGCCTGTAATATATTATTCTTTATACAATTAGTCTAATGAATACTATACGAATCCAAACTAATGCAGTCTGATTACAGTAATCCCCTTCAAGGGTTACATTTACTACATGCTGAAATAATTGAGTGTTTTGAAGAAAGAGTTACCGTATGAAAACTTGTTTGTGGCCGTAATGCCAAGAAAGCTTGGATAAGTGAAGTTGCACAAATGGAGAGAAAGAAGGTTGTGGTTTGGGGGTAATATCTGAGCTGAAATTCGTGGATAAGATATATTGATGTGGAGTTAGCGACAAGGTAAAACAGATGTCAGAATACGGATGAGTGGGGTATACAAACACGTGAATACATACAAGTGGAAAAAAAGGGTAAGAAAATATAAATTAACGGAGAGAAATTTTCTAAGTGCATAACTGATTCAAGTTAACCATAATGTCAATCCATAGTTCGAGTATGTACTCCTGATATCTATCATAACTACTCTAAAAAACCTATGCTATATTTGGAAAGATGCATTCATGCTGAATTTTATATGCATTATCAGTATTTCTATTTGACTGGTTCCGTGTAAATCAAATGTAACAATTATCCCCTATAGCCTGGTGTTCAACTGGGCACGCCACTTGCTGTAGCAGGAGATGTTTGCAAAAGCTGCTTCTTTTCAGGCCATAATATCTCGGTAACTACACCACCCACAACATCAAGTAAAAAATCAAAAATACTCATCAGTCCTTCGTCTCTCCACTGCCAGCTTCCCAACGTGTCTAGGTGGATGGATTTCTGAGTGCAAAGGTGAAAAATAAAGATAATTTTTGGGCTGCATCCCGATAAGAATACGATTCTGTGAACAGGGCCAGGATTCACTCATCCTTTCCATTCGGTTCCCGCAACGTCTATCTCAGAAGTTACTTCAACAATAAAGGGATGAGGCTATGGCACACCTAATGTCTGACTTCGCTCGTATCTCTGACTGGGGTAAAAATAATTTGGTTGTTTTTAATGCATCAAAGACTCAGTTTTTACACCTATCATCCCGACAAAATCTTCCACAGGTATACCCACTAATGTTTAATAATATTCAGCTTAATTCTGCATCATCCTTGAACATGCTTGGGGTTTCATTTACTCGGGCCTTATCTTGGAAAGATCATATTACATCTCTTGTAAAATCTGTTTCCAAGAGATTAGGTGTGCTAAGCCGTCTCCGTTCCTTCTTTACCCCTACACAGTTGTTGACCCTATACGGGTGTTTTATTCGCCCCTGTGTAGAGTACAACTCTCATGTGTGGGGAGGCTCCCCACATACAGCTCTTCTCAATAGGGTGGAGTCAAAGTCTTTTCGTCTCATTAACTCTCCTCCTCTTACTGACTCCCTTCAACCTCTGTCTCATCACCGCACTGCTGCATCTTTATCTCTTTTCTATCGCTACTTCAATGGTCACTGCTCCTCTGAAATGTCTGCATGCATTCTTCCACCTCTACGACGGGCACGTAGCACCCGTCTAGCAGCAAACTCTTATCCTTTTTCTGTCCAACTCTTTAATGCAAGAGTTAACCGTTACTCCCAGTCCTTCATTTATGCAACAGGTCAACTTTGGAACTGTCTCCCTCTGTCCGTGTTTCCTGCTTTCTATGATCTCCAGTCTTTCAAACGCAGTGTGTCCAGGCATCCCGAAATGATCGGATCTTGAATTTGGCTCTCTCTTGTGTTTTGTTTTTCTCTTAGAAGGAACAATAATTGCGGGCCGGCGGCCTTTGGTTCCTTCTTCCTCGCATAAAAAGAAAAAAAAATACTAAGTGGATCCCAGCTAGGCCAGGCTGTCAGAGAAAGCTGAGGCAGATGAGGCTGGACGGGGCTGCTCCGCTCTCACTCCCTTTTGCCCTGCTCGTCCTAATTACGTATAATGCACTTATTTTTCGATATTCTTACTTAGCTACAGGAACGGCACTCACTTCTAAATGGTTATTTAGGTGATAGAATTTTTGTTTTCTCTCTGTCGTAGTTTTCCATATCTTCTAATAAATATATTGGATTTATTATTCTAAACTCTTACATCATTAAATAAATGTCAGACCTTAGTTTCATATTAACACGTTCTCTACACTGATTTATTCCCGACTTTTTAATTACTCTTTTTCTATTTATATGTACAAATTTGCACTATATACACTTTCCAACACCCCAGTAACTAATACTTCACTCCAGTGTGGTACTAGTAAAAGCACTTAGACTGAGGTGAAATCCCCGAGAAGTACCAGACTGGAACAAAGTGGGTGCTGGTGAGCCGTAGGTGCTGTGAGGGAGGTTGGATGGCCGTAATGTAGTGTCTGTATCGCACATGACTTCTGGCCGCCCGACCTTCGTCCTCAAAGTCTGACACCTCAGACGACTCCTCCGGGGCATCAGAAGAGTTGGGGATATTCTCAGGCTCCGCAGGGTCATCAGGAACACTCATGAATGAAATCAGGGAGCTGTGCGAGGAGGCGTGGGAGGGTGGCTGGGGCATGTCACTCTCCACGTGGTAACTCAGGTTCACAGGTGTCGTCTCCTCGCACAATAAAAGACGACACAGTCATCTCTAGTTCCCTCTCAGTCACACTTTCACTCAGAACTTTCCTTGCATGAGTGGGTGGCTTGGCAGGGTGGAAGTGGCAGGAGGCAGAGGCGGCGGTGGCGGCAGCAAGCAAATCAGACAATGTGGAATCGCAACTCATCATTCCTATACCTTTTGTTGTACACGGTAGACTGCTAACGCTGTCCTTCTGTTTTCCATGCACTTGCATGACGCATTGGTGGCAACAGAAAATGGCGGTCATTTCAAACCGTTGTGGAAAAGCAAAACGGTTATGGTCATCAGCAGGGGGATTTCTGAACACATAGCCTCTGATGGCCAGTGCCGTCAGCTGTCTTCTAGAAGCTGAGTGACTTTGGAGATTTTGCAGCACCTCTGTGGCGATTTATTCTGCTCATTGCACTTCAATTTTTTCCAGTACATTACTACATTAACTATGCCGATATGAAAACTAAACATTTCAAGTAAAGGCTTAGGTGCAATGTTATATGTAAATTGCTTCGAAGCTTCTTATGAAACTTCCCCGGGACTCATACACCACTACAAGTTTCCGTTTCTTGTAATGCCCTTTTTAGATAGTTTTGGTCTTGTACTTGACCATGGACGAAATGGAACGCGTAATATGACGTGTCAATTGAAATACACGCATAGGATCTCACACACGCACCTATGCCCGACCGCACACACACACACACACACACACACACACACACACACACACACACACACACACACACACACACACACACACACACACACACACACACACACACACACACACACACACACACACACACACTTTAGAGACTCAGCATTATGCAATATGGTCGGGGATAATATGTGGGTAAATGACTTCCTCTGCGCCTAGTCACCCTTCCATGACATACTTAACATTTTAGCGTCCAAAATAGCACTTCCTTCCAATATAACTAACCTTCTATAGACTCCAGCATGCACATAGAACCCCTGTCTTCCATCCTTCCAGCGCTCTCGAAATCGTTATACGTTCTTACATACGCATCTTCTCTTGAACAGACAATGAATTTCCCTTCCAAACGCTCCTCAACGTCCTTCATACTTCTTTCTGTTTTGATATCTTGTGTCTTGCTTAAAGGTCGCTCAATTTCACGTAATGCCATGTCTATTCCTTGACACCTTAATCTTTTTGGTTTCCAAGTTTTCCCCTGAAATGATTATTCAAAGGTCATTATACTTATCTGCGATATTTTGTTTACCATGTACAGTTGCGAGCATAATTACTGAGTCATTTCAATAACATAAATAACAAGATAGTGAGCAATGATCCTTCGACGTCTAAGTGGTGACCCTCACAACACAATGAATTTTTTAGAATAAAAAGTACATTTCGTAACTGTCACTCAGAAAGTAAAGCAGTGTCATTGTCCTCAACTGTACACAAGGAGTGGGATGATATGGATTATATTTCTTTGATTTCTACTGCAAAAAAGGCGATGGGCAGAAAAGAGACCAGAGCTCCTTCCCCAATAGATAGTGAAGTGTATGTGGTTTATAATTTTTCACTTTTTTGCACCTTTTGTCCGCCTTTTATAACATTCTGAGAAATGCGAAGGCATTATTCCTTCGTTCCTATTCCCAAGGCCATAAAAAAAAAAAAAGGTATATATATATATATATATATATATATATATATATATATATATATATATATAATTAAGTATGTTCTCTCTGAGCATCTATCTATCCATCTATATATCTATCTATCTATCTCTCTATCTATATATATTTGGAGTGCTGCCTGCTCAGAGAGAACGTTTGAGGTTTACTTATACAGTTCTTTCACCTTGATTTGTCGGGGTTTTTCGTCCTTTTGCAGCTTATTTCACGTACCTCAATGATAGAGGAAGGCAATACAAGGACCTTAAATCCTTCCCACAGCATTTCTTCACGAATAACACCATATTCAAGTTTAAACTCTTTGTTGCAGCCCAGCACTGAAAATGGTAGGATCACAATTATATGCCAAGTTAAAGTTGACAGTGACTGTCGCTTCCTGTCTCTGAAAGAGTGTGAAGAGGACTGATCTGTAGTATGGAGAAATGCCAATGCTGAGCCATTTTAAACTGGACAGAGCATAGATGTCGCTCCCTAAGTATGTGAGACCAACAAAAGTAACTGATATGCAAGATGAAGCAATGGAATATTCAGGTTGCGAAAGTTGACAGAGAATAGGATCTTGCTATATACGTGAGGCAGAGAATAGGATGTTGCTATATACGTGAGGCAGAGAATAGGATGTTGCTCTATACTTGTAACAGAGAACAGGTTGTTGCTCTATACGTGAGGCAGAGAATAGGATGTTGCTCTATACGTGAGGCAGTGAATGGGATGTTGCTCTATACATGTAGGAGAGAATAGGATGTTGCTCTATACTTGTAACAGAGAACAGGATGCAATGCTATACATGTGCTAGAGAGGAGGATGTCGCTCAGTAATGTGAGGGAGAATAGGATGTTGCTCTATACATGTGACAGAGAACAGGATCATGCTCTATACCTGTGACAAAGAGTAAAAGGGAATTGGTATTGATCTTGTCGTCTACCCTGTTCACCGTCGCTTGCCCTCTGACTTTACCCGGCACCTCTCCAGTGTCCTTTTAGCTGGCAACTGCATGAGGAGCTTTCTTTCCGGCAGCCCTATTAATATAACTCGTAGGAAAGTTCACTCTCTCTCTCTCTGTCTCTCTTTCTCTCTCTCTCTTTCTCTCATAACGACAATGTAATTAAGTAGTTGGAGTCATTAAACACTTAGGCAGTGTTAATTATTCCTACCACGACTTAAACTATGGAAATAAAATCAGACGTAGTTAATATGTTTACCTTTTCAGTCTGCTGACGTCCTTCTGAAATTTTTTCATGGTACCTTCAAACGATCTTGATTTTGGCTCTCTGTTATTACCTACTCCAAGAAGGTTTTGTTTTTGCCCACACTGTCTTGTTTGTTTGTCTAACTTTTAGCAGCTTTACTCAAAAAGTTATAAACGAATTTTGGTGAGATTTTGTGGAAGGGTGGATTATGGGACAAGGAAGAAATGATTAAATTTGGTGGTGGATCCGGATCCGAAGTATCTTGCACAATATCTCCGAAAGGTCACAGTGATTTTCAATTAAATTTTGTGGCAAGGTGGACCATGGACCAAGAAAGAATTGACACAAATTCGGGGTGGACCAGCATACGGATCCGGATTCTCTATCCACGGATCCTGATTCTGATTCTCTTTAATGGCAATGGCATTGGCGGAGGTATGCTCTCTCTGAATGCTTTCTAGTATTGTTTTTGTTTTTTCTTGAAGGAAACAATCATGCGGGCTTCTGGGCTTTGGTTCCTTCTTCCTTGCCTAAGAATAAAAGAACAAACGAAGGGTCTTCTTAGGAACCAAGGGATTAATGATGCCTATATCCAACCTCTACGGTTCTGAAAGTCTCTTTTAAAATGAATAAAATCGTCCAGGAGCAGCGAAGATAGTCGAATGTATGTCATCTGAGTTAATTATCTTAATCATATGCTTATGTGCCAGAATAAATGATTAGTTCATAATACTTTCTAGCATAGTTTACGTGTTGGCAAAGTTAGCTTGATTACTTGTAAGAAAATTTAGTAATCAACAAAATACTGAGACCTACTTGCGTCACAGGTTATTATGCAGCTCTGAATGACAGCAGAAAGCTATGTGGACGAACAAATTTTACACTTCCTTGGGCAGTTACATAATTATCCACTTATTAACTGAACCAAGTAATTCACGCAGGGCTAATTAGTAAGTCACTAAACACAAAGCCAGGCAGATCATTACCAGCACTATCAACTCAATGAACCACCGCTCTTAACGCTGACACTACACTGCCCAGACTTAATCCCATTGTTACACAGACTTGTGGAAAGACTCTGAGCGGAGATTCTTAGGTTTTTAATAGTTTAGGTACAGGCTGTTGACAGGGAATTATATCAGGTCATATTATAAATAGCGAAAATCATGGGACGTTGTGTGTGTGTGTGTGTGTGTGTATATATATATATATATATATATATATATATATATATATATATATATATATATATATATATATATATATATATATACTGTTGTATGTATGTACGTATGTAATTACCCCCTATACTGTGGGCCTTTTTAGGTGGAAGCAAAAGTCATGTTGCTCTGCGTGCTAGCTTACCCCGGTAGTGTAAAGTGTTGACATGGTCGGTGGCGCTGAAGAGGAGCCTATATGTGGTGGTGCTGAGCACCCCGGATGGAGGTAAGTAACTGTGGCCTCCACCTAGGAGTCAAATCTCCTCATATTTCCCAGCACCTCGCCTTGGGGAAGAGGAAAGACTCTGGTCCGGCCCAGGTGAAACGCTGTCACCACAAGGGGGAACCTGTGGTTAACGGATTTTGTTAACTAGACTGACCGGGATTAAACAACAACAACGATAACAAGAATATGTGTTGACACAGTAAGTGTGAAGATAATGTAGAATGACTATAAACGCCAATGTGTACAAAACCAATCCTTTAACTACGCCAATATCAAAGAAAATTAAGTTATTCCTCTCTTGTTTTCAGTACTTCCTGTGTGGAAAAATTATTAAATACGATGGAGAATGACCTGTTGAATTTTAGGTACAACATGGAAAACGAGGGAAAAAAGAAAAATAAAGCCTGGATGAATGGAACTGTACAGTAGGAGTGGAAGAAGGCTGTGCTTGTGTTCTAATACAAGTATGTACAGTAGAGGTGACAGATGGGAGCTCAAAAACTATTGTGGAAAAGGTCTCTTAAGAGCTGTGGGTAGAGTACTGTATATGGAAATAAATGACTGACAAGGTACGACAGGTGCCCGAATATTAGATTAGGAATAAAGAGAACGGAGAAATTCATTCATACACGTGTACCAGTGAGAAAATCTAAATGAATGACGGAAGGTTCAGAGTGTGTAATTTAGGCAAGTTAATCATTAATTCATTTTACGAGTCAAGTACCTGCTAATGATATCTTAAATGTTTAATCTAAGAAAGTCCACGTTATAGGACGATAAACTCAGCCATGTCTAAATTTATCACTGATGGAGTGGAGAGGCATATGAGAGAAGGGTGTGTGAGCTGGGGGGCGGGCAGCTTAATGTCAGAGGACAGGGCGACATGGAGGGGATTACTTTGTTACCACTCCTTACGGGATTAAGGCGTCTGGTTAAAGATAGGTAAACAGATAGACAATATTTCTATTTGATTAGTTTCCATGTAAAGCAACTGTGATTTTAAGGCTGCTGTCATTTTTAGGTATACGAGTATGCTTGCTACTCTGATATTACCTTAGTGAACTTTAAAAAACCTTCCTCACTAAAGGTTTTTATATCCTCTGCATTTAGCAATCTTTTTTCTATACTGCATCAAATCGTGTGGACTTAGAACGAATAAGACAAAGACATCATCATGATGAACAGTATGATGACGGTAATACATCCTCGTTCACTATTTCCACTTTCTACTTCTGTCCCAAAACTTCCCATTCTGTTCCAAATTCTTTCTAGAAACCTAAATCCTCTACCACCACATGTACTCTTTCTTTTTTATCACCCATTCAGTCTCTGACACTTCCTCTTTTCCTTATCGTTTTTCCATCTTTGCTTTTCTATTCTCTTTCCCAGTCTGTCCCTGTTACTCCACTTTCTCTTTTCTTCCATTCTTTCTTTTCACAATTTTCAAGCTCATTCTTCCATTATTTACAGTTGGTCAGCCTTTTGAAACCTCTAATTAATTTCTGCCTGTGACCTTCCATTTCCCATGGTATCCCTTTTATTTTATTTTTTAATATTTCCCTTTTCTAATTGTATACTAGTTCCCGTCATGATTTCCTCATTTCTTTACTACTTTTATTTTGTTCCCTGATTAATTACAGTACTCTGTTTCTCCCATTTTCCTTCCATCCACTGTTGTCTTTGTTCTAAATTTCCTCTGTTCCTCATTCTTTCTTCTTTCTTCACTTTCCTCTTCACTTTTTCTTAAGTCCTCTGTTCCTCACAGTGTCCTATTTCATAAACCTCCTCTTTTCCTGGTTTTCCTATTTTCCTTATTTTCCTCTTTTTCTCACTCTTTTACTTATCCTCAGAATTTTGCTCTCATTTCATTCATTTTCTTCATTTTTCTCTTTACCACACTGCTTTCCAAGTTTCCTCATTACGTTCTTTCTTCCTCTCGATAATCCCATTTCCCCCGGTGTTTTCATTCTCTCACTTTATCGAACAGCTGACATTTTTCCCTCTTGTTTCCCCTTTTATTTTCTTTAATCGACTCTGGTTATCTTTCGTCTCTTTCTTCATTCTTTTTTTCCTTTGTCTGTCGGTCTTCTGCTAAAACTAGTCTGTTCTTAGGTTACTGTAATTCTTCATATTTTATTAATCCAGTATTCATAAAGTAGGGCCATTAAGCAAGGACTGTTAGGTATGAGTGAGTAGCTTACCTACGCCTCTCTCTCTCTCTCTCTCTCTCTCTCTCTCTTTCATTTTTTCTCCTCCTTGGCTCTTCTCCATTCTTTTTATCACTACATCCTCCCGAACACGTTTTATACAGCAATTAATTTTTTTACCTGCCTCTCCACTTTCTGCTTTGATTCACTTTTTTTCCAAGGTGTTTTTTCCCCTCAGGTCTGTTTTTGCGTTTTTCTTTTCTCACGCCTTTGTATGATTCTGCCCTGCGTTCCTCTCTCTCTCTCTCTCTCTCTCTCTCTCTCTCTCTCTCTCACACACACACACACACACGCACACATTTTTTCATTCCACCACTCATTCCATTTTCTGTTCTTTTTCCCTGATATTAAGTAGAGGATAAAATACAGAACAAGTGAGCAGGGAAAAGAAAGTGTAAAAGAAAGGCTTGTTCTCTCTGACTCAATGCTCCTTTCTCTCTCTCTCTCTCTCTCTCTCTCTCCCCGATTTTCTTCGTACGTAACCACTTTCCATTTTTTCCAATTCTCAGAGCAAGATAAAAGAGAGTAGGATAAGAGAGAATAAAAAGAGAGATAAGGAAAGAGTAAAAGTAAGTCTGGCTCCCTCTCATTCCCAGCTGGTTCCTCTCCTAAATTCTCGCCACGTAATTCTCTCTCTCTCTCTCTCTCTCTCTCTCTCTCTCTCTCTCTCTCTCTCTCTCTCAAACATTCACACACACACACACACACACACACACACACACACACATGCTCCCTCTCTCTCTGTCTCTTTCTCTCAAACACACACACATACATACTCTCTCTCTCTCTCTCTCTCTCTCTCCTGTCATTCTCGCCTAGTTCCCCACCTCCTCTCGCACAATACCAGTCAGGGACCACGCAGGGAGCTCCTCGGACAAGACGCAGCGTGGGAGTAATCAGATCTGGCCTTCCCGGGATGTAAGATAGCTTGGCGCTGGTGGTGGTTCTCCGAGACGATGAGGTTGTCGGGAAAATAATGGGGTTAGAAGTAAAGCTGACGATGAGTGATAGAATTAGTCTGAAAAATAATGCGATCAGAAGGAAGGTTGAGGATATGTGAGGAATAATTAGTATGAGAAATCAGGTTTGATGTAAAGCCGACGAAAACTGATATAAATAATTAAACTGAAAAATAATGCGAAAAGAAATTCAGCTGAGAGCAATTGATAGTAATTAGATATGTGACGTAATAATGCCACAAAAAGTAAAATATGTCATAAGACTAATAACTGCGCTGTATAATTAGTCGGAATAATAAATCTATTAGAAGCAAAGCTGAGTATAACTAACAGTACTTAGGTTTATGATGTTCTGATAACATGATAGGTAAAAAAGGTGATAAGATTAGTATCTGCAATGTATGTAACTCGTAAGTGGGAGTAAAGACTGCGGTGTCTATAATGTGATCATAGAAAGCTAGGCTGCTTCCCCCAAGGAACCTAGCTTTCTATGATCACATTATAGACACCGCAGTCTTTATAGATAGATAGATAGATAGATAGAAAGCTAGGTAATAAGGACAGTGACAGTAATTGTGATGTTTGTGAAATAATGTGGATAACTAAGTGTAGCAACTGTGAGGCCTATGATATGACAAGGCAGATAAAATGAGTAGAGTCTAAATTGTGATTCATGTGGTTAAAGGTTAACAAGCCAATTAATATGGATAATGGTAGTAACAATCTTGATGTTATTAATATGACTGTGCCTCAAGCTAGATATTATAGGTAGGGAAAAGTAAATATGATACTTGTGATGTGGTGATTACTGGCCAGAGAATGTTTGTAGTATTCGTGATGTGATTATAATTCGTCTCCAACTACCTCAACAATTTCCATTCTCGTGTGGTTAGTATCATAAACCTATCACTAGCCAACTTACATCGCATGTATTCAAAGCGATTATTTACTCTGTGTTTGCCCTCTACCGCACCGCCAGCTCTACCTGTGTCCTACTGTCACCATTAATTTCGCCTACTAAAATACTGGCAGAATTATTCACCACAACCACAGCAGTACTGCCATCATTCAAGTTTACAAATACGGCTAGCATTCAACTTTATTACCGGTAGCATAATATCACCATCATCATCATCATCTAAGTCCATAGCCTTCTTTTCCACCTTAGCTTAGGGTGAAGAAGGGTGTGAGAGGTAGAAAGAACTTAGCAGAATGAGTTACCAACCAATGCTTGCCGAACTGAAAGGGCCACACCATTCTCCCACCATCCAAGCCCCCGGAATCCTGGCTCTACCGGATAGGTTAAATTTACTACACATGTAACTTCACACTCACCAATCCGACAGTTCATCCGACGACTGTCAAGTTTAAAAAGGGACGCCAAACTCTGGTCATTTAATCCCCTACTCAAAATTCATCTCTTGTCGGTTCCTTAGGACTACTTAACCACTGAAATAACTGTGAATATCGGCAAACATGCTTGACAAGTCTGGAAAAAATTTAAGCCACGACAGAAAAAAATAAGGGTCCATTCCTCAAACCTGGTGTTGAATTACTGTTATAACACCATCTGTTACTGAAATACTTCCACCCGCCAAAACTGTTGCTGTAAAACTAAGATAAACAGCCATCTTCTAGATCTGCTTGGTGAATCTCGCAGATTAACGATGGATTCCCTGCCGTAACACTGATTTGTTTTACATGAAAGATAAGGAAAGAAGAACTCAGTGTCTTTCCATAATTCTCGTTCTTACTAGAAATATTAGTTACTTGAGAAATATTATCTGAGGTTGTGTTGTTTTGCAGGAGGGAAAAGTGGATGGAATACTGATTTTTCCATGCCTCTACTTCTTCCTGTAAAAATAAGTCAAAGTTACGGCAAGGAATTGATCGTATGTTTGAGAATTCCACTCCCGCGTCTTTCCTCATAACGTTGATGGTTCTTGTAATTCTTAGCTCCAGATCGTAAGAGTGGAGGAGCCATCTTGTCATAAGAATAAATCAGTCTTAGTAAAACTAGCAGTAACTCTTCTTGCATGAGTATCTGTCTGTCTGTTTGTCTATTTATGTGTCTATGTATGTACGTAGGTGTATGTGTGTGTATGTATGTATGTATGAGTGTGTTTATACATCTACCTATCTACCTCTCTACCCACCAGTTTAGCACCCTTCCTGCCACGTTATCCATCCTTCTATCCAACCGTCTGTCAGTTCATCTATCAGTTTATAAATTCTGTCTACTTATATGTCTGTCTATCTATCTATCTATCTATCTATCTATGTCTTTCTCTCTCTCTCTCTCTCTCTCTATCTATCTATCTATCCACCTGTCTGCCTGTCTGTCTGTCTCCCTGTCTATATACTCGTATCTGTGTGTCTATCTATCCATCTGTCTACCACTTTGACTACCTAACTATCTTTACAGGCTGGTTAAGTGAAGAGAAAAATCATTCAATAAAATTCCAGCCTTCGTCGCAAATACATAGGAAAGAAATAATGGAAGTTTTAAGAGAAACCACCCTCTCCAAGCCGAAAAAAGCTAACAGCAACAACATCCACAACAAACGTACCGGCACTCTCCACGTTATGCTCTGGTGAGTTCTATAATTACTTTCATCGCGGAGCTGTAATTCCAACTTTTTTTTTTTTTTTTGAGTCCTACCCCAAGAATCTTTTTATTTACCCCTCTCATTTCTTCTTGTGTGTATGGCATTTTTTTGGATGACGGCAAGTATTTCAGGATCTCACTTTGTTACTGGCTTCGTACCTATGTAACAGAGATGCAGGTAAGTAAGGAGCTGTGTTCTAGTGTACTTAGTTTCCTAAACAGCTTTGCTCCTTTTTTATTCAACTTGGCTAAATGGCTGAGAGTCAACCAAGGGGCTGAATTATTGTTTCTTAGAACAACAGGTCAGTGGCCAAGGTCACATGTCACAGTCACTTAGGCAGTTTTGATCCAGTTTAGACCAAACGTGGTGGAAGTGATGAAAGTAAGACAAGAATGAAAGAGTCGATTTTATGAACAATCAAATAAAAGGTCAAGGTCACAGCACAAGGTCAGAGTCGGACCCGTGTGCGTTGTGTGTGAGCAAATTACGAGTTTATCTGAACAAAACTTCGGAGAAATGTTGATGGTCAGCCAAGGGTCTGACTTCGTTTATGGTTTATCTGACTGAACAAAAGTTTGGAAAAATGTTGAGGATCAGCCAAAGGTCTGACTTCATATTTAAGTACAATGGTTAAAGGTTGAGGTCACATGGGAACGTTACTTACAGTTCTTATCCGATTTACACCGAAGATGTTGGAAGGCTTCTGGGTTATCCCTTTATGAAGCGTTTCGAATTTGAGAGCAATCAAACATCAAGATCTCTGGGTAAGGTCAGAGTTCGACCGTATGTGTGTGACAATAAAGTAGTATTTACTTAATGCTTATCAGCATCTGTTGTGTGTCCTACAGTAGCTTTTTATAACTTGACTTTTAATCATATGATTTCGATCAAACCTGGTGAACAGATTACGGGTTAAACCTTTACAGTATACAGTTATTTTGATTTTGAGAGTAATTGATCAAAGGTGACGATTACAGGGCAAGCCAAATATGTGGCTCTTAGGTCAACTGCTGGGTGCAGGTGCTGTTACCACTAAGCACTTTTCATCAGCTTTGGCCTGGCTTCTAGAACCTAATAGTTAAAGATGACCCTTCAAGGGCTCTGTCAGTGCAGTCTATTTATTTCCGTTTTATTTCGATCTTCCTTTCACCAGGAATTTCTTTTCAGGTAATGGACACTAATCTTCGGTACTTCTTTCACAACAAAAGAAATTTAAGATTACTGGAACTGCCTGCCTGTCTAGTAGTTGCCAAAAAAAGAGAAAAAAAAAAAAAGAGTCACAGTGATAGAAATTTATAAAAGGAGGAAGAGCTTTGCCAAGGGTCCCTACGTTTCAGGTGGGCAATAAGGGATGAAGTTAGACGAGAGAGAGAGAGAGAGAGAGACGTGCTAAAATAGTGAGGCAGGGAAGGAGAGGGTTAAATGGGAAGTGGAAAAAGAGGTGGAAAGAACATGGGACGACCTCCACATTTCTTACGCCTTCTTTCCTTTTTCCACCAATTCTCTCTCTCTCTCTCTCTCTCTCCGCCTGTCTGTCTGTCTATCTGTCAAACTGTCTGTCTGTCTGTCTGTCTGTCTCTGTCTGTCTGTCTGTGTCTGTCAGTCTGTCTCTGTCTTTGTCTCATTCTCTGTCTCTGTCTGTCTGTCTGTCTCTGCCTCTGTCTGTCTGTCTGTCTGTCTTTCTCTCCTCCTCCTCCTCCTCCTCCTCCCTCTCCTCCTCCTCCTTCTTACACATTTCTCTCTCCTTCTTCGTCTTCACCACACTTTATATTCTTTTCACCTCCTGTGTTCTTTGCCACGTCATTTTCCTGCATTCTCCCTCTTTTACCTTTTCTCCTCCTCTTTCTCGTCCTTTCATCTCTCCATTTTTCTTCTCCAGCATTTCTGACATTCTTTTCGCATCCTACAGACCTTAATCTCTCTCTCTCTCTCTCTCTCTCTCTCTCTCTCTCTCTGTATATATCTATCTCTCAATCAATTTAACCAGCCAATTTATCTATAATTTATCAATTTATCTACCAGTCTATCTATCTGTCTATAGCCCATATATTATTCACACCCACTCGTCTTAGCGCGAATATGTTAAGTGTTTGGACTTGTTTGTCTGTCTCTTAGCAAGACTGGGTGAAATCAAATCAGTGGAAATGAGCCAAATCTCGAGTAATGACTGACGACCATGAAAATAACAGGTGATTATTCTGGGGGCATAAAAGGTCACAGGTCACAGGTCAAGGACGCAATTAACTCAGCGTTGACTCGTTATGACCAAATTTTGTGGACGTGTAAAGGGACAGGAAATGGTGTCTTCAGTTTTGAGGTCAAGCTGGAGATGGTAAAGGTCACGAGTCTGCCCTGTAACTCAGATCGTTTATATTCGTTTTGGATGAAACTTGGTGGCAGGGTTTAAGGCTGGCAGAGGGTGGTATTATTCTATTACCAGAACAGTAGATCAAAGGCCAAGGCCATAGAGTACGGTTAACTTAAACAGTCTTTATCTGATCTGAACGAAACTTTGTAGATGGGTTACAGGTCAGGTAAGGATACCGTAATTCGATTCTAAGAGCAATCAGTCGTAAGTCAGTGCCACAGGGAAGAGCCAGACATTCGACCATAAGGCCCCTCCACACAGTCATAACGCACCTGCCATACCCGAGCACAGTGTTCATCAATTTCGAAGCATGGCGATGAACCACACTATCACAGTAGATCAGAAGCGGGGATGGTGTTTCAGTTCATCAAGTGTGCAAGATTAATTTCCAGCATTTTTTCATCACCAGACTCCACTATCCCACGTGGACCTCTGACTGTGTGGACAGGTCTTCAGAATGATTGTAGGGCGCGTGTATTACATTCCCCGTATGCTTTTCAGAAGAGAAGCCCCTATATTTACCAGAAAACCCCCGATTTCGCAGACTCATTTATCCTCTGAGCCCTGTGATTACGAGGCAGGCGCGTTCGTGTTAAGGTTAGGGGAGGAGGGGAATAGGAACTGGAGTGAGACGGATAGTAAAGTATAAGGAGTAATATGAAAAGATGAAGAGGAAAAGGGGGAAGAAGAGGATGGTAAAGAGATAAATTTTGCAAGAAAGAGGAAGATGGAGTGGATGGGAAGAGGATCAAGAGGAGGCGAAGGAAAACAGATAATGATGACAAAATAAGAAAGAGGACGATGACGATAAGAGGAAGAAAATGACGTTAAAAAGATGAGAAAGAGGAAACGGATGACGAAAGGAGGAGAACGAAGGAGAGGAAAATGATGATGGTGATGAAAAGAAGATAAAGACGATGAGTTCGATGAGAGAGCAAGAAGGTGATGAATAGCAAGAGGAGAAAAAGATGAATAGAGGACAGCGAACAAGAGAAGGAGAAGGAAGAGAGAAGAAAGAGGATAAAATATGTTGATGAAAAGTGGAAGAAGTGGAAGAGGATTATGAAAAGTAGAAAGAAGCTGGGAAGGATGATAGAGGGAGGAAGTAGGGAATGAGGATGAGAAGGATGAAAAAGGAGAAAGAGAGAAGAAAGAGGAAAAAGCAGAAAGGAAAAGTAAGATTACGAAGAGAGAAAGAACATGAGAGGAGAAAGATGAGGGCTAAGAGGAGGAGGAGGAGGAGGAGGAGGAGGAGGAGGAGGGAAACAAAAAATATGAAGAAAATTTAGGGAAGGAAGAGGCGAGAGATAATGATGGACAGGAGGAGGGCGATAAAGAGGATTAAAATAATGAATACTTGGAGAAAGGAGTGGAGAAAAGCCCGCACACACACACACACACACACACACACACACACACACACACACACACACACAGAATGCTGACAAAAGGTGAAGGTAGGTGGAAGTGGCTAATAAGAACGAAAAGAGAAATAGTTGTAAGGGTAAGAAATACGTGGAGAGAAAAGAATAATTACATGGCGAAGAAAAAAATAACAGAAAGAGGTGGAAGAAAAGTTGTAGGAAGTGGAGAATAACAAAAAAAAAAATAATAATAATAATAAAGGAATGCAAGTAAAAAACAAATTATGGGAAAGGGAATGACGAAGAAAGACAAGAAGCGAGAACGAAAAGTATGAAGAAAAAAGGTCAAAGAAAAGCACAAACAGAGGATATGGAAAGAAACGCAGATCAAAAGATAAAATGCAAAAATGAAAAATAAGGGAGAAATGAAAGAGAGGCTGAAAAAAAAAAAAAAGGAATTTAAGAAGATAGGGGTTGGAGTAAGGAGGAAGAATTAGATGAGAGAGTTTGTATGTAGCTGAAAAATAAAGCAGGAATTCTAAAGCTAATATGAAAGGGAGAATGAGGGTGGGGGAAAAATGCAGGGAATAAAACATAGGATAAGCTGAAAAGCGTGGAAGGAAGGCAGAAAGAGAGAGAAAATGAGGTGACGTTGAGAGAGCAGGAGAGAAACGCAGAAAGTGTGAAAGGATAAGAAAGAGGAGGAGGAGGAGGAGATTATTTTAAAGAATAAGGAGAAAGAGAGAGAGAGAGAGAGAGAGAGAGAGAGAGAGAGAGAGAGAGAGAGAGAGAGAGAGAGAGAGAGAGAGAGAAAGAGAGAGTGAAAATTAGGCTAAAGAATAGTGAAAGTGGTGTATGAGTAACGCAAGAGGTGAAATTATGAAAGTGAGAGCGTTGGAGGCGGTAATTATATGAAATAAATGGAGAGTTAGCTAAAGATAGAATATAAGAAAGGAATGAGAAGGAAGAAATGTTAGCGGAACTGTATATTGACAAAGAAGGAAGACAACTGAAAAAGATATATGAAACTTTGGAATGGGGTGCCAGAGAAATGCAAGGAGTGGAAAAGTACAGGAAATACACAGAAATGTTGCAGAAAAGAACAAATAGAGAGTATGGGAGTTCTGAAAAATTGGGAAGAAAAGCAGATAAAAAAATAAAAAAAAAAAGAAGGGAGGGACGAAATGCTGTGAATAAGAAAGGCAAATTTTAAGAAAATGATTTGAGTAAGGCGGGAAAACAAGATGAGAGAGCTTTGAAATATCTATAAAGGGAGGCAAGAATTCTGAAGAGATATATAATAATCAGAATGGAGGTGACGGAGAAACGCAGAAAATATAAGTGAAACCAAAATAAGATGAAAAGGGTGAAAGGAAGACGGAAGAGATTGAGGGAATGTTGAGAAAATTGGAGAGAAACGAGCAAAGTGAAAATGAATGAGAAGGGAGGAGGAACAGAAGGTGAGAAGAGGAGGAAAAGAGAATGAAAAGGTTGGAAGGAACGCAGAGGAAGAAGAGGAAATGTTGGAACAGATTAAGGAGAAAGGTTAATGAAGAGAGAAAGAAACGAAAGGAACTGTGATGAGAAGAAAGGAAGAACGAATTATGAAGAAGGAGGAGGAGGAAAAGTGGAAGTGAAAAGAAGAGAAGAAAACCAGAAAATAAAAGGCTGGAGGATGAAAAATCGGACGGAAATGGACTGAAGGACCGCAGGAGAAGAATGGGTGAAAGCACGGTTAAAGGACGCAGAAGAAAAGTGGAGGTGAAAGGAGAAAAGACTAGTCGGGGGAATGCAGAACGAAAAGGAAAAGAAGGAAAGATGAAGGAGAAGATGGAGGAGGGACGTGAGAGGAAGAGAATAAAACGGGGAAGAGGAGGAGGAAGTGGAGGAAACGACGACGACGACAACGATGGCAATGACGATGACGATGGCGATGACGATGATAATTATAATGTTGGTAACGATATGATAATGATAATGATGATGATGATGATGATGATGAAGAGTAGGAGGAGGAGGAAGAGGAGGAGGAGGAGGAGGAGGAGGAGGAGAAAGATGATGATGATGATGATGAGGAGGAGGAGGAGGAGGAGTACAAAGGAATATAAAGGAAAGTAAACAGCAGCAGATCCGTTGGTCCTTTCATTGCTGTTAGAAAATGCAAAAGTGAAATAGGAATAGTGTAAAAATGCTGGAAATAAAACGAAATTTTTCAGAAAATGGTATGATAAGATGTTTTGAAAAAGTTGGAATGGAAAACAGCCTTTCCAAAGATACATAAACATTAGAATGGGGGTGACGGAGAAACGCAGGGAATAAACAGAAACGAGAACAAGATGAAACTGGTGCAAGGGAGATGGAAGCAAGGAGATGATGAAGGGACGTTAAAAGAGAGAAATGCAGAAAGAGAAAAGGGATGAGAAAAGAGAGGAGGGGCACAAGGCGAAGAGAGGTGGAGACGAAGAGAAGGAAAAGGGACGAAGGAACGCAAAGGCAAAAGAAGAATGGAGGTTGAAAAAGATAGAAGAGGAAAACTGTGGGAGAGGAAATAAAGAACATAAAAGATGTAAAAGAATGAGGAGGAAAAGGAAAAGGAAAGAACTGATGGAATACAGGAAGAGAATGAGAGGAATCAATTACAACGAGAATGGAGGAGGAAAAGTGAAAACAGAGACAAAATAGATGGAATACAGGAAGAGAATGAGAGGAATCAATTACAACGAGAATGGAGGAGGAAAAGTGAAAACAGAGACAAAATAAAAAGAACCTCAAGGAATGAGAAACTGAAAGGAAAATGAGGAATGCAGCAGGAGGAAGGAGGGAGGAACTAGATTAAAAAAGATGGAGAAGAAAAAAGTGGGGAGAAGAGAATATTCGGAGGAATGCAGAACGAGAAGGAAAAGAAGAAAGACTGAAGGAGATGGTGGAAGATGAACGTGAGAGGAAATATAAGTAGCATACGAAATAAGGAAGAGGAGGAGTAGGAGGAGGAAGAGGAAGGAGATATGAAGGAGAAAAAGAATGAATGATGCAGGACGCGGAGATGCGCTGGCATGGTGGAAGGAAAATCAGGTGGAAGAAAGGAAGAGCAGAATACCTGAAAATGTGGAGGGAAACTGAGGAAGTGAAGAGAGAGGAAAAGACAAATGAATTACGCAGAAGGAATGACAGAAGAAGAGGGAGAGGGCTAAGAGATAGATGTGAGGGAAGGGGTCAAACAGGAGGCGGGTGAGCATAGAGGATGAGGATGAAGAGGATGAGGAAGAGGAACAGGTAGAAGTACAGGAGGAAGAGGAAGAGACAAGAGGAGAACGTAGGAGAACACGGAAAACGAGGAGGAAGAAGTAGAAAAACACAGCTAAAAAAAAAAAAGAGAGGAAAAATGTTGAACCAGGTGGCGTAGGAGCGCAGTGAAAAGAAATAAAAATAAATTGAAAAAATGTGGAGCAGGAGAAAATATGAGAAAGGGACTTGGGGAGCACTGAAAAAAAAAAAAAAAATATGTTAACCCCTTCAGTATTATAAGGTCATATTTATTTTAATTCTTATCATCAGTCGATTATATTCAGCTTTGAAGAATAACTTTTCCCACTAAAGAGGTCCGATATTTTCTGCATTAGCTCCTTCACTACAAAAGGGCGCCTCTAAGCTGAATAAAATCGTCTGGCATGAAAGAGACGCCATCGTGCTGAAGTTGTCAAGGGGTGGTTTAGGAAAGAAGAAAGTTAAACGAAAGAAGGAAGAGGCTAATGAGATATGTGAGAAACGAAAATCAGAAAACGAAAGGAATGTGGTAGACTAACACAGAATATTAGAAAAGGGCACGTTGATAAATAAATAAAAAAAAGACGCGAAAGAGGTAAAGAAATAATAGGAAGAAAAAATGAACGTGGTGGAGAAGGAACAGTTGACAGTAACATTATCCATCATTGTAATCGAACAGATACGGAACTCAAACATAATATTTTGCAAGTTTATTGTCCTCCTTCTATCGCATCATTGAGTTTCCTAAGTCGCTGCTCACTGTTTCGCTAGACTTCTTATCATTATTAATACTGATAGGACGTCGTCATTCTGAGTTTATATTTGTTACTTTCAGACACTTTTACTCAGCTTCGTAGAGACTTTTAGACCTGGAAAAGTTTGGTATGGTCTTCAGTAACTCCTTTATTATGATGACTCTTAAATGATCTGAATAAAAATGTGTGGAAGTAGCAGGAATAAACAAAAAAATGCGTAATCGTACTCAAGGGGTTAAGCGCATCAATATTAATTATCTAATGTTCTCTACAGGTCAAAAAACAAAAAGGTAGAAAACCTCAGAAGAAACTTGAAAGCACCCAGAGAGCGCATACCTCTGCCAATGCCATTGCCATTAAAAGGTCCGTATCTGGATCCGCCCCAAAATTTAATCACTTCTTTCATGGCCCATGGTCCACCCTTCCACAAAATCCCATTGAAATTCATTGAGAACTTTTGGATATATCGTCTGGACAAACAGACAGACTGACAGACAGACAAACAAACATAGGAGAATCCATAACCTCGTGCAACTTCGTTGGCGGAGGTGAAAAAAGATATATATGTAAGGATAAATCAGAAAAACAGAGAGAATAATATGGAACAGCGAAAGAGAAATATAACAGATAAAGGAAAATGGGGAGGAAGGAATAAAAAGGAAAGGAAAAAACAATGATGGTAAAGGCAGACTAAAAAGTAAACGAATAAAATGAAAAGGGTTAAAGGATTAAGATAATAGAGGCAGACGGAGACAGGGAGGAGAAAACAGTTGAGAAATGCGAATGGGAAGGAGAGGCGGAGAAAAGAACAGAATATGCAAGGATGCAGAGATGGGGAGCAGGGAAACTCAGGTAAGAGCATGTGAGAGAGAGAGAGAGAGAGAGAGAGAGAGAGAGAGAGAGAGAGAGAGAGAGAGAGAGAGAGAACCCCGACTATCAGCTAATAAATAAATATCAGCTGTCAGTTTTCCACTCCTAAAAGTTGGAGAGCAAGTTAGGCGTGAAAGAATTACGGGCGAACGATATCCACACAGGTATAAAGCAAATAAATAAGTAAATAAGTCAATAAATAAGGCAAAAAAATATAACACCCCATTGACGGATTTTCCCTTCGTCTCATTACCTCCAGAAGATTATTTTCTAACCAAGGGAAATCACTTCAGAAAAAGATTATTTGAGTTTGCGTCTAACCCCTCCGGTTCGAGGCTAAATTTAATCGTCTAGCTGTAGTGAGAATAAAATGAAAACAGGTCGTCAGATTCAAGAGAATAACCTTCACGTATTATTATTCACACGCTGGCGGGTTTTTAGCAACGTGTGTGTGTGTGTGTGTGTGTGTGTGTGTGTGTGTGTGTGTGTGTGTGTGTGTGTGTGTGTGTGTGTGTGTGCGCTGATAACTCAACTAATTTTTACTTGATTTTAATGAAACTTGGTGGGAGAGTGGATGGGAAGCCCACATATAAAAATATTGTTTTCAAGGACAACTGGGCAAATGTTAAGGTCATAGGGCTGTATCAAACGCTGCCTAGCAAAAGTATCTTTAAATGCTTCTTTCCAGTTCTGACCAAACTTGGTTAAGGTTGACTGTACCGCAACAACGTAGTGATTCGATTTTGAAAAGTCACTCAAAGGTCAAGGTCACAGGACAAGGTCAAAGCTTGATCTTTGGTGTATTTGTTAACACACACACACACACACACACACACACACACACACACACACACACACACACACACACACACACACACACACTCTCTCTCTCTCTCTCTCTCTAAAAAAAAAAGAGTTTTAATCCGATACTATCCAAACACGGTAGAAGGCTTAAGAGTCAAACAAGGAGTAACCCAAACTAAATATAATTGTTCGGGTACAGCTGCAATAATAAACAAAATACGCCATCGATCTATAGGGCTTCATAATGAGTTCACTTTCTACCTAAAGCCATAAAAAGTTTCCCCTAAAAAGTAAAAAAAAGAAGAAAAAAAAAAAAAGAAATCTCTCCTACACCCACTGGACAAACAGAGTACACCCCCTTTTACCTAAAACCCCTCAAAAGCGAGGGCGTGAGGGGAACGACCAAAATTGCCCATGAAATATCTTTATATCTTGTTTTCATTCTGTCGTGGCCGTAAGTATAAAAAGGTCATTTAGGTTTAAGTGTTTGTCGAGTAAAGTTTCACTGAGGTGATTTGGGTGGGTGGGTGGAAGGGCGGGGGGCAGGGAGGGGGAGGATGAAGGTGAAAGAGAGCTGGAGTTGGAGAGGGGCAGTGGGAGTGAGAAGTGAGTCACAGTGATGGTGGGTGGGAGTGAGGGTGAGTGGGACTAACGGGTGGAGTGGGAGTGGCGGGGATGCGGGTGGGAATGAAAGTGAGGGGGAGTGTGGGTGGGAGTGAGGGGGTGTGGGGATGGGAGTGAGGGGGAGTGGAAGTGGGAATGTTAGCTGGAGTGGGAATGGGAGCGTGAGTGGGTGGGGGAGTGAGGGCAGGAGTGGGAATGAAAGTCAGGGTGAGAGTGGGAATGGGAGTAAGAATGAGAGGGGAAGAGGGAGGAGAATGAGTGACTGGGAGAGAGAATGGGACTGAGAAAGCGAATGGGACTGAAAACGAGTGGGAATGGAGATAATTATGTAGTTGGAATGGGAATACTAAAACAAGTGGGGAATACTTAAATGAGTGGGAATAGAGATGAGTGGAAGGGTGAGAGAGGAGAAAAGAAATAGGGTAGGAGCTGGTGAAAAGGAGAGGGGGAAGTAAATGAAGGTGCTGGTATGGGTGGGGCTGGGCGTTGGGTGGGTGGGTGGAAGCACGGAGAAGAGGGGAGAGTATGGGCGTGAGGGCGGTGGGTATGGGTATTGGTGGGGGAGTGTGGGTGGAGGTGGACAGGGGTAGATGGGTGTAAAAGCGATGAACGACGATATGGAGAGTATGACCGTGATTGTCAGTGGGTGGGGATAGTGAGAGGGACGAGGCTTAGTGGATGGGTGAGGAGGGAATGCAAGAAGGTGTGGGTAAGGAAGGGTGATGGGTAAGACTTTTTTTCGTTTCTTTATACCTCCTTGCTATTTTATTCCGCCAATCAAAGAAATATTATAAGGAATAGGTTAATCATGGCTATATTAATCCACCCTTTCCGAGAAGTTTCCCCTTATCTTAAGTGAATTGTCTGGAGGTATGAAAAACAACTTTAAAAATTAATGAAAAAGGTCAATGGAGTCAAGGGGTATAAGTCTTCTCGGCTTTACAAAACTCTTCCATTCTGCAAGTCAGCTTTTACTTTAATCTCCGTAAGTTATTTCAGCAGCTTACGTCCGCGCAGCGCTTTGCATCATCAACTCCTTCAGCCAGAGAATATCATTTACATAACACATCTGCTGATATTTCCTGACGATCATTTTCTGCTTGAAATTTTGGCAACAGTAACTATGGGACATAAACTTCACTGCCTCTCTCATTAATAAGAGGTGGATGGCTCTTAAGTTGAATAAAATCGTCTGGTGGACAGAAAAAATCCACTTTACTAACACGTCACCTCTTTCTACTGGGGGTGGGGGAGGGGTTCATATGCCGAACGCTATGGTATAGTAGAGGCGAAAGAAAATACTGCAAAGACTCAACGGTACTAAAGAAGTTAAAGGACGTGAGCGAAAATATTACTCACAAACGGTATTCACAGATGGCAGCCTACTGACAATCGATACTCAGACGGTATTCGGACGCCATACTCACAAGCCAACGATAACAACAAACGGAAGATGCTTAAAAATGCCACTCGGAAACGATGCTTACAAACGATACAAATAAATGGACAATAATCACAAATGGTAACTCAGGAATGATGTTCACAAACGATACGAACAAACGGATGATAATCACCAATGTAAATCAGGAACGATACTCAGACAATACCAAGAAACGGACGATACTCACAAATGGTACTTCGGCAACGATATTCACGAAAGAGTCTAATAAACGGTGCTCACAAACGGTACGGTACTCACATCAATTCCCTTCCTACTCTGGGTGTTCTGTGACTCCTTTTACAGATGTATATATTTCAAACACCAGACGATTTGATTCCACTGAGAGAAGTACGAACAATCAAAGGCCTAGAGAAATTTTTATTGAGCAGCCACATTAATGTTACTGATGCACTTGGGAATTTTGACTAAGCTAACACCAGATGATCTATACTCTATTCACGATGTTCGTTTTCTACCTAAATAGAAGCGACTACTGTGTCCTCGAACATTTCGAGATATTTTTCGATGAGCATCATCACTAATCCTGACATGCCAACCAACTCTACGCAGTAAACATTTTCGTATCATAACATTTCACGTTGTAAACCCTATTAGGCCGAAGACATCATGCTTATTTTATTCTTGTTATCTCAGGACGATTTTATTCAGCTTACGACACAATTTTCAAGCTGTATGAGTCAGATACAGCCTTCATTAACCTCTACTGTACACAGCTAGGGTGCAGTCTCAAGCTAAGTTCAGTCGTCTGGTAGCAGCAACAAGACACTAAAGGTGTAACAAGGTTGAACTGGCCAGCTGTCATTAGACAAAACTGGGATGACACGTGTGTCTTAGACTGCATACATTATTCTTCTCATAATTTCTAATTTTCTGCACATTTCTGTTATTTTAATTTCATGCACTCTGTAATTCTTTCCCTGAAAAAGCTGACTCCTCTGTACACCCTGCTGCACTGCAAATAAAAGAGCATCAGGCCTCGCTACACGATATTTCCCACGAACCCTCTCACCTGGCGCCACCCAGCCCACGCACGGGCAGATAATGCTACTCGGCTAGCACCAAATGTGCCTACCATTTTAAAAATAAACAAGCTGCATAATTAATTTCATGCCTGTCTATTTTTCGGCTTAATGAAGCAGTCTGCCGTGCCAAGCACCACTTTATAAAAGCAGTTTCAGCAAAGGTAACTGGTAACATTAAGATTTTTTTTTTTTTAATCACTATAACTGACTTGGAGGTATACAATATCCGCTTTTCTGTATTAAATACTTTCGTATCACAGAAATATATCCTTCATCTTAAAATGTTATGAGTAAAAAGACAAAAGAAAAAGAATTCGCAGACTTGTTAACCAATGTTTTCCATACATTCAAATATTAAACTGGTGTTCTTACTGGAACTACTCATTCTTCTGCCTTCTTTCTGTTTGGAAAGCACATACTATTGGGGCACCTCTTCACCGGGCCTTTATGTCGCCTTTACGACATGCAGGGACTATGTGAGTAGTATTATTTCTCACAGTGTATTTGTGCCGACGAGTTATGTGTAAGCGTGTGTAAGTTGAGTCTTTCGCCTGGGAATACTAAGTAAAAGCAGCTACCAAGCTTTTGTGTAAATACTGAGTCTCCGGCTTAGAGGTGCTACGCAAGATGTATCACCAAGCTTTTACTCCCACACCATTCATATTGATACCGCCCTGGATTTTCGTATATTTGTTGTGGTGGCTTAGATTGCGAGGAAAAACAAATATCCAAGCTGTATGACAGTCGGTAAAAACATTCTTTCTGGACTGATTTTGGTTAGTTATAATTAGAACATACAAATAGACTTCTACAGTGTACAACTGCGGTTTCCCACTTTCTCTTACTGGCTAAACTTTCTAAGCAAAGATTATCTTGGCTTGGTAAGCTTCTCTGACTGTAGACGTTTCTCTATTTGATATACTGAGTCAAGTAGAAAAGTGGTGGACACTCTCTAAGGGTAAAGTAGATACACTGGAATGACAGACGAATGTCCCTGCTGATACACGGCTGATACAGTAAGTCACCTTTTGACCTCCGCCAAGGTTATGTTTTCACCCCGTCCGTTTGTTTGTTTGTTGGTTGATTGGTTTGTGAGCAAGATTACACAAAAAATACGGGACGGATTTCACAAAACTTGGTAGAAAAATGGGCCTTGGCCCAGAATAGGCTCCATTAAATTTTGGTGCGGATCCGGATAAAGGTGCGGATCCAGTTTTTTTTTTTTTTTTTTTCACTTTCCTTAACATTGCGAGGTAGGGAGTTTTTCAACATTTCCGAAAAATTTTCAGTGAATATTGCATGGATCTTGATGAAAAAAAATCATGCATATTTAGGATGTTTGTATCTACGAATGTGTACAGTTTGGCGCGGACCCATATAAAATTCCGAATCTAGTGGATTTAAATGTGCTTCTACAGAGGGGTAGTATATTTCCAGCTGCCGTACAGTAACAAATAGGGCTACAAACTTGCAGAGCTGTACCTAATAACAAAGGTGAGGATTACGTCATAGCTGTATTGCGCAATAGCTGCATTTCACAATAGTGACAAGGGAAAAACTGCTGACCTGGGTGCTGACATCAGCAATTTTATCTGTTATATAAGCAAAGCTGAAATCAGATAACATTCATTTGCAGTTGAAGATTCACAGAGAACAGACTGAAAACAGAAATCTCAGAGCAGTCGAGAAGATATACAGAGGCTGAGGACACACGAGGATATACAAATAGATATACAGATATACAAGGATATACAGATAAATATACAGCAGTGGAGAAAATTATACAGAAGCTGAGGATATACAACTGCATGTTGGGCCTTGGCGGAGGTATGCGGTCTACTGAGTGCCATTCTAGTTTGTTATGCACCTGATAATGAGTGTGAAAGTTCAGGGACCATATATATAAATTCTTTAAAGCTTGAGTTGTGCATAAGGTTGCACGCGTATGTACTTGTCTTTATTCATACAACTACCACACACTTCACAACCAAACAACCAAACTTGAGTGGATAGTAAACTGCAAATTGAAATGAATAATGGATTCCTCGCGCCAGGTAATAAAGACTGTAAAGTGAAAAATATGACAATGTCATTCCCGGTACTAAACTCTTGTCATCATAACTTGGCAAAGGTTTTTGTCTTTTTGCAACCTGTTTTACGTATTTCAGTGTCAGTGCTACATCTGTACACCTTTGACCAGTATCATATTCTATTGTTTACCTATTGTTACAGCTCGGCACTGAAGATGGACAGAGTGCAATTTTGGCCCAGTTAAAGTCAAAGGAACATAGTTAACCGCTATGAAGACATGATCATCGTAGTAACTGGCTTAGATCCTTCATAAATACAGCCCTGGAGTGAATGCAACTAACAAACAGGCTTTATCTGTCATGCAGCTAAATAATGCATTTGGACGGTCTGGTTCCCATGCTGGCAAATGAGAGTCCGTCATCAACATTCTTTTTAACTCTACTGTGTAGCATTAACTAATCCCTGCGTGGGTGTGCACGCCACCTGAACGCATGATAAATTCTACATCGTCCTGGGAATTTGTTATCCTTGATCTGTTTCTCCTGACGGAAATGGGCCCCTTATACAATTTGAATGCTAAGTCTGGCGCATGAAACTCAGCAAGTCTTAGATATGAGGTAGGAATGAGTCTCCTTGGGTACCAGCGAAATCAACCCTCTAGTTAAACAACACTTGGTCATTGTTTTCACCTGATGGAAGTAAACCACATCCAGAACTTGAATACTATGTTGTGGTTGCGTGAATTCCGCATGTCTTAGTTATTTGGTAGGAATGAGTCTCTTTGATTACAAGCCAAATCAACCCTCTAATTTTGAATACACTTGGCCATCAACTAAGCTGAAAGGCTTAAAGGCTGCCAAATTAGAGCAGACACTCTAGGGCATTCACAAGTTTACTCCCAGGCCGTAGTTCTTCGCTTGCTCTTACTGTATTCAGTTTTTTATTTCTCTCTCTCTCTCTCTCTCTCTCTCTCTCTCTCTCTCTCTCTCTCTCTCAGCTTGGGAGTGACCTTTTGAACTTGAGGTGTTAGATACTATCTATCTATCTACAGTCAGACGCCATGATCCCGTAAGAGGTGGCAGTATGGCTTTGAGTTACTTGTATTACGGGGAGGGGGCACTAAACCCTCCGCCAACCCACCTATTGACACGTTGGAAACTCGTAAGGGTTGGATATAATAATGGTTACCACCCGACGCTGTAAATGGTTTCCTGGCTGACGGGAAACCAACAGGCTTGTCAGTCTATGTAAAGCCACCTGGAAAGGAAAGAAGAGTAATAGAAGTGACAGGAAAGATGGGAGAAATGGGAAGTGAGGTAGGATGTCACAGAAAAAGAATGATAAAAGTGAAGGAAGAAGTAGGCATCACTACATCAAGTGGGTGGATGATGATCGCCACCACCTACGGAGATCAAATCCATTATATTACACTAAGCTTATACGTAGTAATATTATACTAACCGATGATCTGTTACAGAAATTATCAATCCCTTAAGTACGGCCCTGTCTTTCAAACTCCCTTCTTGGTATTTATAATCCAACTTAGGAATGACCTTACAGACTGAGAGGGACAAAGTTAAATATAAGTTTTATTAGCCTCTTCACTCAAGGGGTTATTCCGATCTATCTTTCTATCTAGAGCCAAACACCATAATCCCGCGTGGTGTGGCCGTTTGACTTTGTGTTGGTTGTTTTTCGAGAAGGGGCATTAACCCTCAGCCAACCCACTTGTTGATACGTAGGGAACACGTATGGGTTGGTTATTTGGTTACCACCCAACGTAGTAAATGGTTTATCCTAAGCTGATTAAAATCGTCAGGTGGTCGGAGTAAATTATAAAAGTAATCGTTTTTAAGAAGTTAGTGAAATAATGTGATTGTGCAATGATTTACTTCCATTTTCATTAGCAATATTTAAAACAAAACGGAATGAAAGTTAGATTTAGAGTTCAACTATGAAGAATATTGTTTTTATCTAAGAACGTTACACATTTAAAGGAAATTAACCGCTACACAACAAGAATAAGCCTTCATTAATACTTTCACATCTCCCCTGAATGGAATGAAATCCTTCTTGTAGTAGGAAGAATACCGTAACGTTTATAAAGGCTTCAACATGCTTGCATGCATTGGCCTTGCTCACCTATTGGCGGTTCTCCATGCTGCCCGATGTCAAGGAAGCTCTGGGTTCAGGTCCTCAGCCCTGAGGTCACGCTCTATGACCTCGTCTCAGGTCTTTTTTGGTCTGCCTCTTGCAGCGCTACCCCCGATGTTCACAATTCTCTCCTTCAGCATCTAATTGTCATCCTCCACCCACTCAACACATCCAAACCATCGCTATCTACCCCTCCTCATCAAAGCACAATCTATTCAAGTCCCATCCTTCCTCTCAACTTTTCATTGGCAATGCTAGCCCCCCAGGCCTCGCATTTAAGGACGCAATACATATCTATCTAATCATTTTTATTTCTTTACATTTAGGCCTACGAACATTCTCTTCCTTTACTGTCCAAGTTTCACTACCATACAGCATTACACTCCTAACATTTGCCGGAGGGAGAGTCCTCTCAGTGCAAGGGGAGGCAACAGCACCCTGAACTTCCTTCAACTATTTCTTACCCTGGACACAGAGCTAGCCCAGCACCACTCCAGCACATAACATGTCCCCCAAATAACAAAACTCCTCCACACACCCAAGAGACTCAACAGCAAGATCAATCCTTTTACACCTGAGAATCTCTACATGCTCTCCCTGACACATCTAACACACGAAATCAGCATTATTTCTCAGCCTACCTCTAATTCTCGTACCACTACATCTCTTATGCACGCACTTATCACAAACTCTGCACAAAATGGAGTTACTTCGTACACCCTTGTGGCACACTGCGCATGGCCACACTCTTTTTACGTTGACAGTACCGTCACCAGCCCTATGCACTTTGTTTTATCCGCATTTACTCTTTAACCCTTGTGCCACGTTCTGTCTCTCCATTTCCTAAATTTTTCATCCACCTACCTTTCATTTTCTGCAGTCAACCCCAAGGCAACATCTCCCATGGGAGTTCCACTTCTGAAGTCATGTGAGACAGCTTTAAGCACCATGACAAACTATAAGGGGTTAAAGATTGACCCCAGATGCACGACAACATTCATGGAAAATTCGTCACCCAAAGCACCATTCATTCTTACCTGGTTACGAGCACCCACATACATAGCCATAACCACTCTAACCAGTCACTCCCGGATCCAAGGCTTTCTCATTTTCTACTTCACCGTCTGTCAAAGGCCTTCTCTGAATCAACCAAATCAAAGTACAGCTCCATTTTCTTTTTCCTATATATTTTTCCCGATGTTATCGGACAATGAATATGGCATCAGTGGTCCCTTTGCTTGGCAGAAACCCAAATTGTATCTCATCTGTACTCGTATTCACCCTTTCCCTTACCATACCTTCTAGGACTTTCCATTACCATCATTACCTGTTCCAAATGTTTTATGCCCCTATAATTCCCTCTTTGCAGGGCATCACCCTTCTCCTTGTACATATTATAATCACACCCTTCAACAAGTCATCTGGGACTGCACACTATCGAATTCATCAAATCAGTAATACGTTATTGTACAGAAGAGACTAACCCAGGACTCCATTTCATTTGTAAGTGTACTCTATTTTTTAAGTTTAGTTTGGTAACTTGACGACTTTTTCCTTTTCCACAACACCCCCTCTCACATCCACCGTTTTCCCTTATCTACGCACATCACCTCCTTTCTCTTCCCCCTACCAATCCCATTCCAAAATCCACTTACCTCACTTATCTCTACCTATCCCTCCGCCTCACGTCCATCCCCACTTCCCTTACGTTCATTTCCTCCACGACCCTGGCCTACTCCACCTTCACAGCTACCCCTCCTCGCTTCCACGGCCCCCTCATCCCCACTCCTCTCTCATCCACTTACATCCCTAACCTCCACCATCTTTACCTATTCCCCTCCACGGTTATCGTTCTCCCTCACCTCCAAGTTTCGCCCCCGCGCATTCCCCTTAGCCGCCCACCTCTCTCTCACCGAGCTGCTCGCTCGTCCGAATTTTTCCTACTGCAGGCAAAAGCCGAGGTGAAATGTGTGTGTGTGTGTGTGTGTGTGTGTGGGCGGTGTCGTGTTTAGTTGTGGGGGGAGGAGGGGCAGGCCAGTCACACCCTCCTGCTTGCAACGCCCCTGTCGGATCACATTCACACTCTCTCTTCACCCCTCGTCCCCTCCCAAGCTCCCTCATCTAACCTCCCCACCCTCCTCTCTTCTCCCCACCTTCCCCCGGTTGCTCGCTGGATGTTTGTGTTATATGTGACAGTCAGGGAGTATCTCAAAAACATTTCGAGTCGCGCCAGAAATTTTTGTGATACGAGGTAGAATGCACTTGCGATATGGAGAATCGTTTATGAAAGCTATATATTTATGTGGTGTTTCAGAACTATTTGTGATACGGTGGAACATGCATGGGAGCTGTTTTTTAAGCATTTGTGATAAGTGGTGCATGTGTGAGAACCTTCTGTGCTACTGTGATGTGTGGATGACAACTATGTGAAACTGCGGAGCATGCAAGAGAACTTCGGCACGGTGAAACTTGCATGAAGACCAATAGTAATTAGGTGGGGCATTCATGAGAACTATTTGACACGGTGGAGTAGCATGATAAGTACAAGATATGTGATGGGTGGAACATACAGACGGCCCTCCAAACCCCCCACAGACCACCATGGCAAAACTAATCATGTTGGTCTAGGAAGCTTACTGACATCACTTGGTTCGGTAATTATTTTACATGTTACAACATAACACTCTCAGGCTCATGAGGGGGTTAAAGGTGACAGTATTAACACATTCAGGCCCTCATGGTTTATTTTCAGCTGAGTAAAATCGCCAGTGGTAGGTGGGGGTGCTCTCCATCCTCCCACTCGATGTAGTGCTGCTCTCAGATGACTGCCCTCTCCTCTCTTTCTTTCCTTCCCTCCTCTTGTCTTTCTTTCCTTCTTTCCTTCCTTCCTTCCTCGTCTGTCTTTCTTTCCTTTTTCCTTCTTTCCTCTTCTGTCTTTCTTTCCTGCTTTCCTTCCTTCTGTCTACGGGTGACCCTACATTGAGTGACAAGCCAAATGGTTTTCTGTATACCAGGAAACCATTTACTGCGCTGGGTGGTAACCATATAACCAAATTACGGAGCCTGGTGGTTAGTGGGTAATTAAGGCGCTCCAGTCAGGTTAAGCCCGCGCAGGTTTATGTCCAAGGTGTGGTTGGGGTTTACTGCTCATGTGGTGCCACTCAGGGATGAGTGAAGCTGGTCACTCTCATCTCAAATGTCAGGACCAACTTGCCTAGCCCCGGGCTCCTACACTCCTCGTGGGGCTCACAGGATTAGATGATGATGATGATGATGATGATGATGATGATGATAAAATCGTCTGGTGTTAGCTAGAAAGGAATACTAAAGCTGTTCCACCATACTGGGGTAGATATGACAGTAACTCTGTGGTTCTTAGGACTTACTTTCAGTTGAATAAAACTGGTGATAGTTCCAATAGAACATTAAACTTGTCCTATCCACGAGTTATCTATGAGGCTGACGTTTTAAAATTCCTTCAATACGATGACGTCATATCTATATTCTCTATATACCCAGACGATTTTATTTAGCTTTTGACTTTTCGAACTGGACGGGTTACATGTCGCATTCATTAATCTGTGACTATTAAGTCACTATCCTTACCTTATCAAAATACTCTGGTAGTAGCAGGAACTGATTTAAAAGAAAAGACGTAATCGTAGTGAAGGTATTAAACAATGACAAAGCTTATCTGAGAATTGAATCCCTTCTGTCCGGTGATGCATTAAAAAATTTGTTCTTGCCATCTGCAGGCAGTCTTAAGTACATGGCTGACTTTGAACTTGAAATGGTACCTATAGCTTCCAATAACCCTATGAACCTAGGAAACTTTTCCCAAACTGTACAGAGTCGCATGCAGAGAGCAAGAACAACAAGTATAAAAAATTTCATTGGCCTGAAGGTTTTAGTGCGCCAAATGTAAAAACTTGAATGATAGAGACGAGTTGCGAGAAAACCTCTTAAACCAATAAGAAAATGGTTATTTCTTACTTTTCAAACCAGTGGTTCTTAACTATTTCATTCCGATGACGTACTGTACACTTTATTTTATTCGTGTTATCTCCATACGATTTTACTGACCTTGTGAACAATTGCTCTCACTGACCGAGCTAATGAAACCTGCATCTAACCCACCCACTTGGAAAACTCTCTCTTAAGATGAAAAAGAAATCGTCTAGAAGTAAATGGTGAGTAAGCCATCCAATTAATTTATTTAATTTTATCCCAGTACCCCTTCAATATATACCGATTCCGGCTGATGCTCCTACTTAGCGAAATCTCAGGTGAGAATAAAATGGCTTGTCAAGGTGTGTGTGTGTGTGTGTGTGTGTGTGTGTGTGTGTGTGTGTGTGTGCACGTTTTTTCCTACCGCTCATCACACACGAGAATCAATGCCCCTCCCCCCCCAAAAAAAAAAGTAATCGTACCAATATGGGAATATATCGGTCTGCTCATATAATTGCCAATATCTGTACAACAATGACACCCACGAACACAAAGACCACGCCGGAACAGAGACAGTCACAACACTAACCCCTATACACCTTAATGAGACACACAAGCCTCACATCCGCAGTGCTAAAAGCCGTGCAACAATGTCAATAAGCGAAAAAAGAGAAAAACAGCCATGTAACATACACAGATACTATAACACATACACACCAATGTAACACCCACACATACTATAACACATACACACCAATGTAACACCCACACAAAAATGTCACACCCATATAACCATATTACAACGACAAAACAATGTAAATACCCACACAACATTGTAACTCCCACAATGTAATGTAACACCCAGACAACAATGTAATATCCGCACAAAACTGTTACATGAATTAAACAACACAGCACTCATACAATAATGTAAAAATCCACACAACAATGTAACATCCGCACAACATTAACACCCAGGTAACCAAGTTACTACTGAAATCATTAAGGATGGAAAGGAGGATCTCAGACAAACGAGTGAACTAACCTCCCTAGAACACCAGCAGCTCGTCAAGGAGTGAGAAGTAGGCCACCGTGAGTCACATACACACGCCACTCATCAAAAGCCATGGTTCACCAGGTACAGGTATTAGCAAAATTTCCCTGACACCTCTCTAAGACTGTAACAACGAAATCAACTGTGACAACAATATAAGGCACCAAACAAAAGAACGTTTGTATGACAAGGAAGAGTTGATTGGGAAATATGGAAAGTAGGACACAATACTTGCACAGGATTTAGTCTCATTGCTTTACCACCCACCTTGCAGCAATGACGTCAGACGCAAATTGTCATGGAATTATCTTGGAATTAGATTCATGTGTATTGCTTGAAGAAGTTTATGAGCGAGGGTGATGTGAGATAGGAGGGCTACCTGATGGTGGAGGACAAGGCAACACACAGGCCATTTGCTTGTGGTGTTCGGGATTAAGGCGTCTGGTTATCGACTGATCGGTAGAAAGAAAAAAATATAATGTGCACCACCACAGACGCTATCCCAGTAAAGCTGCAGTCACTCCAAAGTAATTATCGCAAAAGTTGACTCACTTGTACTAAAAGAGGAAGTCACAGAAGCGTGTCAGTTCTCAAGCCACATAACGTAAGCTAAGAAACGATTCTCTAGACAGACAGATAATTTATTGTTTTTTTTCCCCGAAGAGGATATTCGTAGACGCAAGAAAATTAATCCCTTCAGGCGGAATGAGTTTGGGAAGGAGGGGGGGGGGTAAAACGACTACCGCTGATTATTGTCATTATTTGCGCGGGAAGCCTGATTATACTGAGCGTGGCGGTGCTGGAGTTCCTATGTAAAGAGAAAAAAAAAAATCGCCTACCTTGCATTCGAGAGATTAAGTTCTGATGAAAAAGAAAAAAAATCCATTCCTTTCCTTCGAGAGGTGGAGTTCCAATACGAAAAATAAAATAATTCACTTTCATTTTTTTTCTTCCACAGGCTGGAGTTTACCAATAGTCACAGTTAGGGATTTGGCGAGTTTGCATGGGTTGGTGTGAAAAGCCAAAAGGTTGAATGTCAATTGCGCTTACCCACCAGAAGGGGGAAAATGGCATTCATTACCTCGGGGACTCCGCCTGGGAGACTGAATACGTCGCGAAGTGAGCAAGAAAACCTTCCTAAAAATACACCTTGCACTCTCACAGGCTGCGGAGCTGGGGAAGGGTAGTGGTGGGAGGAGGAGGAAGAGGAGGAGGAGGAGGAGGAGAGGGAGAGGAGAGAGGCAGACAAGGGGGTGTGGGGTGGTTGGAGCGTGGTTTCAAAGAGTAAGGTGTGTAGGTGTGTGGGCTCCATCGCTTGCTCGCTCGCGCGCGCGCGTGCATGCTTGCATGCATGTGTGTGTGTGTGTGTGTGTGTGTGTGTGTGTGTCTGTGTGTGTGTGTGTGTGTGTGTGTGTGTGTGTGAGGAGGTGGAAGGAAAGTCATGCACTGCAATAAATATGACAGGAGAAAAGTGTTGAGTGAGGGGAAAATTGTGTGTGAGAAAGTGAAAGACGCAGATTAAAGGTGAGATGTGTATGTGGCTACGAAGTGAGGTGTAGGCTGGTGGTAAATATGTGAGTGAAGGTCGCGAAGGAAGCAAGAACCTGCCTAAATACACATCTTGCATTCTCACAGGAGGAGCTGAGGAGTGGTAGTGGTGAGAGCAGGGGATAAGAGACGAGGCAAGGGAACAGGAGATGGAAGAGACGAGACAAGGTAATGAGAGGAAGCAGCAGGAGGTAGTGAGAGAGAGAGAGAGAGAGAGAGAGAGAGAGAGAGAGAGAGAGAGAGAGAGAGAGAGAGAGAGAGAGAGAGAGAGAGAGAGAGAGAGAGAGAGAGAGAGAGAGAGCAAGAGGTGGGTAGGGGGTGGACAGGAACAAACTTGTGAGAGAAGAAGAGGAAAAGAGAGGGTGAGGGAAGGAGACTATGATATCAGTGTGTGTGTGTGTGTGTGTGTGTGTGTGTGTGTGTGTGTGTGTGTGTGGACTAAACCTACCACGGAGAGGAAATTAAGACTGCATGAAGGGAGAGCGGGTGGGTGGATGGCCGGGTGTTGATGTAGGATGAAGAGTGGATTTAGGGTGATGTGTGCAGTTTGGGTGAGGAGTATATTTGTGGTGAGATGTGGGTGAAAGGAAAGGTGTGGATGTAGAGTAAGGAGTGAATGTGGGGTGGAGTGAATTTGGGACGAGAAGGTAATGAATGTGAGGTGGAGTGAATTTGGGACGAGAAGGTAATGAATGTGGGGTGGAGTGCAGTGTGGCTATCGGCTGGGGAGGGGTGGAGAGTTACTGTAGGTGTGAAGGAAGGGAGATGTGATGGTGAAGATGGTAGAAGGGATGTGGGTGACGGCTAGGATATTGGTGAATGATGGGTGAATTTTAACAAGCGTGTACAAATGTATGATATTATGTGGATAGGAAATGAGTGAAGAGGAGGGAGTGTGGATGAGGAGACTGGTGTGGGTGAATAAAAGGATGAATACCGGAGGAAGCAGGGGTGTAAAGGAGTCACTGGAAGGTAAGGTCATTTTGAGTAAGAGTGGGTGGGAAAAATATGGGAGTGAGTGGAGGATATTCCAGGATGGAAGGTGTGTGTAGATGAAGTGTGGTATGAGCGGAAGATGGGGTAATTTTGAAGAGAGAGAATAGCCTTATGGCAGGTTCAGGGTAATACGAGTACATATATATATATATATATATATATATATATATATATATATATATATATATATATATATATACGAAAGTATTTACTGTCCTCTATTTTCATTTCTCCTGTGGTCAATTTCCATACATTTCATCACGGTGAAATGGTTGCTGCATATTCACACACAATAAATATACAATCGCAGATAAAACCGGTTATCCGTACTTCCAGTGGAGAACTTTTAAACTGCAGAATCCTGAAGCTGCAGTCACTAAAGCCTATTTATCCCTTATCTCACCTGACTCTAGTTTTCTCACAAATAACATCCAAATTTGCCCCATTGCATAACACAGGTAATGATACACAGCTTTTCATACGGATCTGTACGACTAGTCTGGCTAACTCTTAAGACCACACCAAAGTGTGTTAAGGTGGTATAGTAAAATGGAGAGTATGGGATAAGGTTTGTTAATATTCTGTAAAAATCACACGTATAGTACATAAAGCTAGATGACAAGGGGGATTGAGGAAGAGGTAGATGGATTACGTAAGATATGACTTTTTTGAGGTCTAAAAACCCAAGAGGACAAGGAGCGAATGAATTGATTTATAGGAGTTGTCTCGCTGTCAGTGAAGTTCAACGGAGAGGGAATGAAGAGAATGGAATAAATCACAAAGCGCATTACCAGAGCCTGGCTGCAAATATCTGAAACTTACTCTGGTGTGTTGAAACTCGGGATATGGAATGATAAACACTGACTGACTAGGCATAAAGCCTCCCCGTCCTGTGTTGCAATTCTAAAGAATGAAGAATGGAATATTTTGTTACGCCGATTGTACTCAGCAAGGGAACATTCTTGAAGACTGGAAATTCAAGACACCGAATTTTATGCTTTAAAAGTTATCCTCCCGTAATACACTTAGGTAAATTCTCTTTCTTTCTCTCTCTCTCTCTCTTAGGTGAATAACCCCTAGTGTTCATTGTGGCTGGTTTTGACAAAAATACATTCAGGGTTTTCTGCCACCATTCCTCACTTTGTATTATGCGGATATTCAGTCAGTGGTACCTTCACAGCGTTTCTAAACTCGCACGCTCGCGTGCGCACACACACACACACACACACATGCATAGCTACATTAAACAATCAAGCCAACAAACATGTATATAATTATAATCATTCACAGCGCATTAATTCACATAAATGCAGCCTGAAATATACAGAAAAATCTCCTTAATAAGATTATGTGATTTCGGTTTATATGTTTGGAACCTCAAATAACTGTAATCAGCTTATGAAATGTTTTATACTGGAGCAGTTGGGAGTAGCCTTCATGAACTCCTTCAGTAAGATAAATCCTTTTGCAAGTTCAGTCGTCAGTCGGTAGCAAGATAAGGGCTAAATTCACTCATACTTTCATAATAATGGCCTGTAATATGGCATCCTTGCATTTGTGGTGAGTAGTTCCTCGACGCCATTTCCAAGCCAGCGCGCGCGCGTGCGTGTGTGGGTACACACACACACACACACACACACACACACACACACACAAATGCCACACACGAACAAATATACTCACGTGTAAACATAATATATAGAAATGTCATCCGGAAACACACTAAATAATTCTTTCCAGAGGATGATTAGAGTATGCAAAGCACCATCATTAGGTATGCCAGACTGTCAGCGTGCTTTGTTGACAGGTGGGACGTGAGTTTGTAAAGATAATAAAGTAAATGCACTCTTGGCACATCCATGACAGTTTCAAGTGTATGACACACACACACACACACACACACACACACACACACATTCAAGTTTATATATACCGACTGACCACAACAATGTAATGACGTTTTCATTTTTTCTCCTGGAACCTTCAAAAGAAAATAATCAGATTTTTCCAACAGGAGGAATTATACAAATTAGGTTCATTCAGACGGGCCATCTCATGTTATGCAAAGTCGGTTGACGGTGGCAAGAAGTGGGTTAATTCTCTGCAAACACTCCTAATAACAGTTTGTAATTATGGTATCTTCACGCTTGCTTATGTGTGAACTTGCTTTGACAGTTTGTGTCTCTGCCTGTCTGTCTATACCTGTCTAATTCCCTTCTCTCTTCCCTGCAATCTTTCTGTATCCCCCTCTCTCTCCCTTCCCGACTTTCCCTTTCTCCCTCTCTCTCACTTCCCATTCTCTCCCTTTCTTTCTCCCTCCCACTCCCTCACTCCCTTCCTCTCTCTCTCAGACAGTGGCCCCGGTGCTGCCATTACTGCAGAGTGCTTCATTAACCTTGCCGGGTATGTATGAGGGGAGGCCGAGCACCCCATCTATGTATTCTCTCCCTCTCCAAAGCATAGGTGGCTCGTTTCCTCATCCGCTTTCCTTCACGAGTTATTTTGTGTACAATAATTCGTCCTGTCTCTCATTGCTTTAGGAGACTAATTTCACTGCTTCCGACACGATTTATTCTTGCCGGCTTAGAATGCTAATTTCTCTCTCTCTCTCTCTCTCTCTCTCTCTCTCTCTCTCGTAGACTCAGAGGGCTTATTTACACCTCTTCATTCACTATATATTCTCTGTCTTCGGATTATGAGGCTGATATCCATCCTTTCATCTCCTCATGATCTGCTTCGAGTTGTCACGGCTTGGTAAACTCTTTTGTGTCATTTTTATTCCTTACTACCAACGGACAATAGTTTCCAGCTTTAAGGGAGCCCTTTGTTCAAAGAGAGCAAGAATGAGTAAGAAAAACGTCCTCTTGGTAAACAGATTTGCATGTTACCTGTTACAATTTATTAATATTTCTAAGCAGAGATTTTCGTCCTTTTACAGCTTATTTCACTTAATTCGGTGGCAGAATATGACGGTCCCATTCATAACACGTCTTAGTAACTAGCACCATATTCCGTGTTGATTTCCTGTCCTAACTATACAGTACATTCAAGATGGAGAGATGGCAACTTTCCTCCTCAGTAAAGTGATTATGCCTCCACCCACCTATGGTGGAGGAGGCATTAAGTTATTGGTGTGTTCGTCCGTGCATGCGTAGGTGTGGGTGTTGGGAAGTGAGTACTTCCGTAACACTATTCTGGACGCGATATCTCCTGAACCCATCAACGAATTTCCACCAAACCTTTGCAGTGATGCAGCATGAGGAGATTAAATGAATTGGGCAGCTAGGTCACGGGATCAAAGGCCGTCGATGGGATCGACTTAGTTTAAGCCTGTGGGCCCGTTGTCTCCTGAACCCCTCAAACGGATTTCGACCAAACAGATTTTGTCAGTCATACAGTATGAAGGGACGATGAACCGATTAGCTATGCAAGGTCAAAGCGTTAAAGGTCAAGGTCATATGAGGTCGACCTAAATTGTGGGAGTGAGATCTCTTGAAATTCTCCACAAATTTCTACCAAACATTTGACATAGTATGGATAGAAGATGAACTGATTTGGTTAGCAAGGTCAAAGGGTCAAAGGTCAAGGTCATTTGTGTGTGGCCCCCATATCTCCTGAACCCCTCAACGGATTTTAATCAAACATTTTTTCACTGATACAGTTTGAAGGGACGATAAACAGATTAGGTCAGCAAGGTCAAGGGGTAAAAAGTCAAGGTCATATGGATGTGGATGCCATATCTCCTGAACCCCTGGACGGATTTCAACCAACCTATTGTCAGTGATAGAGTATAAAGGGACGAAGAACTGATTTGTTTGGCAATGTCAAAGGGTCAAAGGTTATAGTCATATGGGGTCAAATTAGATCGTGGGCGCGATATCTTCTTAACCCCACAGCGGATTTCAACCAAATTTTTTTCAATGGTACAGTATGAAAGAACGATGGCCTGATTACGTCAGCAAGGTCAGGGGGTCAAAGGTCAAGTTAATATAAGGGTGGGCGCAATACCTGCTGAACCCATGGACGGTTTCCGACGAAGTTTTTGTCGGTGATAGACTATTAAAAGACGGTGAACTATTTAGGGCTGTAAGGTTAAAGGGTCAAAGGGCACGGTCATGTGTGTGTGGGCCCGATATTTCCTGAACCCCTCAAGGTATTTCGACCAAACCTTTCTAGGCGATACAGTATGAAGAGATGTTGAAGTGATTTGGTCAGCAAGGTCAAGGGATCAAAAGTTAAGACCATGTGGGCTCGACTTACTTTATCTTTAGCCTCATTTAAGCCATTCTTTCTTCTCTCCTCCCCCTCTACGGATGTCGACCAATGCATCATCCTAAGAGTGGCAGCCATGGGATCACCGCCCTTCCCTCTGTCCCCTCTCTCTCTCTCTCTCTCTCGTGTGTGTGTGTGTGTGTGTGTGTGTGTGTGTGTGTGTGTGTATGTGTGTGTGTGTGTGTGTGTGTGTGTGGCTAGGTGGCTTGTCTTCTCTTTGGTTTAGGGACTCACTAGCACCTTTTCTCTAATTATATTTTTTCGCATATTATACTTATGGTAAGTATAAATAATGTAGCAAGGGGGAAGCGGTAAAAAGTGCCCTTAACGAAAGAGAATATGGCCCAGTGATGTGCAGGGATGCTGGGGGAAGAAAAAGGGCAGGGAGGAGGGGAGGTGCAATCTGTTTCCCCATCTCGGCGCCAACTCCTCCTTCCAGCTTTTGTGCCTTTCACATCCCCCACCTGGCCAGCTACAGTGGGTTTCCACCACCCAAAACCTCCATCAGGAGTGATCTGACTCAGTACTTCACCCCAGCCACAATGGTGGTGATGGGATGAATATATGAGTAGGTCAGTTAGGTCATGGAGGTTGTTTGGCGAGTCCATGTGCAAGGTTTGGTGAAGGCATATCGAGTGACGCTTTGCGTTGACCACTCAATGAACTCCCACCTTCTGCTTCTGGTTAATCGCTTAGGTCCTACGTTTGTGCTTGCCCAGGCCCTTTGCTCTGTTTGTGTTCACTCATACCCTTTGCTCGTGTTCTCTCGCTCAAGTCCTCAGCTCGTGCTTGCTCTGGTCCACAACTTGCGCTTGCTCAGGTCCTCTACTCGTGCTAGCTTGTTCACGCCCTCAGCTTGTGTTCGCTCGGGTCCTCTGCTCGTGCTTGTTCAGGCCGTCTGCTCTTGCTCGCTTAGGCCCTCTGCTCATGCTTGATCATGTCCTAAACTCGAGTTCTCTCAGGCCCTCTGTTAGTGTTTGCTCATGCCATTAGCTTGCGCTCACTTAGGTTCTCTGCTCGTGCTCACTTGCTCATGCCCTCAGCTCGTGTTCTCTCTGGCTCTCTGCACATGCTCATCCAGGCCTTCAGCTCGTGCTCACTCAGGCTCTCTCTGTTCGCTCGGAGGAGATTAAGCAGAGTAAAGGATGATCTGATTTAATAATCTTATGCTGCTTCTGCTTTTGATGAGAAATCTGAGTAATACATCAACGTGGATGGAATTTGGAACAGATATTTATTTTCAATCAGTGTTAGACAAGGTGTCTTCAATTTTTTTTTTTAATTCATCCTACTCCGGACATAGATATGACTGCCCGTACCCTAAGACCTAGCTATTCGCCCATACGTCACAAACTTTCTTATATCACCACATCGGCATTAGTAACCACTGTCTGTATTGAATATGAGCCAGAGCTGTCTCACTCAGGACTGGTGTAATGCCATATGCTAGGGTGCTTGTATGACAAGTCTTAGGTCTTGTGGGAGATCGGTTGTCTATACTGGCTATATTCAGATTTATTGACTGTTTCCTGCCCCATCTAGGGATCGAGCACCCACTCATTCTCATAACAAATTACTTCTCTAACTACCTGGCAACTACTCTCCCCAGCTTGAATTCATCTGCTAAAGTGACGACGTGAGGGTGGAGGGGAGGCACTTTCCCACGGCCATGGGTACCCACCTTGACTTAAAAAAAAAAAAAAAGGATGATCCACAGGGAGCCCCCACTCATCAGGTAGAGGCAGGCGTAGAGAGGGATCATAGGAGAGCTTGCACAGGAAAGTTTACTATGCCACTCTAGAAAAAAATGGTGCAACATGTGATTTCCCGAGTATAAAACATCCACCTTAACCTGTGGGAGATTTTCATCCTATTGCAGCTAATTCCACTCAGCTCAGTGGTAGAAAGAGGTAATGCTATGGCTCTACAGAGCTCCTTTTCTATACCACTTCTTCGTAACTAGTACCATATTCTAGTGTGATCTGTCGTTACGTCTCGGTATTGAAGATGGACAAATGGTAGTTTTAGGTAAAGTTATAGCTAAATTAAAGAGCTCCTAATGAAAGGGTAGCAATATAGACAAGAAGTCAGAACGAAAACATATCCCACTTACTTTAGTAGAATATCGGAGCACAGCACCATGTGCTGTGGGGACAACAAAAACTAGAAAGCATTCAGACAGCTCATACCTTCAACAATGCCACTCCACGATCCGGATCCGGATCTGTGTGTGTGTGTGTGTGTGTGTGTGTGTGTGTGTAAGCCCATTCCCTTGTATTCCCGTGTAAACGCACCCGTGTATCTGAGCAATCTCCTATGCGGGCTCACAGACTGCAGCGAGGGTGATATTTTGAGGCGTATGAATTAATCTTGATACACTTCACGGGTACCTAGCACATCTGGCGATCCCGAGCCAATTATAGAGCCAGGTATTGGACTAATTCCCGGCAACTTTGGAGTCTCCCTACTATTTCTTTATTTTTTTTTCTTGCATGTGGCACTTTTTTTTTTTTTATTTACCCTTTATTCTATGGCAACAAAATAATGTTTCATTAATAATCATTTTATCCTTTTCAGTACAATGGTGCTATATCCATCCATCCATTATCCAATCCCATGCCGCCCCATGAGGAGTGTAGGAGCCCGGGGCTAGGCAAGTTGGTCCTGACATTTAAGATGAGACTGACCAGCCTCACTCATCCCTGAGTGGCATTACGTGAGCAATAAACCCCAACCACCCCTTAGATATAAACCTGTACAGGCTCAATCCGATTGGAGTGCCTTAATTACCCACTAAACCACCAGGCACCATAATTTGGTTATATGGTTACCACCTAGCGTAGTAAATGGTTTCCTGGTGTACAGGAAACCGTATGGCTTGTCACTCAATGTACAGTGACCTACAGGCAGAAGGAAGAGGAAAGAATGAAGGAAAGAAAGACAAAAGAGGGAGTGAAAAGTCACCCGAGGAAGAAGGAAGAGGAAAAAATGCAGGAAAGAAAGGCAGAAGAGGGAGGAAGGAAGAGAGAAAAGGGCAGACACCCAAAGCAGCACTACATCGAGTGAGTGGATGGTGAGCGCCCCCACCTACCACTAAAAATAAACCTCTTAAATCTGATGACGTATTTTTTATTATATTCTTGCTACTTTGAGACAAACTTTATTCATATGGGGATATATCGTGAACTGGAAGGGTTGGATATTGTTCATCAGTCCCATCACTATTACAGTGATTCTCTAAACCAAATAAAATCATCCGGTAACGGAAGGATAAACTACAAAATATGTAACCGGGCTGAAAGGGTTAATACAATATACTCCGCTTCGTAGAAACCTCGTGGTGAAGTGGTTACAAATAATTTCTTTTGTCTTTTCAATATGCCGCCGCCATGTTTTTAGCCTATTATTTTGAACTATGGTGGTATAGCGGTTGAACAATCAGGTCAGGGTGAAGGTTATGGCATACACGCAACTATTAGAATCCACGCAAGGTGAATGAAGGTTATTCCATCATGTATTCTCTATCCTGGGAGTCGATATTTCCACAATTATAATAGGTTTGTAATTTGGTGTAATAAACTGAAGAACACTGAGCAAGGTATCTACATCAATCATATTGTTTTCAGGTGTGGGAGCATCGCTAGGAGCAGCCTTCTCCATCCGCCTCTTCCAATCGTTATTCGGAAACAAGGTGCTTCACTTCTGTAGACTTTGGCTACTTTAACGAAGCCATATCATACCATGGTACACAACACAAAGCAGCGCAGCATATCAAAGGTCATTAACCAAACGACACTAACCGAATGGGCATTATTTCGACGTTAAAGTACAGTAGGTAGGTTAACTAAGGAAGGATGGGGTAAGAAGGAAAGTAAAGATGATAGAGCAAGATGGGATAAGCGTGTTGAAAGTGAAAAAGATGAGCATATGGATCTGAAATAGATGAGGAGACAGGTATGAAATGGACTGAAAGTGAGGCAGGTGAGGAGACTGTTGAAAGTGAGGCAGGTGATGAGTGTGTTAAGAATGATGCAGGTGGATTGTGTGTTCAAAGTGGGGAAGGTGAGGAGCGTCTGGAAAGTGAGGCAGGTGGGTAGTGTAAAGGAAGTGACACAAGTGAGGAGTGTGTTGAAAGTGAGGAAGGTGGGGAGTGTGTTGAAAGTGAGGAAGGTGGGGAGTGTGTTGAAAGTGAGGAAGGTGGGGAGTGTGTTGAAAGTGAGGAAGGTGGGGAGTGTGTTGAAAGTGAGGAAGGTGGGGAGTGTGTTGAAAGTGAGGAAGGTGGGGAGTGTGTTGAAAGTGAGGAAGGTGGGGAGTGTGTTGAAAGTGAGGAAGGTTAGTGAAGTCGGAGAAGGCTTTGCAGAAAGTGACGCAGGTGAGAGATGCGATAGTGGAGTTAGTATTAGGGAGGAAGATGAGGGAAAAAAGGAACATGAGGAAGATGAAGAATAAGAGGAAAATGAGGATGTTGAGGGAAACAAGGAAGTTAAGAAAAGTTAGAAGAGCTGGCGAGGTAACGGGAACTGGGAAGGTGAGAGTATCTGGGAACGAAGAGGATGAGGAAAACGAGAGGAGTTAGGAAGGTGAGGAGAGTTGAGTAAGGTTAGGTGAGTGAGGAAGGAAAGCAATGTGCAGAAGAAGTGAAGAGGAGGGAGATAAGTTAAAGTAGTAAGGAAAGTATGGAGGGTGCAGGATACGATGGTAAGGAGAGTGAGCAAGATGAGGAAGGAAAGAGTCTGAGAAGAGACAGAAAGATAAGAGAACGGAGGGTAAGAAGCATCAAGATAATAAAGGCGACGAAAGTGATGAAAATGGTCAGGTGAGCGAGGATAGTAAAACGATCGAGGAAGACGAGAGTATGGAGGAGGAGGATAATGAGGAAAGTGAGGATATGAGAATAATACGGACACAGAAGGTGAGGAAAATGAAGAAAACAAGGACATGCAAAAGAATAAGGAAACGAAAGGTGAGGAAAACGAGGACAATGATAGCAGCATGGTGTGTGATGACAGTGGGGAAAGTTAAGGGGGAGTGGATAAAGATTAGGGAGTGAGGCAAGTATGGTGGATGAGCTGTGTAAGGAAGGCAGAGAGCAAAAATGGTGAGGAGAGTAAGGAAAGCGAGAAGGAGGATAGGGAGGATTCTGCCCCAGACACGACAAACGGCTTACTTAACCCAGAAGCGGCGGGACTGGAGAACAAATTTATATTCTGGCGAGCCGCCGCACGTTAGCACGAGTTTGTGCCAAATGGTATCCTGCCAAAACTAATGTTGTAAAATTTGCACACTGGAAAATTGTAAAATTCTATCACGTGCGCCTTGCCTCTCGCGTTTTAGGAGTTAGGGCGCTGATTCTACACTCCTGTCTTGCGATTATGACCTCATTATTTGCATCGTAAGGCAATTAACTGTAGTTATGGCACGTTTTCTTTAATATGACAAAGCTTCCTAACCACTTTCAGCTCGGTTGGTGGCCAAGTGTGGCAGACTAGAGGGTTGAATTGAGTAGTAACTAAGGAGACTGACGCCTACCTCAGGCTCATCCAACTGCACTACAACTTTATAATCATGTTATGGAGGTAGCCCAGTTTATTCAGTGAAAACAAAGCGACTGTGACTCTCAGTGCCTGTCTTTAGTTTCTGGTCTCATCATCTACAGTACATTCAACGATAAATAGCTGTTAATGTTAAAATCAGTATTCCACAGCACTAATTTTAAAATCTTCTATTGAACGACAGTGATTTCTCACATCTGTCTTACCGTTTTGATCAAAATACATGCAGTGTACTATAATTAACAAGTGGGGAAGTTCAGTTGCAGTGGTAGAGTTATTAATCAATCTGCAAGTAAAACGCTTTAAATCTATAAAATATGTAGAACACAGACGCAGGCATACTGGAAGACTGCGACATTCCCTATTTTTCCCTTCCGCGTAACTGTATCGCCTTCAGGTTATCAGCTCCGACAAAAGAAGCAATTTTTTTTTTTCATGTTAAAAACTATATTTAACAATGTAATGTGTGATTTATATTTCATGCTAAAATCTATGCATTTATCTATCTAGCCATCTGAGAGAGAGAGAGAGAGAGAGAGAGAGAGAGAGAGAGAGAGAGAGAGAGAGAGAGAGAGGGAGAGAGTAAATGTGATTCTCCACCCTTGCCTCGCCCTCTCGGTCTCATCAATTACAGATCAAGGATATTACCGGTATTTGCTGCTGCCCGAGGATGTTTCTTCTAAGATTAAAAAAGAAAATGGTAATACTTTAGATAGAATACATGATTTTTTTTTTTGGGGGGGAGGGGGTTAGAAGGAGTAAATTGACCGTGTAATTACTGGTTTATTATTCAGAAATTTTCACATGCCTCTCACCTTTTAGGGGCTCATCATTTGTAGAGTTAGTAGCTGGCAATATGATTAATTATTTTCCGGGAAAAACTATAAACAAAACTGCATGCACTGTTCATGCTGTTGACAGTTCTCCCTCTATCCTGTTTTCTCTTTCCTTGTTTTCTGGGTTCTACCTCACCTCTCGGAGACGCGCTTAAAGACGCTTCCGCATCAAAGAAGAAAGTTAGGAAAGGGATACACAGAGTTTATGCATCCGTGATTTAAAAAAAAAAAAAGTATACGTGAAACGGAAAGGGAGAACAAACTGACAAACTGAAAAGCATGTAAAAAAAAAACTAATTCGTCAAAAATAGGGAAAAGAGAATATTATCCATAAAACGGAAAAAGTAACATGACCTAACCTGATCAGACAACAAAGCTCTGCTCCGGCTAGACTAGAAAATGACCCCTGTCCATGAAGTTAGATCGATTCGCTGTAATTTAATTAACTTCTCCCTATCCCCTTTCACAGTGTATGGACCAAGTTCAGTACGAACCGGATGAGGTATTCCTAAGATAACGCCGCTCCCTGAACTTTGACCTTAATCTGTAACCATGACCTTTAATCCATCAGCACCAAAACGTAAGCATTTCTCAGACTCATACACAGTGCATGTACCAATCCTGTTAACACACATACATACATAAAGAGGTGGCCCAGTCAGTAAGAAGATTGTCTGCTGTTCCGATAGGTTCGAATCCAGGCAGAGGCAGGGAACAATGTAGGAATTTGCACATCTTTAATTCGGCCTTTACTGACTTGCCGTAAAACCCTCCGACATACCATTAAAACACACCCGTTAATACCGGCACACTAATCCTGTATGAAACAACGCAAGCACGTATTCAATATGGACGGTGGGTGTTTGCTCCGAAGTGGTGATATGCGGAGTCTAGTACGTTGGAAGACTGTTTGGCCCTAGTAAACTGGATGTTAAACCTATACTCAGAATCGGACACATAAAAAATTGCGTATGGTACATACATACATACGTACGCAAACATGCATACATTCATTCATACATACATACACACATAAACACACATGCATATAAACGAACTCGGTCACAACAACAAAGTTTTTAGTGCAGATAAAAAAGAAAATAAAGAAAATGTATCCGTACGATAAGAAAAAGAGAAACAAACAGTGAAAAAGAAAAATATCTGTCAGGAAGGATATGGTAGTAATATAAAAGCTGGGAAAAATATAAGACATCTGCCATTAAAAGGAAAAAATATATATATAAAAAATGTGGAAAAGGTATCCCGTGACAGATAAAATGCGTTTTCAATTGACAGACAATAAAAAAGACCATACCAGAGAAAAAAAAAAAAAACTAAATTGGAGAGAGTGAGAGAGAGAGAGAGAGAGAGAGAGAGAGAGAGAGAGAGAGAGAGAGAGAGAGAGAGAGAGAGAGAGAGAGAGAGAGACAGACAGACAGACAGACAGACAGACAGACAGAAAGCTACACCGAGGAGTGGCGTCAGTGTCCTAATGCACCTCTGTGACAAAATGGTAGAGACAGAGAGCTGAGTGAAAACAAAGTCGTAGAGAAAGTGCTGAAGTGCTAACATTAAACGTGAGTGCTGGGAAGAGAGGGGGTGGGGGGGTGGAAAGAGAGGAGATGGGGGAGAAAGAGGATGGATGGAGCGAGGAGTGGGGCGGGGATAGGGGGAGAGAGGAAGGAGAACAGGAGGAATGAAGGAAGGAAGGGATAGGAAGGAAGCGGGGAGGGAGGGAGCGAGTGAATGGAGAACAGAAGGAAATTAGGAGGATTGCAAAGGCTGGAGGAAACTTAGAGACTGACGGTAGGGAGAAAGAGAGACGGAGGGAATGAAAAGTGGAGGGGGGGAGAGGTAACGATGGGATAAAGAGGGCAGGAGACGGGGGTGGAGAGATGTTGAAAGTGTACGGGTGAAGAGGGGAAATCAGGAGTGAGATAAGAGGAAGAGAATGCTCAAGTGCTAAGATTAAACGCGAGCGGGAACTGAGTACTGAGATGAGAGGGGTGCGAGGGAGAGGAAGGAGGGAGCGAGAGAGGCAGCTAGGAATGAGAGGAGCTGGAAGAGGAGGAGAGAGCGAAGAGAAAGAGACAGAAACGGGCAAGACGACGGAGAGAGATGGTGAAGTGTATATATATATATATATATATATATATATATATATATATATATATATATATATATATATATATATATATATATATATATATATATATATATATATATATATATATATACCCCAAAATCATTCACCACATTCTGCAGTTTCACACAAACGTATCCGATTGAGTCAATCCGGACTCTGCCATGCTCACAAGGGGTGCCAAAATCCCTGATCATGCACTTATCCTCACAACATTCATCCAGCCAGCTCGATCTCTTGTCAGTTCCCTAGCCTCACCGACTTCCAAACCTCTCTTCCTCAAACACTCATCCACCATATCTCTCCACCTTCTCCTTGGCCTACCTCGCCTCCTCTCTCCTTCAAATTCGCTCAGGTAATACTTTTTTCACCACTCTATTGTTATCCAGTCTTTCCACATGACCATACCACCTCAGGACACTCTCTTTGATTCTGGTGTCCACCGACTTCCTCACTCCACACGTTTCAAAATTCACATTATTTCGTATCCTATCCACCCTCTGTACTCCACATACATTCCTCAGCAGTCCCATCTCCACTGCTCTTACTCTTGACTTTTCATTTTCATACCGCACCATAGTCTCACACCCATATGTTAGAGTTGGCACTAACACTCCCTCATGTAAGCCTTGTGCAGCTGCAACACTAAAGCCTCTGTTTCATATCAAGGCATTCATTGCACCAGCTACTTTTCTTCCTTGTGTCACTCTTCTTTCAACTTCTTTTGCACATTTTCCTCTTTTTTCTATCGCTGTACCCAAGTATTTGAACTCTCTCACCAGTTCCAGTCTCTCTCCAATCACTGTGACATCACACTGGGAGTCACCTTCACTCTCAATAACCATCACTTTAGTCTTCTCAACATTTACTCTCAAGGCACGACGCTCACAGACATCAGCAAAACTCTGCACTAGCCTACCAAGTTTTTGTCCGGTACTTGCAAGCAGTAGACTACTGCATCATCAGCATACAACAAATTTAAGATATTCCATCTATCACCATTCATTACCAAAGCCATACCTCTCTCCATTACTCTTGTTTTTAGACTTCTCGCATCACCCCATCCATATATATATTGAACAGCCAAGGGGACATCACACAACCTTGTCGCACGCCCACACCGATCGTGAGCCATTCACTTAGATGCCCATTAACCCTTACACATGCTTCGCTATCATCATAAAAACTCTTGACAGCACCTAGCAGCTTACCATCTACACCATACATGCGCAAAACTTTCCACAATCCCTCTCTGTCTACTTTGTCGTATGCTTTTTCCAGATCCATGAATGCCATAAACACCTTATGGTTGTTTGCACAAGCCTTCTCTGCTTTCTGTCTCACTGCATATACTTGATCCACACATCCTCTGCCACTCCTAATGCCACGCTGTTCATCACTCACTAGGACTTCTGATATCTCTCTTACTTTCTGTATAATAATTCTTCCATATACCTTCCCTACCACACTCAATAAACTTATGCCACGATAATTCTTGCACTCACTTCTCTCACCTTTATTTTTGTAAAGGGGTACAATCACAGCCTTTTTCCACTCTGCAGGCACAGTTTCACTCATCCATGCCTTCTTACATATCTCCAACAAGCACTTCATTCCACTCTCTTCATTACACTTAGCAACTCTGCATACACCTCATCAACCCCAGCTGCATTCCCATTTTTCAGCCGTTTCACAGCGCTCTTCACCTGAGCGAGTGTCACGTCTCCTGGCACTGCATTCCTTCTCTGCACACCCCCAAAACCAATCATGTTTACAGCCGCTCTGCTCTCTCTATTCCCATTCATCAGGCTTTCAAAATATTCTTTCCATCTGGTCCTTACTTCATCTCCATGGGTTAGTAACCTACCACCTGCATCTTTCACACTATCACATTTCTTTCCGCTTTCACTTCCACATTTCCGCACTTCTTTCCAGAATAACTTCCTATTTTCAGAGTAGTTCGCATTTCATTTTTCTTCCCAGATCATCATTTACCTTCGTCTTTTTCCTCTTCACTAGTCTCTTTACGTGCTTCTTGCTCTCGATATACTCAGTTCTTATTTCAACTGAACCCCCATCCTGTAACCACTTTAGCCACTTCTTCCTCTTTTCCTCCACCGCTCTCTTAACCTCCTCATCCCATCATGCCGTACCCTTCGTTTTTGTTGATACTCTTGCCACACCACACACCTCTTTAGCATTCCTAACTAAGCAAACCCTATATGCATTCCACAGACTGTCCAGGTCCCATTCATTCCAGTTCACTGATTCTAACTCGTCCTCTACTTTGGTCCTGTACTCATCTGCCACTTCTCTGATCCTCAGCTTCACAACTTTCAGTTTTTCACCCTGACTGCTCCTCATACTCTTGATCCACCTCACTCCTCTCAGCTTGATCTTGCTTACCACAATCAAATGATCTGACAGACCACATCGTCCTCTTACAGCCCTCGTATCAGCAACCATTCCCATTACACACACACACACACACACACACACACACACACACACACACACACACACACACACACACACACGCACACGCACACAGACACACAGACACACAGACACACACACACACACACACACACACACACACACACACATATATATATATATATATATATATATATATATATATATATATATATATATATATATATATATATATATATATATATATGTGTGTGTGTGTGTGTGTGTGTGTGTGTGTGTGTGTGTGTGTGTGTGTGTGTGTGTGTGTGTGTGTGTGTGTGTGTGTGTGTGTGTGTGTGTGTGTGTGTGTGTGTGTGTGTGTGTGTGTGTGTGTAGTGGTAAGTGAGGGCGCTCATCATCCACTCATTCGATGTAGTGCTGCTTTCGGATGCCTGCCCTTTCCTCTCTTCCTTCCTTTTCTGTCTTTCATTCCTTCATTCTGTCCTCTTCCTTCTTTCTACTGGTGACTCTACAATGAGTGACAAGCCAAATGGTTTTCTGTACACCAGGAAACATCTTACTATGCTGGATGGTGACCATATAACCAAATTATGGCGCCTGGTTGTTTAGTGGGAAATTTAGGCGCTCCAGTCGGATTGAGCCGGTGCAGGTTTATATCCAGGGGGTGATTGGGGTTTATTGCTCACGTAATGTCACTCAGGGATGAGTGAGGCTGGTTACTCTCATCTTAATCGTCAGGACCAACTTGTCTAGCCCCAGGCTCCTACGCTTCTCATGATTAGATGATGATTGAATGATGAGTATGTATGTATATATCTATCTATCTATACACACACACACACACACACACACACACACACACACACACACACATATATATATATATATATATATATATATATATTCAGAGAGAGAGAGAGAGAGAGAGAGAGAGAACCAGAAGAGAGAAAGTGAGCCAGAGCCGCTACCCGGGATTAGAGTTAAAGAGAGGAAGGTGCTCGAGGCCGGAAAATACTCAGGGGGTGACAAAAAAGCCTGGAGGGTCCATTAAAAAGCTAAGTGACGGTGCTTAGGCGAGAGGCAGGCTTTTATTTCCACCCTTAATGAATTGGTTATTTGAGCCGAGGATTACTCATGGCACATTAAGGCCTCTGCGTACGTTTTTAAAAATACCGAATTTACTACGGTGGTTTCCTTTTTTTCTCTCTATCTATTGCCAGACGCCTCAATCCCGTAAGAGGTGGCCACAAACAAATCGCCTCCATGCCTCCCTGTCCAACGCCATTTCACTGCCCTCATACCAGACGATTTTTAGCAATCTTAGGAAAGCAAATTGGTAGTGACTGGATTTATGTCTCACGAGTTCGACAAATTTCCTGAGCTGAAAAATATCTTATGGAAACAGCGATCATAAGAGTTAAACTACTGTACGGCCCCTGGTTGTAAGGGTTAAGAGTGCCACGTATCGATTACTTGGTTAATTACTGTGTTTCCCGGACCTGATCATTAGGTCGGGACTAAAAGTGCGTCAGGGAGCTATTCAGCCGTGGAAATGTTCACTATGATGCCACAATTGCGTAGCGTACCACCAGCTGCCATACCATTACTTCTGTATCAAATTTCCGATAACGAACGTATACTGGTTGTATGAGAGAGAGAGAGAGAGAGAGAGAGAGAGAGAGAGAGAGAGAGAGAGAGAGAGAGAGAGACGTAGACTAATGGGTAGATAAAATTAGTGCCTACCTACTGTGTATACCAGAGAGAGAGAGAGAGAGAGAGAGAGAGAGAGAGAGAGAGAGAGAGAGAGAGAGAGAGAGAGAGAGAGAGAGACGTAGACTAATAGGTAGATAAATTTAGTGCCTACCTACTGCGTATACCACTTTACTTACATTCCGAAAAGAGTAGGAGTAAAGATGAGAATTAGGACTGCTTGCCTTTCTCTGAACCCCCAGCCGACCAAATACCCGCCCTCCATCATTTGAAACTCCTTCCTCAAAGATTCCAGGCTGCCAATGGACCCGAGTTGATGATAGTGTGTGCCCGATCGTCTCTTTCAGCAGTTTGGAGTGGAGAGTCTCTGCAAGTTGGGGGCTTTAGGTTAGCTCCGACAGGCTACAAGGTGAAGTGCTGGGCGAGGCTGATGGTTTTAAATCTAAGGAAGTTGCATTGTGTACACGTGGTAAAATAGAATGTTAGGTTAAAGACATTATTTCAGGGAAGAAGAGTAATTGGAGAACTTGGGCGTACTTTTTATAGCAGGATAATCAGTTCAGAGGTTAAAAAGAATACTGCGGTAAACTATGTTGTTGCCGACACTCTCGTATGGGAGTGAAGTCCGAACCTTGACTAACTGAGGACACTCTATGCTGTATGTTACAGAAATTATCTTCAAAAAACGCAAGCATAAAAACAGGATGGGCGGTGCAAGTGGCAGAGAAAGGGCGACAGGAGTGACATTAGATTACTGTACAGATAGAAGAAATATCGTACATTAAGAAGGTATGGTCATATGGAAAGAAGGCATACATGTGATATTATCAGAGGTACGGTGCTGTTGAAAGAAGCAGAACACAGGCTGGGTAGAAGAGAGCAGAGCAATGCGTTTGAGAGAGAGAAGGGAGTAGAAGAGATGTGTCAGTGAGTGAGAGAGGTATGTAATGACAAAAAGCATAGAAACAGTTCTGTAATACTCATCTGTCGTCGGCTGATTCAAGGCCTCGGAGATAATTATGATGATGGTGATGAAATTTTTTTAATCGTGCTGGTCAGGCGACGTTATTTAAACTTTTAGAACACACTAATAGTAAAGGAGTTAATGAAACCTCAAACTCCCTTTCCAGTTGTATTTATATATATTTTTTTCTGTTTCGCTAACAGATGATTATAATTAACTATTAAAGGATCACTTGTTGTGAGTAGTTGAAAAAAAAATCTCCGTAAACCCATTCACTGAGAACTGTTCGTCATCACTCTACATTAACTTTCAAACTGCGATTTTTTTTTTTCTTTTAAGCTTAACATATTCGTCTGAACGTATAAATCCTTCAACTTAACATGGCCCAGAAATTCGTCGTTTTGCAGCTTACCGGATATGGTTCACTTTCAGAAAAATACTGATGCTGTGGCTCAACATCTATGCCATAGCACGTCTTCATGACTAGCATCATAAAATAGTGTCAATCCAGTGTTAAAGTTCAGCATGCAAGACGTGTTATGGAAATTTTTATGGCAAGTGAACGTGAAAACAGCATGAATGAATACATGTAAAACGTGCTATCGTACAGAACAGAAATAAACTTGTTCATTGTTATACTCAGATGAAGTAAGATAAACATCCTGGACAGGTACATTCAGACAGCGATATTTAATGCATTATGTGCAGCAGGTTAACATTTACGACACTATTAATTAAGAGTAATCGATGTGCCTTTGTCATTATGTCCAACCGATATTAGTTTGCTGACGTCACTCATGAGTATTAATCATAAGCTCTGCTGTCTTTACCAATACAATGATTACCACCAGTATTGCTGTTAATACAGTTATAGCTTATAAAACAAAGTTTCATTAGAACTATTTAAATTAACTTTATGAAATAATCATCAACAGCATTGTCATTACGATATAATAATAATAATAATAATAATTATAATAAATTATTATTATTATTATTACTATTATTATTATTATTATTATTATTATTATTATTATTATTAACTGAATGACAAGCCAAATGGTTTCCTGTACACCAGGAAACTATTTACTACGCTGGGTGGTAACCATACAACCAAATTTTGGCACCTGGTGGTTTGGTGGGTAATTATTGTGCTCCAATCGGCTTGAGCCGATGAAGGTTTATATCCAAGGGATGGTTGGGGTTTATTGCTCACGTAATGCCACTCAGGGATGAGTGAGGTTGGTCACTCTCATCTTAAATGTCAGGACCAACTGCCTAGCCCCGGGCTCCTACGCTCCTCATGGGGCAGCGTGGGATTGGATGATGGATGATGGATTATTATTATTATTATTATTATTATTATTATTATTATTATAATGATAATCAACATCATCATCATCAACTAATCCAATGTTGCCCCGTGAGGAGCGTAGGAGTCCGGGGCTGGGAAAATTGGTCCTGACATTTAAGAGATCAGCCTCACTCATCCCTGAGGTGCATTACGTTAGCAATAAACCCCAGGCACCCCTTGGATATAAACCTGCACCGGCTCAGTTCGACTGGAGCGCCTTAATTATCCATTAAACCACCAGGCGCCATAATTCGGTTAGATTGTTACCATCCAGTGTAATAAATGGTTTCCTGGTGTATAGGAAACCATTTGGCTTGTCACTCAGTGTAGAGTCACCCGTAGACAGAAGGATGAGGAATGAATGAAGGAAAGACAGATAGAAGGGGAAGGATGAAAGACGGAAGAGAGGAAAGGACAGGCACCAGAGAGCAGCACTACATCGGGTGACTGAAGAGCGAAACACGTGAACAATACCTGAGATATAAAAAAAATGCCAGTCACCACCCGAGGTCAGAGAAGCTGATACACAGCACTGACCAATGTAAAGAGGACCATTAGTAGGTCTGTCATCACCTACACCTCACCGTCAGATTCTGACCTATCATATTTATTTACTTATTTGTTTATAATTTTTTTTATTTGTTTGTGCACCTGTGTTGGGCAGAGTGGGTTGGAAAAAGCGGGGAAGGATGACTGGTTATGACCGATGGGTATATGGGTTGACGGACGACTGACTGCATGGGTGGATGGAGAGGATGGATGGATGGAAGGTTGGATGTATGTGTATGCATGTACTCGTAAGTATGGATGGATGGATGGGTGGAAGGTAGGATGTATGTATATGTGTATGTATGTATGTATGGATTGATGGATGGAAGGTTGGATGTATGTATATGTGTATGTATGTATACGTGCATGTATGTATGGATGGATGGATAGATGGATGGATGGAAGGAAAGAAGGAAGGAAGGAAGGAACAGTGAGTGGGTGGGTGGAACAACAAATGAAAGGATGGATTTATGGACGGAATGATGAAATGATTGACAGAGGGATGGACTGAAGGATGTACGGATAGGTGGGTGGAAGAACGAGTGACGGATGAATGAGTGGACGGATTGAAGGAGCGATGGATGGGTGCGTGGATGGACCGATTTACTGATGGATGGATAAAAGGACGGATTAATAGACTGACGAATTGATGGATAAATGGATGGATAAAACGGTAGACGGGTCAATGAAGTGAGGAACGCATGGAGTGGATGATGATGATGATGGCGATGAGATAATGATCGCTGTGATAATGAAGTCATGGTTTTGATTCATGCACCTCATTCCGACCTATCCTCTTTATGCTGAACCAGACGTTTGATTAACTGTGTATTTATTCATTAACGTGGATAGGAAATCGGGTTGGGAAAACAAGGTTTGCATGACTGACTGATTGACTGACTAATGACGAAGACGACGACGACGACGACGACGACGACAACGAAGACGACGACGATAATAATGATGATGGTGATAGCTGGGACTCCGACACCTCCTTCTGACCTATCCACTTTATGAATAAGCAGACGTAGTGATTATTTACTTACGTGTTTATTAGGGTTGGAAAGTATGAGGTGGGAAAATAGGATGAGGATGATTTTTAGTGGTAGTGAAAATGATAAGGGTGATGATAATGGTAATAATGGGTGGTGGTGATGGTAATGAAGATTGTGATGGTGGTGAAAATAATGATGGTGACCAAGATGGTGGATCGTTCGTTCGTAGATTTCCTGCACCTATAGTGCAGGCCGGGCCATACATTAGCCCGGTAATATATTCCTGGTAACTAGTAGCAATGCCACTGAATACCGTCAGGTGACAGCAGGAATAGAGTATGAAATGTGTTATGATCTCTTCTAGGTTAAAGAGATCGTCTCGCAATACTGAAATATATTATAGTAGTCGACGAACACCTCCCGGCTAGCTCGTAACTTGCCCAACTGAAAGCTGTTTCTGAACCGCGCTTCACTTTGCTTGCAGCCAATGATTTAGACTATGCGTTGATGCATAGAGCTACACAGAAAATCTCCGACACATTCCGTGTAATGCAAAACCAGTGAGAACAACCAGGGTCAAAAGAGCCCATTAGAGAATTTCAAACTGACATGAACCTGAAGCAGGCCCATCAACATTTGACCCAACTGCTACAATCCTGCCAAGGTTCATCGAAATCCTTTCTCTAGGTTTGGCTACGCAACACAGACAGACAGAAAGACAGACAGACAGACAGACACAGACAGACAGACAGACAGACAGACAGACACACACACACACACACACACACACACACACACACACACACACACACACACACACACACACACACACACACACACACACACACACACACACACACACACACACACACACACACACACACACACACACACACACACACACACACACAATATAAGAGGTGGGCAGAGAGTGTTTCAGTAAGTGCCGTATATAACAATGTAGACGAAGCAGAGAGAGAGAGAGAGAGAGAGAGTAATGATGGTGGATGGTGCTAAGGAGGGGTGGGTACAGCACAAGTGACGGTGGCAAAAACTGAAATATAATGCATGACTATAGTGGATGATGATAAAGTAGATCCATTCACTACGAAAGGCCTCTTCTAAACTTATTTGACCTGACTGGTGATGGCAAGAATGAAATAAGAAATAGGTGAAGGTACCAAATGGTGTTACTGTAAGGTGGAAGGTGGTTCGTGAAATCCAGTCATTATAAAATATGGTAGCAAGAATAAAATTAGGACGTGCCTAGTAATGGATGATAAGTCGAGGTGGATACAACGCAGGGGAAGAAATTAAGAACACAGTACTGTATGTCATGATGGTGAAAATTATATAGTGTTAGTGTGAAGTGGATGGTAATATATGAAGTCCTAAATAAAATCATCAAGAGCTATAGATAAAATCATGAGGAGATAGCAACAACGAAACTGAAAAATACAGAGTTCATACCTCCGCCAACGTCAATAAAATTTATGATTTACTGCTGTACTTCTTTTCCACCAGACATACTTTTACGGTCTCACATAGTCAGCTAATTCTTCGGTCCTAGTCTGCCCTGTTACACAATCACAGAGAGCATATACCTTTACCACCGGCAATAAAAAATTCGTGATTTACGAATATGCCTGCATCCGGATCCGGATCCACCTCAAAATCTAATCAATTCTTCCTTGACTAACTGCTCATCATAACCAGACTTAAATGAAATCCGAATATAACTTTCTGAGATATTTTTTCAACAAACACACACGAGTGAATACATAATCTTCTTCCAGCTTTATGGGCCGAGGTAATGAAAAATGTGTGGTGTTTGTGGATGATGTCAAGAGCAGGTGGATAATGCGCAGGTGGCCTTTTGGTGGAGACAGCTTGAACTCTGGCTGGCTCTCATTGATCTCAGTGTTAAGGTGGAACGGATGGCAACCACGGTGGAGGTGTGGCTGGAGGGACAGGTGGAAGGGGGGCAGGTGTAAGAGGAAGGAAGGGGAGGGAAGATGAAGCGAGGCAGAAGGGAAAGGGAAGGTGATGTAGAGGGGGAGGGGAGGTGCAAGGAGAGGGGAGGTGGTGTGAGGGACGTGAAATAGAAGAGTGTGGACGATAAAGAAAGGGAGGTGGAAGGAGAAAATGTAGAAAGGGAAGGGGAAAGGACAGGAATAAAAGAGGGGGTAGTGGGAGGAAGGGACATATGGGGAAGGAGCGATATGGAAGAGGGGGGGGGAGAGGAGGGTTAAGATGGAAAGGAAGGAGGATGGAAGGGGTGGTTTGTGGATGTGGAAGGGAAGTGGAAGAGGATGGAACGGAAAATGAGATGGAAAGATAGGGCCAGGTGGATGGGAAGGAAAAAATGGAGGGAAGTGGGAGGAATCGATGTGAGAGAAGGGGGAAGATGGATGGACAAGGGGGTGGCGGAGGAAGGGAGGTAGTGTTGATGGGAGGTAAAGAGAGGTGGGAGGAAAAGAGGAAGTGAAAGGAGAGATGGAAAAGGGAAGGGGGAAAGAAGAGCCAAAGGAAGTGAGATTGAAAGAGTATGGAAGGAAAGGAAAGTTAGAGAAGGGAAAAAATAGTGGGTGGTAGAAGGAAGGTAGATATGGAGTCAAGTGGGGTGAGGAAAGGGACGGAAGTGTTAAGGTGGAACAAATGACAGCCAATGCAGGTGTGTGAAGGAGTAAAGGGGGTGTGGAGGGAAGGGGAGGTCAGGGGGAAGGCGAAGAGATCATGTGCCGAGGAAGGGGAGGTGGAAGGGGAAGGACAGTTGGGAATCGGAAGGGGAAAGGAGAGCAAGGAGAAGGGACGAGGGGGAGAGGGGATAGAAGGATGAGGGAAGACAGAGGAGGAGATGGAAGAGGAAGATATGGAAGGGATTGGGAAGGCGAAATGGAATGGGAGAAACGTGGAAGGAGAGGGGTATGGAAGTGGAAGTGAAAAAGAAATGATAGGGAGAGAGGTGGAAGAGGATGGGGAGAAAGGATGAGAAAGTAGTGAATGAAGAAGGGAATGGGAGAGGGGAAAGAAGACGGATGAAGGTGAAAAGGGGATGGGGAAGGGGGACGTAGAAGGTGATATGGGATAGAATAAGAGAAGTGGAGGTGGAGAAAGAAGGGGAAAAGTGAATGGGGGAGGAGAGAGAGAAGAGAATGGAAGAATATGAGAGGGGGAAAGGTTGAGATGGAGGGGAGGAGGGAGATGGAAATGTGGTGGGGAGAAAGAAGAGGGATATAGGAGAGTGGGGGGAGGTAGATGAGGGGAGTGAAAGGAGAGGGACAAGTTTAGGGGAGTAGAAAATATGAGGGAAGAAAAATGTGGAAGAGAAGGGGAGGAAAACTGAGGAATGGGAGGGAAGGGAAGAGGTGGAAGAGGAGAAGGAAGTGGACAGGAAGGAAGCAGGTGAAGCGAGAGGGAAGGGAGGATGGAAAACGCAATGGTGGAGGATGGAGGCCCAAGGGGAGATTTTGATACAAGAGGAAAGGGAGGGAAAGTGGAAGAGGTGGGGAGGAGAGGAAGATGGGAGGGTGAAGGAGGGGGAGGAAGATGGGAGGAAGAAAGAGGGAGAGGGAGATGGAAAGGGAAGAACGAGAGAAGGAGATGGAAGGAGAAATGAGAAGAAAGAGAGTTGAACGAGAGGAGTGTTGCGTTAAAAGAAAATCGGCTGACGAAGAGGGATAATTAGACAAAAGTTAGGCAAAAGAAGAGAAATAAGAATGGATTTTTGATCGATATGTAAAGGAGGTGGACGAAAGAGAGACAAGGGGTTCTGAGACGATAGGAAGAGGAGAGAGGGAGGGGAGAGAGGAAAAGGAGGAAGGGAAAGGGAAAGGAAGGGAAGGAAGGAAGGAGAAGAAAAGAAGGATGTAAGCTGAGAGAGGGGGTGCTGAGCCGTAAGGGAGAAGAAACAGGAGAGTATGGGGGGAAGGAACGAATGGTTGAAAGTAATCAAAAAGTGACGAAGTAAAAAGGAAAGTCAGGGAAAGAAAAGAAAACAGCATAAAGCAAGGAAGACATATGCACAAGAAAGTACAGTGTGAACGTTCGCTACTAGGAAAGAGAAAAGACAAGAAGTGAAAAGAGAAAAGAACCGAAGAGAAGAGGAGAGGAGAAGAGAGAAGACAAAAGGAGACGAATTCCGTAGATATCGCATCATAAAGTCCAACTGCAGTACCAGACCTTCCTCTCGGAGGGAGAGTGATATCGAAAGCTGACCATTCCCCATGCAGGCAAAGTACTAATACCAATGGGGTGTCTGTTGGGAGAATCGTGCGTGAGAGGAAAAATAAATACCAGAGTCTGTGTACCGTCGGAACAGACTGAGAACATATGGAAGTATAATGAAAGGATACACTGTCACCACCCACTCAGTATGTCCACCACGGTTTGAGACTGGAAGCCTTGACATAGGGCACGATCGTGTTCAAAATTTCACCTAGTATATCACCTCTTCTACTCTCTATTCACTGCTGTTTAATATTCCAATTCTGAGGGAGGCAAAAAAAATGTTCCTCTGCTCATAAATTATGCTCCTTTATATATAATGAGTCAGGGAAGAATGTGACGGCATGCCCTAACTGTGAAGTAGACGTAGTGAAAAAGAAAACTTTTGCCCCTGACTCCTCCAGCAAGTCGAAATTACCACACTACTCCGAAGTATTGCCTCTAGGGAAAGTTCAGAGTGTCACTATGAAGAAATGAAACTGCAGTAAGAGGGGGGAAAATACCTCCAATATGGTCACGTGTGTGTGTGTGTGTGTGTGTGTGTGTGTGTGTGTGTGTGTGTGAGAGAGAGAGAGAGAGAGAGAGAGAGAGAGAGAGAGAGAGAGAGGGGGGGGGGATTTATAATAATAATAATAGTTAAATGAAGAAGTTTAGAAATATAAAGAAGAGATAAAAGGAACAGTTGGAGAATGAAGTGTCAGGAGAAACAGAAAGGAGTGAGTGATATGAAAAGGGTAAAGAAAAATTAGAATGAAAGAAAAATTTGAGTGAGAAATTACAGTAGGTGCGATATACCATGAGCAGTTCTCCCCCCCCCCCTTTTTGTAATTCTGGAGCTAATACTGTGATATGAACACTAAGGCATTTTCACACCACTTTCCAACACGTATGTTTATATGGTCATTACGTGAAAACGGCGGTGTTATCGGAGTTTGCTCATAGGGTAACATTGCCTTTAATCTCAAGAGCTCTCCCTGACATTTATGAAAGGCCTTGACCAATCACTCTGTATTAACAAACAATCATCCAAATGGCAAGAGGAGGGTGAGAAGGAAATAACGAAATGACAACCTAAATACAGAGACAGACAGATAATAATAGACGGATTTAGATAGACAGACTGATAAATAGTGATACATAGATTTAGGCAGATTAAAAAAATATGAAAATAGATCTAGATATTTCGGAGAGATTACATTGTATGCGTAGAGGGAAACAATGAAGTGGGAGATAGTTTGAGAAATATTAAACAGTGACGTGGCTCTGTTATTAATTTTTCCTACCTACAGACGATTTTATTTGGCTTGGGCATGATGCTTTGGTAAGTGAAGGGGTAGTGAAGGTAATATCTAACTCCACAGTTCCAAAAAGTCTCTCCTAAGCTGAATAAAATCTTCTCAACACAGAAAAACTGAAATTCCTCTCGTATTGAAAGGGTTGGTATGAAAGCTCTATTTAAGCTCTCCGTTTCAAAATTTCTCCTCAGATGAATAAAAGCGTCTGTAGGTGGCAAGCAGAAAATATGAAGCACGCCGTACAAGTGGAAAATTTTCACTCCTGCCATTTCCACTCAGTTTTACTCGACTAAGGCAAGATCTTTAATAGTGAAGGGGGTGGACAAATCTCCAGTAACTTAAGTGTGATTCATTTTTTCTTTTAATTCTCGCTACTTCCAGGCGATTTTATTCTCCTGAGGGGAATGTTTCCATGCTGGAGATATTGGACAATTCTTTTCTGATCCTTTCGCTACTATGCCCTGTTCACATTAACTTGACCTAAAATTGCCATCTCCTCACCTACAAAGCTGAGTTATTACAACACTGAGTTGGTACAAAATATTAACACTAAGAGTATGGTGCTAGTCACAAGGAAGTGCTATGGAGAGGATGCACAGCCGTAGCATTGTTTTTATCTGCCACTGAGCTACCCTAAATAAGCTGCAAAAGGACGAAAATGTGGGTCAAGTTAAAATGAATGAACTAACGCTCTCCCTACGTTGGTTAAAATGCTCTGGAAAGGAACAAGATATAATATTACGTCCAGAACACTTTACCTCCGTTACTGCAATGACGTCCTTAAATTCTACTCTTGCCATTTACACACAATGTTATTCAGCTTTGGGGAGCCATTTCGTAGCTTAGTGGAAAGAAAATGTCCATTGTTCTCTCTGTTCAATTTTTATTATTATTGCAGTACCATTATCTATTATTTTTATTATTATTATTATTGATGTTGTTGTTGTTGTTGTTGTTGTTGTGCTTGTTCTTGTTATTATTATTATTATTATTATTATTATTATTTGCACCTGAACACCATTTCATCCCTCTCAAGGTTAGGACAACTTTAGTATTCAATCCTAGTAAAAGCAAGAGTATTTTGTTCAGCCAAAACTATCAGGAACTTAAGAGTGTTAATACTGTCACCATCAGCTCTCAACAGGGCACCTCTGTTAGTCTATTTCAGCACACCCCGGACGATTTTATTTAGCTGAGAGCATAAAGGAACATGGGAGTGTTTATCAGCTTGAGAATGCTCGTAATGAATCGGATAGAGAGAAGCTAGAGAAATTTAGCCCTACACTAGGATTAAAAGCCTCGTCTATTGTGCCATTTATTGTTACCTCTATTAGATGATCTTATCCCAGTTAGGAGAGCATACTGTACTGTATTCACTTTGCCTTGGCCTAAATTGCTATCACTCCATCTTGAACAGTAAGTAATAACAAGAGAGTAATATTAGAATATGATGCTAGTCACGAAGAAGTATTGAAGGCAAGATGTAAAGCCACATTATTGTGTTTTTCTGCCACTGACCTTCGTGAAGTAATATGCAAAAGATGAACATGTGGGTAGTGAATTAACTATAGTATAGGGTTCAGTTACGACAATCTATCCACTTTGTCCCAGAAGTCTATCCTTTAGCTGCCTAAAATCTTAGGGTAGTAGAGGGAATAAAATCTAAAAGACGTCACCGTACTGAAACTGTAAAGGGAAAACAAATTAGTCTATTGGTAAAAGAAAAAGTGGGGGGATACTCAACTGAAGTGGTATGTAAATAAACTCAAGAAATAGCAAAACAAGAGAAGTAGGGAGAAGCAAAAGACAAAATGAAAAGAGGAAGGAAAAGAAAAATGGGGACAAAAAGAGAGACGGAAAGGCCAATGGAGTGGGGTGAGATAAAAGTGAGAAGAGAGAGAATGGTGGAGGGGAGAGGAGGGGGAAATGGTGGGAAAGGGAAGATAGCGCTCAGTGAGATAGGGGAGGAGAGAAAGGGAAGCAAAACAGGGAAGAGGAGAGACCTTGATATGATCCCCCCACTGACCGATAGATAAAAATAGATAAAGATAGAAAAAAGAGTAGACTGAAATAATCATTGACAAATCACTTATTGCTTATGATATCCATGACAGAGTACTGAAATAATATAAAGAAGTTCCTACCCCTGTAACCACATTTTTCTATAACTCAGGAAATAATACCAAATGCATGGGAGTTGGCAGACACTTGCCTCAATATGCTGACCATCATATCTTAACTTCACTTTCAGGTAACATTTATAGTTGATAAAGTTGAATGGAATTTGACTGATTAGGAAATTCCAGAACGCAAAATGTTTGGGAGATCTGTTGACACGAGAGCGGTGAAGGGCCGATGGAGAGATTTATCTGCACATATGACTATAATCAGTTTGTTTTCATCTAACACACCTAGGTAGTTCTAACAACTCAAATACTACGTCATATTTACATGGACTGAGATGAGCCAATTTCGATGAGCCTATGAGGTAGGGTTTAATCTGCTTGTTTACTCGTCAGACTTACCCCCTAATTTGACTACACTTAGTCAACAGCTGAGTTGAAACGGGGCTAGGAATCTTTGATGAGACTTAAACGCACTGTATTAGGAAATGTGAAACAGAAAAGTTTGGATGATAAGAGGTGAGAGAGGTACTCAAGAATGAAGACTTAAAGTGGAGAAGTTGAGCAAGAAAGTAACTGCAGAGGAATATGAACATAAGGTAGTGGAGGAGTCAGGGTCAAAGAGTTGGTGGATGATGATGAAAATAAGGGAAATGCTTCATAATACGCAGAACAGTGTTGCTTCAAAAACCTCGTCGTCCTAATGCAGGTTCTATTCTGTTCAATTGCTTCATTTTTTATTGCCCATCAGGAGCACAGATTTCCAGGGCTGGGTTAATCTCTTCAAAAATAAAACACAAAAGTGAACAGTTGGCCACCCCCTGAATGGCATTATCAGGGCAGTAGCTCTCAACTACCCTGCGTAAGACTTATGGGTCATATCTGGTTAGACCGTCTTAACACATCAGATCACCTGGCACCCATCTTTTGGCTATATGGTTACCATCCAGAGTATTAAGTGGTTTCTAGTGTTACAAAGACACGAATAAAATAATGTGTGTGTATGGATGAGTAAATTAGGAGTGTGTCGACCTGTCTCGGCTACCCCCCTTTCTTTGAGGAATGCAGCCTAGGTATATAAAGCCAGCGTTACAAAGAAAAATTAAATTACAGCATATCACTTAGTTAAGCGATGGTAATAATACTTTCGACCAAAGTCACATCTTAGACTGATTATGAAAGTTGACACATGATTCAGGTGGAACAATGTTAAAATCAATTCGAACAACACCGAAATTCTTTGAGAGTGCATTTTCACTCAGTTGCTACCTTAATCATATATCCTTTCCCAGCCTCCTTACCATTTTCTTACTAGCTTGCAATGATTACCATAACGATCTCTCTTAGGTCATCTGTTCACCTCTTAATTAACTACGTTTTCCCTCACCTGGCACATTCGAAATCCCTTTCTGCTCAGCTGATGGCCAAAAGTAGTCAAGCAGAGGGCTGAGTTGCCTAGTTACTAAGGATACTCATTCCGACTTCAGAACTATGGTTCGTCCAATTTCATGCAACCACGACTCAATATTCAAGTTGTGGTGATTTACCAGTTATTTTAAATAAAAACAAACCAACTAAGCAGCAGATGCCCCCTTTTTCAAAGCAACTGTAAAACACTTTCTTCTTTATTGTCGAGGATCAGTCCTTACGAGTCCAGAAGTGTTTACAAAGGATCATAACAAATGTGCAGGATAAACAAATCTTAAGTTTACTGTTATCACATCGTTTTGCTTTCCTTCCTGTGACACTTAAACATTCACTTTAATTAGCTCGTGAGGTGTTTGACAGCTGTAGGAGTGAAGACAAACGTACAGCCACGTTTATGAATAAGGTTACATACTTACTCGTGTTGTTGTATTGGTGCAAAGTGAAAATATACGTCACCGGATTGAGGGAGTTAAGCCCTGGAGAGCTTGTATATACGGATCGGGGTCATTGTTAAACTGGCCTCTGTGCTCCCTGGCGACTCATACCTAATCCCTGACCGCTGTTCCCCCTCGTATTGACTTGTGGGCAGTAAGGAACACATCAAAACACCCGCTGAAGACTAGAAAGAAAGACGCTTGGGACACCTAGAACACGTCTTCGAAACTGAAGTCTGCTGTTTTTGTCGTCCCTGACTCAAGAAAAATAAAAAAGCATAATTGTTTGTCTCTTCTCCCTTCCTCCACACACACACACACACACACACACACACACACACACACACACACACACACACAGCAAACTTATACCGGTAGCTATTTATAACTAGGGAGCACTCACAGTGCATACCTCCGCCAACGCCAGTTATATATATCTATGATTTACGGCTGTAATTGCTCTCTCCTACCATACGAATATTTTTACTGTCTCACATAATTCATTATTTCTACAGTCATAGTCAGTTCTGTTATACAGACTCAAAGAGCGTATACCTCCATGAACACCAATAGAATTTGTGGTTTATTCCTGCGTCCGGATTCAGATCCACCTCAAAATTCTCCTTAACTGATGAGTTATAGAGGTGCCCCATTATCTTTCCATTAATTAAGGCTTGAGAATTAAATGATGTCAAAAGAAAAACAATGGATATTTGAATTATTAAACAACAAAGTATGTGCTTGTCTACCACTGGTAAGGCTATTGCACATACCAACATTAGTTTTGAATGCCAAAATAATGTTAGTAATAAAAAATGGTGTTAGTGCTTCTGGAAAATAACTTGAGGTAATTATGAAACCTAATATGGTAGGAGTAAAAAGAAAAATCGCACAAGGAATTATCTAATGGGTCCAGAATTAGTGCTTTTACAATTCAAGGATCTGAGGTTCCATCACACCATCGACATACTGTACTCTCTGAACCCAAAGACTGGAGACAGCACGCCGGCAGGCTACACTCACCCTCTGTGAAGGTATGCAGGACTATGAAGGTGACATGTAGAGGTGAATGGTATGTAGGAGGACTACTGGGACTTGAGAGCAGGCTGAGAAGCCTATGCCCAGAGTCGGACACATAAAAAAAAAAAAAAAAAAAAAAAATGGGGTCTCAGCTCTGTGAGTTGGTGGGATGTCGTTAGACAAACTGCTTTACAATAGTAGCCTATGTGATGCTGTGACGCTCCAGATCACCTGTTATGGATTAAGATAAATTACAGTATTGAGGAAAATTATTGTACACAGTAAAGAAGAGAGAAATTAGAATGGATCTAACCTTCCTAATTGGGAGGAAATGGCATGTTAGCATAAACTGCATCAAAAAACAACTGGAAGATTTAGTAACTAGTGGTCTACCATCAGGTTCGTTTTTGTTTCCTGGTTGATTAACATACACATCAATCATTTAGGGTCTGGAGTGGACTATGTAGAACTAAAGAAAAATTTCCTGAAATCTACAGGACAATTACAAAAAATAAATTAATATACATATTAACAGTATACTGTAGATTCACAAGCAAGTAACATTAACAACAAATTTCCTGAGACTTAAAGCAAAAACTTTAAAGGTTACTACAACAAATTACCGTATGTAATGTAGAGATATACGCAATATGTGCCGAGATCAAACTTAGGTTAAAAGCCAGTTTGATTATATAACGGCGCAACAAATCAGTCAGAAGGAAAGATGATTTTCAAACACTGATAAATAAGAATAACAAGCGGAGTGTATTGTCAGCATGAATGAGTTGGATAATGAGCAATGAATGATTTACTACATTATAGGAAACGTGGGTCTTGTCCTTTATACCCTGTTCTCATGAATATATACACATCAGTCAATGTATTTTGTCCTTATTAATCATCTTCCTGAACCCCTTTAAATCGATTATGTTTTGTTTATACTGATGCTAAATACATATGATTATAATCAGTTTGGGGGAAATGTTAAATCTAGAGGACTAAGTTACAGCATTCTTAGATCCTTCACTTCGAGCTCTTCCCTAAAAGCAGAATACAATCGTCTGGCAGTAGCAAGAATGAAATAAAAAGCCCACGATACTGACGATGTTAACTGAATGCTGTACAGAAAACTGATCAGAGCCACTGTATAATCAGTTCTGGACAGCAATATCATCAGTGCCCTGTATAATCAACTAAATCAGCTCTGAATAGAAATATAATCAGAACGAATCTTGATTTCACATTTTCGTGATTTGTTCTCATGGAAGAAATATGTTTACTGAAATGTATATTCACAATACAACTTCACTATGTGGGTATAATTTCTTTCAGTACGATCATCTTGCAGTATGGTCGAGTTTTTGTATTATAGATTGGACCAACACTTTCCAACAGGCTTTCGTATCATGAACTGAATTTCTTTTGTATATTTAACTTAGCTGACTCTGAATCGCAACATGACCTTAGCTTTTATTGTCAATTGCATTTGCTCTGTGAGGCAACATAATCACAGCTTTTGCATCGATCAGCAAGAAGACAGGAGAAGACGAACGATAAACCAGCTCTTGACCGATTCACGGGGGTCAACCTGGAATAATTATGAAGCCCACCTGAGCGCTAATTACTGGAGCTAGCAACACAAAGGGTAGACTCGGGAGGGTAATCATTTGCATTTATGCTTTAATGATCAGGATCTCGCTCACACCAGGGGGAAAAATTAATGTTATTAGTTCCGGACTGAAAGATGAGGGTGGCATAATTACAAACGTTGCGCTGTACCGGGTGTGGTGATGATAATAGCGGGGGGAGGGGGGAATATATTAAAAGAGTAACAATGCCCCCTCCCCCTTGCCCCCGTCTCCCCCAACCCCACTCCTTGCTCCTCTCTCCCTTGATGCCATCCCTTCCCCCCTCTACCCTTAACCCACCCTCCCCTTCCTTCCTCCCTTACCTCACCCGTTGCCTTTCTCTTCCCCGACCCCACCCCGTGCCCCCTCTCCTTTTACCTCACCCATTCCTCCCCTCTCTCCCAATCCAATCCTTTCCCCCCTCTCTTCCCCAACCTCACTCTCTACCCCCACCCATTACCCAACCCCTTGCCCCCCTCTTCTACCCTCTCGATGACTCCACCCATTCCGTTCACTTATTTGCTTGGTGCTCAATGGCAAAGCCGGGATTAAATGAAGCAGTTACAGTTATTGCGGTGTGTGTGTGTGTGTGTGTGTGTGTGTGTGTGTGTGTGTGTGTGTGTGTGTGTGTGTGTGTGTGTGTGTGTGTGTGTGTGTGTGTGTGTGTGTGTGTTTGTGTTGCTCTTGTGCCAGTGGAGTTACGTTGCTACTTACTGTTATAAAGTTATTTTTTTATTGTGCGTTTAGTAGTTACACTGCTATTTATCAGTTAATTCTTTCACTTGGTTATCTGCTGTTATCACTGTCAACACATAAGCTCCTATGACTCGCAATCAGGTGCGTAAAACGTCTTGCTTTAGGTGGAGTAGACTATTGAGTTGTCCTGATCCTGAGAGGGTTAATGGTGACAATATTTACCTTAGCTTTTTTACTTCACATTCAGCGGAATAAAATAGTATAGCATTAGCTATAGAGGTTGGGGGAGTGGCCTTTCTGACCACTACTTGGTGGTGGCCAGAATTAGGATGCAAGTAAGATGGAGGAATAGAAGAAGGGAAAGACGAGAGGAAGGAGTAGTTGCAAGGAGAGTGGAAAGGTTACAAGAGGATGAGAAAAAGGCAGAGTATAAGAGAGAAGTGGAGGAACGATTGGGCAAATATGAATTGGAGCAGATGGGAGACGTGGAAGGTGTGTGTAAGATATTTACAGAAGAAATATGTGCAGCATGTGATGTGGTGTGTGGAAGGAAGAGAAGACGGAGGGGGGTGCAAGGAACAGCGTGGTGGACTGAAGAGGTGAAACAGGCTGTGGCACAAAAGAAGAAAGCATACAATGAATGGATGAGAAATAGGGGCGTGGAAGAAGTTGAGAGGCAGAAGAGAGAGTTATATGTGGAAAGGAAGAGAGAGGTGAAAAGATTAGTAAGAGAGAGTAAGAAGAGAGTGGATGAGGAATTTGGAAGGAATTTGAGTGTAAAGTGGAGGGACTGTAAGAAAATGTTCTGGAGAGAAGTGAAAAGAGTAAGACAGGGTGGAAGTGAAGTTAGCAGGGGAGTGAAAGATAAACATGGTAGATTACTAGTGGAGAAGGGAGAAAAAGTGAGCAGATGGAGAGAACACTTTAAGGAATTGTTGAACGTAGAGGATGGAAGTAATGCGAGTATAAGTGGCTGGGGAATGGCTGGGAGAAGGAGGGAGGTGAGAAGACAGGTAGAAATCAGTAGGATAGAGGTTGTGGAAGCAATGAAGAAAGTTAAATCGGGGAAAGCCCCAGGAATTGATGGAGTGTGTGGTGAGATGCTGAAGCATGGGGGAGAGATAGTAGTAGAATGGATGTGGAAGATGTGCAGATTGGCCTGGGAGGAAGGTAGAGTCCCGGAGGATTGGAAGTCAGGTATAATTATTCCCTTGTACAAAGGAAAAGGGGAAAAGAAGTGTGTGGTAATCATAGGGGCATTTGTCTTCTTAGTATAATAGGAAAAGTGTATGGTAGGATACTTATAGACAGAGTTAGAGAAAGAACAGAGAAATTAGTTGGAGAAGAACAGGAGGCTTTAGGAAGGGAAGAGGTTGTGTAGATCAGATATTCATTCTTAGATCTTTAGTGGAAAAGTTTCTAGAGAAGGGAAAGAAGTTGTATGCGGCTTTCATGGATTTGGAGAAGCATATGACAGGGTGGATAGACAAGGATTGTGGAAAGTGTTAAGAATATATGGAGTAGATGGGAAGTTGTTGAATGCTGTGAAGAGTATGTATGATGGTGCTAAGGCTGCAGTGCGTGTGGATGGTGAACTAAGTGAGAAAGTTGGTTTGAAACAGGGATGTGTCATGTCTCCATGGTTGTTCAATCTGTACATGGATGGGGTAATAAAAAGAGGTACAAGGTAGGGTAGTGGATGTTGGAGTGGCCCTGGTGAGAGAGGATAGTGTTTGGAAACTCCCTGTACTGTTGTTTGCAGATGATACTGTGTTGTTGAGTGAAGATGAAGGGGAGCTGCAAGGCTTGGTGGATGAGTTTGAGAGAGTGTGTAAGAAACGGAACCTAAAGGTGAATGTAGGGAAGAGTAAAGTGATGGTCTTTGAGAGAGGTGAAGTCAGTGAATGTATACCGAGGTTGGATGGTGAGGAATTGGAAAATGTGAGTACGTTTAAGTATTTGGGTAGTGTGATGAGTAAGGATGGAGGTTTGGAGGGTGAAGTGCTTGAAAGGGTACAGCAGGGAAGAAAGGTTGCTGGTTCCTTGAAAGCAGTGATAAGAAACAGGGAAGTGAGCATGGAAGTAAAAAAGTTACTACATGACAGTATTGTGATACCAACTCTAACGTACGGAAGTGAAGCTTGGACGTTGTTGGAAGGACACAAGTCAAGAGTGAGAGCAGTGGAAATGAGTTATTTAAGAGGAGCTTGTGGAGTCACGTGGAGAGACAGGCTGACGAATGAGGATATAAAGGAGCGTTGTGGTGTTGATGTGGATGTGATAGGAAGCGTTGTGAGGAACACACTGAGGTGGTTTGGCCATGTGGAGAGGATGGAGGGTGAAAGACTGACGAAGAGAGTGTATGTGAGTGAGGTGGAGGGTGGAAGAGGGAGGGGGAGACCGAGGATGAGATGGAGGGATGGGGTGGAGAGGTATATGAGAGAGGGGGGTGTGAGTTGGGAGCAGGGTAGTGAAATGGCGGGGGACAGGGCGACTTGGAGGCGATTTGTTTGTGGCCACCCCAAACGGGATTGAGGCGTCTGGCAATAGATAGATAGATAGATTAGCTGGAAAAGAATATCAAAGCTTTGGTGATCATGAGAAGGTTAATATTTACACTGTTTTATATTATTTACAGGATTCGTTATTATTTACGGTTATTTGTTATTTAGACTGTCATACTTACTGGTGGCAGAATAAAACAAATAGCGGGGACGCCACAGAAGTGACTAAATTGAATAACATGGTTTCTTATAGAGAAATGATCGGCTGACGAAAAAATATGTAAGCATGACATCACATTAAAGGACAAAGTTTTAGCCTTCTCTTTCACGGCCATTCACTTTGCTGTCCTTATCTTCATTTCATATAATTAACTATCATAACCATAGTCTGCTGGAACAAATACAGTATCCTCGAAAGGGCCATTAGGTCTGCTGCAGTTGGCATTCCCTTGTGCTCCTTTGTACTACCGTTTTATTTTGAAACCGAAACACTTGTGAGTTTGCTGGGCAAATTCGACTAGTACCCTTACACAGGGTAAGAACAATCTGTCCCCCATACTAAAATTATATGACGAAAATTTTGCCCGAATGCTTACTTTCTAACGAAAAACACAATCGGAACCCTGAACCCTCAATTTAATGACTTGTCCTCACTTATGTTTTAGCTTTAAGCAGACGCTTTTATTCAGTTTAGGAGAGACCTTTCGAACTCAAGGATTTAGCTACGGCATTCGTTGTCTCAAGTGGATAAAATCGTCAGAAAACAGCAAGAGCTTAATTTAGTTGTACATCACCGGACTGATGGAGTTGAAAGGTGTGAAGAACACTGGGATGAAAGACATAAAGAGTATTTGCTGGAAGGCTTGAATTAATACAGAAATTTGGGTGGAAATAAATAAATGTAACAGCGATAAAACTGTAGCAGAACGCTTAAAAGAATATCGATAAAACTGCCAGGGATTATAACAAGAACGTCGAGAAAATTGTGGTGGAATTTGAAGAGAAAATAGAGAGATCTGCATCCGAAAACATGTATCAAGGAAAATGTGCCAAAATGCTACAAAAGTTAACAGAGAAACTGTATCGAAACAGAAAGTAAAGAAAGATGATAAGAAACAAAACATGAGATCCACGAGCCTATATTTAAAATATTGATTCAATGTGCCGACATAATGTGCAAGAACATTTAAAAACATTGACAAAGTATCAATAAAATGTACCCAGGGCATGTGCAAAAACTCTTCAAAAACACCTTGAGAAAACTGTGATATTTGTTTTGGGCTCAGAGTGTGGAAGCCGCAACCTAATTCCCAGCAAGATGTGCCGCCTCCCCTGGTACGCACGAGGGCACTTAACCTGGTAATTTGGTGCCCAAGTAATGGAAACTGGACCCACAGCTGTGTCGGGGAATGGAATACCCCGTGGTTTATTCGTCGTCCCCCTCTGCCCCCATCCTCCTCCTCTCCCTTCTACCCCCTCTCCAAAGCGCCTCGTCCACCTCTTCCACTTCTACCCCCTGCTTTCACCTTCATCATCGACCTCTGCGTCTTCCACTTCTCCCTCAAGCCTGATTTGTGATACATTATTATATTTTTGTTTTATTCACTATTCCTCTTATATGTTTGGAACTTTTCTTTGTCCCCCATTCGCTTGTCCCCCTCTTGCTTTATTTTCTCATGCATTTCCTTTCTATTACACTTTCTGATTTATTCACTGCTACCTTCTCTTTAACTCTCTCCCCTTCTCCATCTTACTTCTTAATATTTATTCATAACACCCCTTCCACTCTTCTCCACTCTGTCCCACATTTATCATCTATTCAATGCTTCCTCTTCACGACCCCATCTTTTATCCAGTGTCCCTTCCGTTCACCATCCTCCACCTCCACTACCACAACCTGATAATCTTTTGTTGCCACCTCTCCTGCCCCCTCTCCCTTCTCATTTTATTATTGATCCAATACACACTTTCTCCCCACCACCATCCCTTGTTAGTGTCTTCCACCTATACGACCCACATCACAATAATATTATTCACTTCCCCACCTCCTCCTTTTCCTGTTTTACTAAGTGCCTGCTCCACTCACAGCCTCCCCCTCTCTCCTCCTCCGTCCACAGTCTCCCACTCTCTATTATACAGCCTCCCACACGACATCCTCTTTACTCACTGACTATTCTCCTCCAGCCTTTTCATACTCCTCTCCACCTAGTCCTCTCACCCTCACTCCTCCAGTATTCCATCTTAAATCTTTTTACCTCGCTGTCGTCCTCCACCCATTCTCCTTGCCCCTCGCACCACCCAGCCTCCTATGCTTGTCTAACTCAGTCTTCTATGTCGCAATATCTTTACTTACTGTCCCCATCCACTCAATGTCTCACCATCACTCCATCTACAGTCTCATCCTTACAATTTCCCACCTTCATTCCTTTCACAGTTTTTACACACATCCTCTATACTCCCCGCTTTCCTTCACCCGCAGTCCCTCAATCCTGTTTTTGACATTTTCAATCCGCAATGACCCCAGCTCAGTCCCCCACTCTCATTCCACCCACACTCTAATCCGACACCCTCTTATTCACCCACCTTCAGCTTAAGTCTCCATCCCCTACTCCACAACCACACTCTCTTTTCACCCAATTTCCGTGTCCCTTCCCTCTCCGTACCCACTGTCCTCTCTCTCCACCACACACAGTCCCCACAACCTCACTCTCATTCCACACATTTTCCACCACCCCATCCTTACTCACTGTCTCTCCTCTCCACCACCCACATTCCCCACCACCCCACACTCCCACAGCCCCCCTGCCAACTCCAGCACTGTAAACCACACCGCAGTTGAGCTGAACACTGCTAAAAGTTCAAGGGCCTCGTATAATTCACTCTTATTTTATGCCATGTTAATCCTATGCCTGCCACATTTGCTCTGTGTCTGCAGGTAATTAAAGCAATTTGCCCTAATATTGCGTTCTTGAATGGGCAACCCTCTTCTCCCTTCCCCCTCCCTTCCCCTCTTTCAGTGTAATATAAATTCAGATTATGTTGCTTATGTTCCGACCCCATTGTGGTTTAAACGTTATGAGTACGTGAGAGGGGGCGGCTCTATGTGCAGCGGGAGGGAACAGAATGGTGGCAATGAGTTTTGACAGAGGGGTTTGTACGTGTTTTTGTTGCAAGGTTGAACTCTGGAACTTGGTGTCAGACATCATATAATTAGACGGATCTTACGAACCACTCTCAGGTAAATAAAATCGTCTGGAGACCTACTTTCTGTATCAGTTTCTATTTTTCTTTTTCCAATACTTTTTCTATTTGGTGCCATTTCTTTACTTCTTTACCAGTTCATGTGATTTGATAAAGATGTTCCTTGGGCACATCCCCTCCCCCAAACCTTTTTCACTTTTTTTAGATTTAGGCCTTTTTAAAGGGATTCATTGGGTCAAAGGTCAGACCATACAAACACACACAATTTTGGCTAGTAAGTTCTTGTAAGCTTATCATCTAATCATTACAGTAATTTGTCAGAATGGTACCAGTGTTGATGCCCTCAGGCTACTGTGTTTACTCAGCTGCATATAAGTCGTCTGACCAATGATGTAACAGAATGATAGAGTTGTCCTCATCATGAAAGGGTTTATCACTCACTGTGCTCTAAAGGCAACCACAATGAACTCGGAGGAAAAAGGCATTTATAAACTATGAGACTGACAGAATAAGAGCACATCACCTTGGAAAAACAGGGATTAGGTGCCTCGCAACATATACACAGGAACGAATTTTTCTTATTAGCCACCTGAAAATTCAGTAATGTCATCTAGTATGAACACCTGCGATTGACGACTCTCTGGAAACAGATAGATGGATATATTTTATGTTGCTACTTAAAAGTCATGCAGTAGACCAGATAGGATGAACTCTGGGAATGGTCGTCTGACAGCACTAAGACAGATGGGCAGTCACTATACCCAGCGTGAATACGTTATCCTGGCAAAACATAAGGAATAGGCAGTCATCAATATAAAGATAGAGGAAGCCTGGTCGTACACAGTGTAAAAAATATACCGCACAGCAGAGGTCTGACGATGCTCTAAGATAATGGTCAATAGAGCTCATGGTGTCCTAATGTTATGAATCAGTTTTTTACGAATGTGGATATAATGATAGTATTTACTGAGAGTATGATGGAAATTGTCAATAGCAAACGATACATGAAGCAGGACTACTACAGTGAGGTAGGACCAACCAAAATTTTGCATCATCTATTGCGTTTAGCGTCAGATTACTCACGCGAATTGTGCTTTGATACTTTTTTCATGAAGTGTATCTGCCATGAATACAGTGCTGTTATCCTGCCTGGGTGCCGGCTTCGGTTTCTAGCAAAAGACAGATAGGTGAATAGATAAGCACATAGATCCCTGTTGTTTCCCACCAAAAATACCCTAACTCCTTTGTGGATGAACTATTAGTAGGTTTATGGCATGACGCAGGTAAAGATTGATATAAAGGTACACATAATACAGAAGAATTAGTAGATTGACAGAAAAACAGGCAGGCAGACACCGATAAATAGATAGATAGATATAGCAGACAGACAGACAGACACTGGAAAAAGAGACAAACCATAGATAATAGTATATACAAAATGACAGATAAACAAAGCTAACAGATAGTTCCTTTGTTGCTATCCACCAAGAACCCAATAATGCATCCAGGTGTGCAAATTCGACGCCCCGGTAGTTGGTGCTTAATTAATCTGTTATCACACCTGCCCCTAACCACACCATCCATTCGCACTAAAACCACTCAACCCAGGATTTTACCTCCATTTTGATACTGGCATCTCCAGACGATATATTAATTCAATCTGGGAGGGTCCTCTGGCAGTAAAGAGTGTTGATGAAGGGTACATGTAACTAGTTCAACGCTAGAATCTCTCCTGAACAGAAGAGAATGACTGGATGTCCAGAAATGAGTATAAAAGATACGTGCAAGCGCGCGCACGCACGCACACGCACACGCACACACACGCACACACACACACACACACACACACACACACACACACACACACACACACACACACACACACACACACACACACACACACCTTTGCCTTGTCCGAACCCCCTCAACTTGTTATTGTAGTTTGGCATCAAATCATCCTTCCATTGTGTTCCAGTAAGTTATTGTTGTCCTTGTGGCTGGTGCTATTGTGGTATTATAGAGGCTGTTATTGTTGTTGAGGGTCATGGCTTTGTGCTGTTGTAGTAGTTGTTGCTGAAAGGACTGGTGCCTGGATTGCGATTAACCATCACTCCCAGGCAATTGTGTGAGGGAGGTTTTTGCGTTTACCTAGGAAGTATAATTCTTATTTTAGATTCTTTGTTTACTATTCAATATATGCCCACACTCTGAAAGTCTTCCTGTATGCATATAAGTCCTCCAAATCCTCTAAGAAGAGAAATGATAACTAAACCATTCTAGTTATTACTAATCCGCCTCATTCAACTTAGGTATGGCCTCTTGCCGTCAAAGGGTTAAGAGTCAGTGTACAGCGGCTAATTTAAGACGTGATAAAGCTTGACAGTTTTATTCTAGCTACCCTCAGACTATCATATTCAGTTCAGAAATGGTCTCTCGTCCTCCAGTTCAAGGTACAAAGGCAATATCTTGTGAGGACGCGAACGAATTTGCTGGAATCATGTGAACTACGGGAGCATAAGTTTCAGCCTGTTATCTTCGCCCCAGCGTGTTCGTACCTACACATGAAATACGGCCCTAGACTGTAAATTCACTGGTTGCTTGTTGTAGTCTCAGAGAATACTGGGGTTCAGTAAAACTCAACTGTGTGCTTTAACGACCTTCATGCAAGCTTCTGTACTTACAGTTTGTACAATCGCGTTCACTTATTTTAGGTAATACAGAGTGTGGTGTGTTGGAAGTTGATGTGGCACCAGTGTATTTGTTTACCTCGCACTTCTTCTGATTTGGAGCAACCTAACTATAATGGTCAGATCACGACGATTTCTTAGAATTAAATAATGGTAGCACTATCGTATATTTCAATGGTAAAATAAATGTACAGAATATGACTCCACTGTCAATAATTCACGCTCACTATAATGGCGTCGTGATTGATGTGGGTGTCAGGTGGCAGGTGTATGAATGTTTTATTCTATTCGTCAAATGAGAGGGTTAGTGGTGACGTTATTAACACTCTCAGGTTCGTATCGCCTGATATTAGCTGGAGAAGACTATTAAGGTGGGACACTCAAACATATTTACGATTCCCTGTCGTAATTTAATTGTTTTTTGAGGATTATTAGTACTCTCTTTTCCTGGTTCTTCCTGCAGAAAACAGACACGGCCTAAGCTAATTTTGCTCTCGTAACTGGAAATTTTCATATGTAGGAGGAACAGGAGACATGGGAAGACTCGGTACTCCCTTTTGCTAGCCCTTCCTTCAAACTAATTCCAATTTACCACGGGGTATCCCCGGAGATGGCGCAAACATGAGAGGATGGAATCGCTTTATTTGTGTGAAGTACTGTATTTTTAGTGGACTACTTAGCTTAGGAGAGACACGTATTTGGTGGGGTTAGATGCAGCAATTCTCCCTGCAGTACCAGAGATCTTTCCTGTGTTGAATAAAGTCGTCTGGAGATAGCATGAATAAAGTAATGAAATACATCATCCGATTCAAGAGGTTAACACTCTCAAGCACCTATGACTCACCTCCAGCTGAACAAAATCGCTTGGCAACGGTTGGAGTGAAATACAAGAGGAGACGACCCTTCAACCCTTCAATACGATGAAGTACTTTTCGCTTTATTCTTGTTGACACCCGACGATTTTACTTGGCTTTGGAAAGACCTTTGGTAGTGGCTTAGTTTAATGGGGAGTGTTTCTAACCCCCTTCACTGCCAGAATTCCCCCAGAGTGTCATTAAATCGTCTGAAGGTAGCAAGAATGAAAAAATGTGTTAGGGGATTGAAGGTCTTAACTGAGGCGCGTGTGGTCGAAATTTAGATCGACTTGCTCATCGATCCACCCCCAGCTAATGAAAATCGTCTGGCAGTTATAGGTGGGTTATATCAGACCCAAGCTATATAGTTAATCTGCATTTCCATCTCCAAACGATTTCATTCAGCTCAGAAAAATCTTTCGAACAACCTTTTCTGTGCTTGATGTTTTTCTTAAGTTGAACACAATCGTCCGTCAGTAGCAAGAATAAATCATCAGAATACATCAACTGATTCATGGGGTTAACACACTCAGTCTGCTTATGCGTTACGTTCAGCTGAAAAAAAAATCGTACGGAGGTGTCTGGAACAAAATAACCTGAGACGAAGCGAACGTGAGAAAGCTAACAACTCAGTCCGATGACATTTTAATTTCTTTCTATCATCAGATGAAACTTAAGACTTACTTTTTATTTTTTATTTATTTCATTTATTTTTAGGCACAATCCACATACTTCCAGCATGCTTTTCCTGAGCTGAGTAAAATCGTCTGAACATAGCAAGAATAAACTAAGTATGGCGTCCTAGGGCTGAACGGGTCAAGTAGTGTGCATGTACACGGAGACTTAGGCTACCCAGTTCACCGATCTACCCCCGGCTGAGACCATAATGATAAGGACACGCCGCCCGCACGCAATGTCCATGGGTGCACGGAAGGCCTATGGAAGCACGGTAGGTCAATAGGTGCACGGGCTGGCCTATGGAAGCACGGTAGGTCTATGGTTGCACGGATGGCCTATGGAAGCACGGTAGGTCTATGGGTGTAGGTAAGAGTCCGCGGGTGTACGAATATTAAATAACTTGAGCAGATATTCATAAACAACTTAGCATTAAATTCCCTGCTGTTTATTGATATCAGGATTTGCAAGGAGATCCAAGAATGAAAATCCCAAAATCTATCCATGTCTCATTTCTTCCCGAAAAAGAAATAAAAAAAATGCACGAATTTTACGTATCAGGTCCGAGTTTCATACACAAACCCTTCTGATCGATTCCCTGTCATACTGGAGCTGTGGTTTTATAGAAAGAAAATGGAAAGTAAATATAATCTGACACACACACACACACACACACACACACACACACACACTTTCGATTCTCACTCGCAGTTGAGGTTTGATTCTACATGAAAGGCGAGGACGGGATAGTGTAATTTTCTGTCCGTGGAAAATACACTCGATAGGTAAAGAAGTCTCGCCAACGCCTTTTACTTACGTGTTGATTTTGCATATATTCTCTTGCATGTCATTTACGTCTTTGTAGCATCGACACTGTTTGCATGAATGGCATCAAAGAGGCCATTAACTCTCCCTGTGCAGAGATAAACTGATCATAACACCTTCTACTTATTTTATTTATTTTGCATATTACACTTCAGTATTCCTACATGTTATTTACATCTTTGTGGCATCAACAGCGTATATATAATGGTATCGAAGAAGTTAACTTATATGGGAAAGATGTTACAGACCCTCATTATCTGACGTGAATACAGGCTCATGTCCCTCATTCTTCCTCCAAAAGCAATAGGTCGTCCAGTGAAAGCACGAATAATATGTAACAAAGTTCGGATTGACAAATACACTCACAAAGTCCTGTCATACCTGCGATATGGTTTGACAGGAAGGACAAGGCTGGGAAAGTTCTGAATCTTCCCAGGTCTCATATTGCTGTCAATATCCCCTTCGGTATAAGGCATCATTATTGTTCGTCCTGCTGGAAAAAAAAAACTTAGTAACGACGAAGAATTGGTCCTAACTCCATTCACTCCAATGACGTACATATTTTGTATTCTTGCTATTATAAAACGATGTTATTTAGGTTTTGTGAGATTTTCTATAGTGTACGGGTAAAATGAAGGCAATACTCAAGATAATTATATATTTCGAAAAGTCTCTCCAAAAGTGAATAAAATTATCTGGAGAGCAAGAATAAAGAATACCTCATCGGATCGAAGGTGTTAACTTTGTAAATCTGCGCCTAAGGTATTGTTCACAATGCATGTAAAATTCCTAGTATAATCGTCACTGGAATAAAGGGATTAAAACTGTGTAGTATTCGCGAAAAATTTCCTTAAAATTCAGTAAACTGAGCAATATCGTGGCATCTGCAGAACGGAGTCCTTGTGAGCCTCAGGTCAAATCGGACTGAAATCGGAACACATTAATCAGATAAAGGGAATGATATACGGCGTGTCCCTGGAAAAATGTACCAGTCTTCAGGAGGTTACTAATGGGATGAAGCTGAGTAATTAATTCCATATCAACAAGGGATCCAATATCACCTGTTACGAAAGTACGGTCACAGATGTCCTAATGGATAATAGAAATGGTCTATCTTGTTACTCACTCATACGAATATTAGTAACTGTAGATTAGTAACAAAGGAGTACTGAATCTTTATTAATATAATATTCAACAGATGAGTACTGAATCTTGTTAAAATAACATTTAACAGAGAAGTATTGAAAATTGTTAATTTAACATTGACTACTTCATCGTAATCCCGCAACAGCTTCATGAACTTAATACACCCTATACAACAAATGGTCTTCACAAGGCAATTCTTAATGTTTATTGAGATACAGTGAGACCATGTATTATCATGCCTTTTGTAGCACGGAATTCTTGTCAGTCTTATCAACTCGCTTTAATTAACTAAGGCCAAACTCCAAACACACAACTTAGGTGTATTGTAACCGTGCGGTTTTCGCTGAGCACCGGCTAATTTTCATCAAGATAATGAACCTTTGTGTCCTATGTAAAGCTAAACTGTATGGATCTGAAGAAGTAAACTGATTTACAGGTCTACTGAAACCGAAGACAAAGCTCACTGTAGCTGAGTTTTGTCTGAGCATTAATTCCTTGAACGCAGCGACTCTTGTAAATTTTTGCACAGGTTACAGAAAGCCATATTTAGCTCCCGTTCGAAAAGCCTCTGCTAGGCTGATTATCAGTGTCTAAAATTGGGAGGAATAAAACAAGAACTCAGTCGTCTAAGCGAACGTTTTATAGTGAAGACTTGAGACATTTTATGGTTTGTTTCACTGGGCATTATATCGGTAGTTTCACTGCGATTGTGCTCTCATTTTCCTGCAACTGGGTCCCTCTTACACTATGTAATGGTGGAAAGTGGATCTAGGATGATGATGTATCAAAATGGCTCTTACTGTAGAAATGTTTACCACAGCAGTGCAAAACTGCAGCTTCTATAAAACTAAACCTGTACAGTATATGAACCCCCCAAATAGTCTACTCGGCTTCAGGTCAGCTGGACACGAAAGCACATATATTGCAGTTATCTAGATCAGTCAGGCGCATATTGCCTTAAGCGGCTGGAAGTGAACGAGGACAGGCGGGATTAGAGAGACGGGAACTCAATACGGGATGAAGGCCGAGGCAGGAGGGTCCAATACGCGTAGTTTATGCAAGGGACCGCCACAGCCATCACCTCCATAGCCCATGTTGCCGCCTTGAATTGGAATGGAACCATTTTCGGAACGCTTGTGACATGTATTAACCTCATGGCTGCAAAATGATTACTCTGCCCCTTATTTAGGCTAACGCTGGGGATTAATTATGCGTAAGAGAAACCTAAGACACCAAAAAATCCAAAAATGAGAATGATTGATGTCTTGGCTCAGAATAAAGGAAGATCTAATTTCATACAAGATTTTGACGGACACTTTTATGTATCTAACAGAAACTCACGCAGCAAGCCAAATGGAGTATGATGACTCCTTTTTAGCATTCTCTTTAGATTTCTGAATCCGATTTCGCCCTATCGTAATAGCCGCACAGTTCGTTCCCAAGACCTAGCAGTTGTCTTGTTCACTAAAGATAAAACCACACTCATTCACATGTCACCACTTGCCCAAAAATAGTATAGTCAGTACTGAACATAAGCAAGGGCTAAGTAATTCAGGACTACTGTGATGGAATTAGCAGGGTGTAATTATGACTTACTGGTGAGTCTTATGGAATATACGTTAGCTCTTAAGGAGCAGATCTCACTGGGTACTTTAATCTGGGTTACATCAAAACTTACTCAGAAGAAAACCCCTGCCCTGTAAATTAAAATTCAGATCCCCAACCTCTTCCCTGCCCTAGCCTGAGATGGATATGATGACCTTTCAACCAACGGATCATTCTACAGTTTTACACTCACGAGGCGACGTAGCAACTAAATCGTTCACTGCTGTACTCGTATGCACTGTATTCGTATACACAGCCACGAAAAAAGGACTGTGCACTTCCATAGCTGGCACATAACAGCAATTTCGTCTCTCAAACACAGTCTCGAAGAAATTAGTAAAAACTATGCAAAATAGCCAGCCTGCGCCCTTTTACTCCCCTAGGTTCTTTATAGAGTCTGTCAACCTGAACTCCCTCTTACTCAAAAGAATTACTCCCTAAGAACGGCTTTGTTTCTTAATAAATTAATCAGAAAAGTGTCACTCATTGCAATCGTACCTCAGCCAGCCCCGTTTGGCACCACCAATGCAGTCTTCACTGTCGTACTGTACTACTAAATCTCCCATGCGACCATTGTGTTGGATGCCTCCAGATATATAAAATGCATTAATATACTGTATACATGATGCAAAGTATAAGGCAAAGGGGACAAGTAAAGGAACACAAACCAATGCGGATAAATTTTCAGCATGTAGACCTCTAGCATCCCACAGTAGGCCAAAAATCTGTGTGTGTGTGTGTGTGTGTGTGTGTGTGTGTGTGTGTGCAACTTTGACCGTGACAAAATATAGTGTGTGTGTGTGTGTGTGTGTGTGTGTGTGCAACTTTGACCGTGACAAAATATAGTGTGTGTGTGTGTGTGTGTGTGTGTGTGTGTGTGTGTGTGTGTGTGTGTGTGTGTGTGTGAGTGTGTGTGTGTGTGTGTGTGTGTGTGTGTGTGTGTGTGTGTGTGTGTGTGTGTGTGTGTGTGTGTGTTACCTTGACCGTGACAAAATATAATAAGTATGTTTGTGTGTTACCTAGACCGTGGCAAAATATAATATATATATATAATTGTATGTGTGTGTGTGTGTATGTATGTGCTTTACCGTCACCATTTCAAAATGTAATATGTTTTAACACCACATCATCTATTTTCATATTCTTTTGCCAGTTTAATATTTTCCCGGCAGGCTTGTGAAATTTTTCGTGCGTGCTGCAAGAAAAAGGAGATGATTAATGTCTTCAACCATAATTTTCACATCCTAATCTAGCAAGAACGAAAATATAGGCCCTCTCATGCTCGGGACAACTCCAGTATATTATGCCAATTAATGGCAGACGATTTTATTAAGCTGATGGTAACAGTGGCCTAAATCTTAATATAAATAACAGCTGCATGTCCGAATCGGGATAACTTTGATTTTCTTTTCCACTGAACGCCAGACGTTTTTATTCAGCTGTGTGATTACAGGACCAGAGAAGTGTTGATACCGATTACAGGACCAGAGAAGTGTTGGTACCGGGTACAGGACCAGAGAAGTGTTGGTACCGGGTACAGGACCAGAGAAGTGTTGGTACCGATTACAGGACCAGAGAAGTGTTGATACCGATTACAGGACCAGAGAAGTGTTGGTACCGATTACAGGACCAGAGAAGTGTTGGTACCGATTACAGGACCAGAGAAGTGTTGGTACCGATTACAGGACCAGAGAAGTGTTGATACCAGTTACAGGACCAGAGAAGTGTTGGTACCGATTACAGGACCAGAGAAGTGTTGATACCGATTACAGGACCAGAGAAGTGTTGGTACCGATTACAGGACCAGAGAAGTGTTGGTACCGATTACAGGACCAGGGAAGTGTTGGTACCGATTACAGGACCAGGGAAGTGTTGATACCGATTACAGGACCAGGGAAGTGTTGGTACCGATTACAGGACCAGAGAAGTGTTGATACCGATTACAGGACCAGGGAAGTGTTGATACCGATTACAGGACCATAGAAGTGTTGATACCGATTACAGGACCAGGGAAGTGTTGATACCGATTACAGGACCAGAGAAGTGTTGATACCGGTTACAGGACCAGGGAAGTGTTGATACCTATTACAGGACCAGGGAAGTGTTGATACCGATTACAGGACCAGAGAAGTGTTGATACCGATTACAGGACCAGAGAAGTGTTGATACCGGTTACAGGACCAGGGAAGTGTTGATACCGATTACAGGACCAGGGAAGTGTTGATACCGATTACAGGACCAGGGAAGTGTTGATACCGGTTACAGGACCAGAGAAGTGTTGATACCGGTTACAGGACCAGAACAGTGTTGATACTATTACAGGACCAGAACAGTGTTGATACTATTACAGGACCAGAAGAGTGTTGATACTGATGGCATTTACCTCTTCATAGTCGGGGCAACTCTAGAATTCCAGTCCAGCTAAAGGAGAAAATTCTATTCTAATGACTAAGTTAAAGGAGCATGAGAGTGTTACTCCAGAGAAAAAGACATATTATCAACAGTTTTATCTCCATGTTATCTATTTGCATTTAACTTTACCACAGGCTTGTTCATTTTTCCATGCCCGTGGAAATATAAAGGTTTGTAATAAAACTGCTTTAAAACATGTAAACTATTCAGCTGAGAGTGAGTCATGAATGCCTAAGCGTGTTAACTTGACAGAAGTGAAAATTATTAGTTCTAACTCAATTTAATTTATTCTCATTTCACTTTACCGCAGGCATGTGAATATTTCCGTGCGCGCAGCAAGAAAAAGGTCAGTAATAAAATTTCTTAAAAACACGTATATCATTATATCCTCATTTAGCGCGGCCAACAAATGGCAAAGAGTATTAATTAGCGGGGTAATTAATATGTAAATGAGACGCAATCAGCATGAAATATGCCGGGAAATGCAACGCGCAGTAGTGATAGCAGTTGTGAATTTTACTCTTTTGGCCGAAAATAAATAGCAGTTTCCTCGTTTAGGGAACTGCACCTATTTGCGCTGAAAGGAATTCTGAAATGCCAGTAATTAAACGCAGCCAGGCGAAACGCAGCATTAAAGCCTTTGGTGCCATGACGTCTTTTCCTTGCTGTTTCTTGCAAACTCTAGACGCTCTTAATTTTGGATAGACCTCGAAATATGGGGGATATAAAGAAAGAGGATAGGGCAAGCTGACAATGGAAAGTTTATATTACCCACCTACGGTATGGATGGAAAGTTGTCAAATGCTGTACAAGAGGCTTTATGACAGTAAAAAGCAACCATAAGAGTAGGCTGACGACTGACTGGTTCACATCAGTGGTGGTGTGAGATAAGAGTGTGTAGGGTTCTTATGGTGATTCAGTACACATAGATGAGGTTATGAGAGAGGTTAAAACTCGAACTGTACCGAAAGGGATGGGAATGGTAGTCAGAAGTGAAGGACAACTTTAATTGTGCAGAGACGGTCCATATAGGGTCCACTGCCGGATCGGATATTCTCCTCGGAGGAAGTGTGATAGCCAGAATTAATCCTTGCCCATGCTGGCAAAATAGAGAAATAGAAACAAGTAGGTGTCCGTCTGATCTTATATAGCAGCCATACCTGTGTGTCAGAGTCACTATACTCGTCCTATCAGCAGAGTGAGTCTCCGCATGAGTATGAAAGGGCATAATACCAGGATCCAAACGTCCGCCTTGGCTTGTGCTTCAAATCCTTGATGGGAGGCATACGCAGATGAGTCGAACACGCCACAGCCACACAGGTAAAGGCTGGAGGACCTCGGATTTGATGTGTCCGGATGACGCGTGTTGTTTGCTAAAAGTGTACAGGGACTCTGATGACTGAGTTTCGTGAATGTATGTGAGCGTTGTCTTTTGAAAGTGCACGTAGATAAAGGTAAAGTGAGGTTGACAAGAATGGAGGTTACTATTGGTGTGATGTGATCGTGAACGAAGACGGACGAATTGGTGAAGGAGTCACACCTCTGTGCAGTAACAGAAAAGAGTTCAAACATACAAAGGAAGTGAATAGTAGAATGGCGCTGAGCATAAAGGCGGCTGGTGCTTTGAAGACTTTAATACTAAGCAGAGGTCTGCATGTGAAGAGTGCAAGAGGATTGCGCGATGGAATGTTAGTGCTCACATTAGCATATGAACGTGAGATTTCAGTATGAAGTGACATCGAAAAGCCAAGAACAGGAGCAATGGAAATGGGACCTGTAAGGAATGTGTGTGTGATGTAAAAGTGGACAGGAAAATAAGCAACGCTATTCGCAAAGGAGGAGCAGAATCTTGCTAGTAGGGTAGAAGAGCGATTCTGAAGTAGACCTACACAGAAAGAATAAATAAAGAGGGTGTGGTAAAAAGGACATATGTGAGTAAGTTTGAAGGTGGAGGAGGTGTGATAGGTCCAGAAGAGGTGAGATGGAAATGGTTGAAGAGCGTATGAGAAAGCAAGGTATGAAAGCTTATGGGGCTTGGGAAATGTGGGAATCAAGGTTATTTGGATGAATCATGTTCTGAGGAGCACACAAGAAGGGTTTTGCACCCCTTTTTTTTTTTAATAGTCGACGAATAAACCACCTCATAGATGTATCTGAAGCACATCAGTGAAACAAAAACACCTCACTCCCAAGCGCACGCGCGCGCACACACACAAACACACACACACACACACACACACACACACACACACACACACACACACACACACACACACACACACTCACACACACACACACACACACACACACCACACCTAGAATCTACAGTCGTTGTCAAGGTTACGGTGATGAATCTGAGTATATATATTATTTTTCCTTTTTTATTGGAGTGAAGTTCGCGTGGTCACGGTAGCGGGATGCATGCGCCGCACCGTAAGTGAACCATTTCACACTGATGACTCATATTTCCTTTGGCTAACTCCAGTTAAGTTCATTGAACTCAGAAACAGACCTTCATACGTAGGGGTTAACGAAGGTTATTTCTATCTCCTCCAGTGCGAGTAGTCTTTCCTAAACAGAATAAAGACGTCAGGAGATACCAAGAACGAAATAATAGGTTCCCAAAATGAAAGTACATATGAAGTCCTGTACAAACAATATAAGTTTAAAAAGGGTAAATATTACAAAGCCTGTGTATGTTTAAAAGGATGAGATACTGCACAACCAACATTCTTTTGAATGGCTTAGACACTGCACAGTCAATATATGTTTTGAAGGATAACATATGGCATAGCCAATAAATGTTTAAATTGATACTTTAAAAAATATCAGAATTATATCACTGGATCTGTGCACCTAAATAAATGACAGGGGTTTCACATTGCAACATAGTCTAAATATCAAATGAAAGTTATAAAATCTGTGGAATATATATATTTCAATAGAGGGTCTAGAAAACCTCTATGCAATAACAAAAAAAGAGGCAATACGCAAAGGAAGTGAAGAAAATCAAGGTAGTGGTGGTGCTGGAGTGTGCAGAGGCGGTGCCTGTGTGGCCTTCGATTACTTATTCACACTCTGAGATTCATCCGAGACTATTCCACTAATTGTTGTGGATATCACCAATCACAATATGGCAATATTAAAGCTGCAGCTGTCCCGTTTGCATCATTTATTGTGAGTGACTCGGAAATGTAGTCTTGTGCTCTAGGCTAGTGAACGTTCGGCTTTGGGCTGGCGTGGGAAAGAAAGCACATCACTGCTATGAAGTGCGATGTATGCACTCGCAGCAAAACGCGTTGTGCTTCTGAACAAGTCAGTATACCGTCAGCGGAATGTCTAGGCCAAATGGTGTACAACACCTTCCACACTACCACACCACACATGCGACGTTGTTATATATATATATATATATATATATATATATATATATATATATATATATATATATATATATATATATATATATTGAACATAGGATAAAATAATACAGTGGAAGGGTTCCAGGAGTACTGAATCTGTTTACCTAAACGTAATGCAGCACTGAATTTATTATACAGTAATGAATCTGCATTGTTAAATAATATATAATACTGGATCTATTAAACACCATTGGATCTAGGTCAGTGAAGGATTTACGGGAAATGTGGTGTATTTCAACACAGACTCCTAAAACTCAGTTCAGATTTACAATTCTGACTTAGGGTTGTTAAATATTATAGAAACCATTGTTTTCATGAGAAAAAATTATTAATTAGATATACGGTATTCAGTCTATGTGCAAAATATATCATCCGAGAAACTATATTCTGGATGAAGATTCCGGCTTTGGGAGTGTTGTTGTTGTCAAAATCTCCCGGGAGGCTGTGTGCATGTGTGACTCCCGTATATTACATCTCTAATACATTTTTCACTGGTATACACCCCAATATATTCTTCATTATTATAAAGCCTATTAATTCAACCTACAATCTCCCTTTATTATCAAAGTTATAATACCAAGAATGGATTAACTACATTTTTCTAACAAGAGTCTAAAATTTTAATCCGATTTACGGTGAAAATTGTGTACAGTACAATTTTCAATCGAGTCTAAATTTTGATCGAGTCCGGATTTGAAGGCAGTGGTGGAGTTAGCGTGACCGGGGTAACAGCGTGCATGTGTGGCACTAGAGTTAAATATTATACAGTACAGGTAAATATATGTCAGAAGATATCACTGATTTTTATTACAGCCACGGTGTTAAAATTTGTGTATATAAATACTGTACAGAATGAGGTTAAGTATCATACAAGTAATATATATATATATATATATATATATATATATACTAATGGAATTTCAACCAAGAATCTAAATATTCAATCAGTTACTGTAATAGTTTAACATATTTTAACATTCTAATGTATTAATAAATTTTTCAATCGAGTCAAAAATTCTAATCAGACCAAAAGACTAAAATTCTTATCTGATTCTAAGTCGAGGCTCTGTGGATATCAGGGTAGTGGTGAAGGTAGCGTGACCGTGCTGGTGGCGGTGTGCATGTGTGGCTCTCCTACGTCTCCTCCAACGCCGGATATTATGCCTTTCGTGGGGCCGAGGACCTGTGTTTTTAAATAATAACACGCATCTGTGCCTCGGGGCCTCCACCTTACTTATGCCTGCCCTCCTAATTGTAAGGAAGAGCCGGGCGGGTTTATATTCTGCCTATTATTTCAGCAAGACGTAATTAATAAATCTCTAGCTGTCATTAACAACTGGGATTCAGGAAGTAAGCAGCAGTTTCCTATCGGTGCTCCCCATTTTTGCGGTTTATGGTGTAATGGGGAATGCAGGACAATTTTTATACTAAGTTGAGTGCAAAATCATCTCACATACAGGAGACAATAGTACTTCCATCGCACTTTCGAAACAACTAAATACCGATGTGGTCTTGCGGTACAAACCAAAAACTCTTAACCACATTCCATAGGATGCAGATCTTTTTTTTAATGTTCTTTATTTAGTTCGGCTAGTTTACTCAGATTAAAAAAACCCATAATACTGAAGAGGTTACTTTCTTTAGTTCCGAAGATTATATATATATATATATATATATATATATATATATATATATATATATATATATATATATATATATATATATATATATATATATATATATATATATATATATATATATATGGCTACTGCTGGGCAATTTCATTTGGCTTATGAATCCGTTCTGATTGTAGATATTAGCCTACAGATAACGACTATTTTTGTTGCAGTAATAATTTTTTTTTTTATAAATACCGCCAAATTAATTTTTGAATTTCTGGAAAAGTGTCATGGTACTTAAATGGGTAGTAAATGCTATAAATCACCCCTGGATCTTGAACAGGCTTTCCAGTGTGAATCAAATAGTCTGAGAATAGCATGAAAGATAAAAACAAGCCCTCGGTGGGTTGAAGGAGTCAGTTGGGTTGGTGTCTCTTTCTATGACATTGGTATAACTCACCAGGCCGATCAGGGGCATTTTCAAAGCTGTCGGGAAAGGGACGGGGGTTCAATTAATAGCTTGTCTATGACTCACTGTATTCAGAGGGAGGGAGTGGGTACAACAATAAATAAATAAATCGATGAATAAAAGAATATAAGTTGAAATTTATAATTCTGCTCAGATCTCGAAAAAGTAATATTAAATAATTGATCAGTCAGGAACCATTTTTTTTTTTTTTTTTTTTAAAGAGAAAAACAAAGGACGGATGCCTGATTTTTTTTTTTGTTCTTCCAGAAAAATTAAACATGCACTGTGGAGAGATGGGGGTTTCGGACACCTTGAAAAAAAAATATATTCGTTCCTGTACAGCTGTGCATATATGCAGTAATCCTCTGTACAGTATAAACACACATTGAATAACAAGTTTCAAAACCGAGTTATACATTATTCGGAAGCCAGCAAACGTTCCAGAATTTCACGAAACCGTTTCATAATTGTTCGACTCGAAAATGGAGCATAACACTGTCCGGAACTGTGCAACACGAGTGAAAATATTCCCGGAACGTGGGAATAAACCCAGGGAAGCAGAAGTCAATGCTCCTAACCTGAGAAACACACCCACATATCTGAGGTAACAACATGGATTATCACATGGCGGGATTAGGTTCGTGTGTTGGCCCCGTATCCTCGTCAGTTTAGGAGGCTTTCTGGCACCTCTTCCTTGGCGAACTGTTTGGCATACTACTCTTCATTACTGTCTCGCATGCTTATACGCATTTTCTTTCGATAAATAAATGATATACAAATATATCAAACAAATATATCAAAGAGAGAAAATGATAGAGTATCAAGAGAAATTGGAAGATGAGTGGAACGCAGTGAAAGAGCAGGAAAATGGCAGTGTGGAGGAGTAATGGCAGTTGTTGAAGAGTGCTGTGGTGGGGCATGCAGAAGAGGTGTGTGGTGTGAGACCTGTGGATGGTGGTGTAAGAAAAGGAAGTGAATGGTGGTGCGAGGAAGTAAGTATTGGCCGTGGCTGAGAAGAGACGTGCATATGAAGTGTGGCTGCAGAGGAGGGATGAGGTGTCATATGAGAGACATAAGGAAAAGAGGAATAGGGCGAAAAGGGCTGTGCGTGATGCTAAAGTGGCAGCAGATAAGAGGTGGGGTAGGCGGTTGACTGAGAATTTTCAACAGAATAAGAAAATGTTTTGGAAGGAGGTGAAAAGGGTGCGAACGGGAGAGTCTGGGAAGGGAGAGCGAGTAAAAGCAGAGGATGGAAAGACGTTAACTGCGATAGATGCAGTAAGGAAGAGATGGGCAGATTATTTTTAAAGACTGTTAAATGTGGAGGAGGAAAGGGTGGCTGAGATTGTGGCAGATGGAAGGGTGCAAAGAATAAATTTGTTGGGAGAGTTGAATGATTCTCTTATCACGAAGGGGGAAGTGCAGGAGGCAGTAAAGGAGATGAAATCAGGGAAAGCTGCAGGTATGGATGGGTGTGCTGTGGAATGCCTGAAGGGTGGTGGAGCAACTATTGTTGACTGATTAGTAAGAGTGCTGAATGTGTGTTTTGTGAAAGGTATGGTGCCAATTGAACGGGCAACTGCTTGTGTGGTCCCTTTGTATAAAGGCAAGGGTGATAAGTATGGATGTACTAGCTTTAGGGGTATAAGTCTGTTGAGTGTTATAGGTAAGGGGTAAGGTAGAGTGTTAATTAAGAGAGTTAGAGAGGGTACAGAGGGAGTGATTGGTGATGAGCCGTGTGGCTTTAGGAGAGGGATGGGATGCGTGGATCAGGTGTTTGCTGTGAGACAAGTGTGTGAAAAGTATTTAGCGAAAGGCAAGGATGTGTTTTAGGCATTCATGGGGTTAGAGAAGAAGTATGATAGAATAGATAGGGAGGCTTTGTGGACTGTTTTAAGATTGTATGGACTTGATGGTAGGTTACTAAAAGGGGTGAAAAGTTTTTATGTAAATGGTAGCGCATGTGTAAGAATGGGAAATACTGTGAGTGATTGGTTTCCCGTGAGAGTGGGGCTGCGGCAGGGATGTGTGATGTCGCCTTGGTTGTTTAATATTTATATGGATGGTGTTGTAAAGGAGGTGAATGCAAGAGTTTTAGGTGGAGGTCTGAGTCTGGTAAATGTTGATGGTAGAGAATGGAATCTGAAGCAGCTGCTGTTTGCAGATGATACTGCACTGGTGGCTGATTCAGAGGAGAGATTGAGACAGTTGGTAGAGGAGTTTGGAAGGGTGTGTGAGAGGAGGAAATTGAAAGTAAATGAGAATAAGAGTAAAGTGATGAAGTGTACGAGGTCAGTAGATGGTAGGAGGATGAATAAAGTTTTGAATGGTGAGTTGCTTGAGGAGGTAGAGTATTTTAAGTATTTAGGGTCACATGTTGCTATGGATGGACGAATAGATGCAGAAGTGAAGTTTAAAATGAATGAAGTAGAAAAGGTGCTGGGAGGAATGAAAAAAAGTGTTTAGATGTCGTTTGCTTAGAATGGATGTAAAGAGAAGGTTGTATGAGGGTGTTGTGGTACCGACTGCGTTATATGGGGCTGAAACATGGAATATGGGTGTAGCAGAAAGGAAAAGTTTGAATGTAATGAAGATAAGGTGTCTGAGGAGAATGTGTGGAGTGACGCGTATGGATCGAGTGAGAAATGATGAAGTGCAAGGAGAACTGGAGTTGTTCGGGAGTGGCTGTGCATGACGGAAATAAATGGAGAGAAACTGTGAATGAATAAATGATGACGCAGCCCTGACGGGATATTCTCCCGCATTTGGTCTGATCAGCTAATCAGGTCAGGTGCGGGTAAGGGGATGGGTCTATTATGATGTGGCAGGGGTAAACCAGCTCTGCTGTCGGGCCCTGCTGTGGATGTCACTGATTGCACTGCGCAGTTGACCCTTGTGCTGTGTCGTGCGGTAAGGATCTGTCCCTTCTCCCCTTTGGGGCTAAGATGCGAATGAGTGTGTTTGAATGGCTGAGTAAATTGGGAGTGTGTCGTCCTGTCTCGGCTACCTCCCTTTCCATTGGGGAAGCAGCCTAGGTATATAGATAGATAGGTAGATAGATCAAACACGTGGATATTAACCTACCATATCACAAAATAGACGGGTAAGGAATAAGTACTTGAAAGACTCGTAAACTGAAGGGTCTATGATTCTTAATTTCGGCCTTTTCTTGTCAAGCCACACGACAACGTGAGTCGAATGTAGGTGGTACGGACAAGTACGATAATTAGGCTAATATTTTCATTTTTTTCTGCAAGCTAATAATACTAATCCGAGAAAGCCTTACAATGTTTTTCTGCCCCAAAAGTTTCACTATGATATGATGCGTAAGGAGGTTAAGTGATGAACGTGGGAAAAGTTAAGTAGACGCAATAGATCAGGTGCCGAACGTTTGTTCTTGACTACAGAGCTGTGGTCAGCAATTCTCTTGAGTCTTTTACACTGTACCGAAACCGAGTTACCTTGCTAAGCTAATAACCAATAATCAAGTGGGCTTCTAACTCACTTCAATAGTTCTAAACAAAACATATCAGACTTGCTGATAATCTAAGGGGCCTGAGTATCACTTCATTAGGTTGGAAATACTGATGGGTCTGTACATGGAGACGTTTAATAATACTTATACTATAGTATAACTTCTCTATACCTTATCATTCACAGTACCATAGAGTTTTATTGGTTTCAGTTTAGTTAAATAATTTGAAGATGCTAGTGGTCAAATACGAATGCAAACCATGACTGTGATTAATAATCTCTCCCCAAGGACAAACAAAATACAAATGAAACACACACACACACGCACGTCAATAGGTAGGTAGGTAGATAGGTATCTAGGTAGGTAGGTTCCACCAGTGTCAATAATGTGGATACTGTAGAGAATCGTTGCCACCAGTGTCGGGTACAGTACCGAAGATTACTGCTGCTGCCAAATGTAGATAACAGTCGTAGCTTAGGTGGTTGACATTGTAGTTGTAGATTGGCAAGGCACCTATGTCACCATTATAGATTAATGTGGGTTGCTACGAATGTAAACAGCCGTGAGGTGTTGGATAGTGTGAGACTGTGTATTTGTGGGTTTTATCTCTCTAGTCTCGAGGAAGGTCTTTTTCTGTTGCACTCCCCCCTTTGCCTATCTTGTATCGTAAGTGCAGGTGGGGTAGAGACATTCTGGAGTTAAGGGGTTTTATTGTGACGCAGTTATATTGTTCACTGTCTACCCTTGCACTTGTGTGACGGACAGAGTGACGTGACCCACTGATAGTCAGAGTGACAGCTGCCTTACTGGCTGTCAACCTCCTACTATATCTCCTACTCTCCCCAGTCTCCTTCTGACTCCTACACCTGATTTATGGATGTATATTACTGCCTGGTCTCCGGCTGGCTGACGTGTGTGTGTGTATGTGTGTGAGTGAATAGTGTCACGTGACTAACTGGCTTCTGTGAGTTACAGCTTGAATTTAACGAAGTGTCATGTTTGACATTCTTAGTAGTCTGGGCCAGGGGATGTTTGTGTTTCTCCTCCTGATGCACCAGACAAATGCAACTGCTTCTTACATATTGTGCTAGTCTTACATACTGTGCTATGATTATATTAATGCCTGTAACTATTACATATTGTATTATGATTATATTAATGTCTTCACACACACACACACACACACACACACACACACACACACACACACACACACACACACACACACACACACACACACACACACACACACACACACACACACACACACACACACACACACACACACCGCTCGCTGGTGCAGTGGTAACGTTCCCGCTTGCCAACTGGTGGACGGGAATTCGCGCCTCGCTCAGGTTGCGAAAAGTTTCACTGACGAAGTGGGTGGTTACTGTCCCCCTTGAGCAAGGGGACGGGTGTGTGCGTGTGTGAAGGTCACAGCCTTGCCCTTAGATCGGACTATATGAGCTCTCAGCTCCCTTCCGGGAGGGCAAAAAGCTGACGATCACGACCATCAAGTGATCCTGACCGACCCGGTGAATTACACACACACACACACACACACACACACACACACACACACAGCACAACAACAATGCACAACACCACAGCAGAATGCAACAATAACAAAACATCCACAACTACCGCGACAGCCACAAACACAGTTTTAAAAATCATGCGTATTTATAATATACAAAGCGTTAATACTGCCATATAAAAATCACAACACTAGTTAGCAATGGCCCCATGGACTCGATTTACTCACCCCATCGCTCTCACATAAATATTTTTCTCATAATTGCTGGTGCTAATGGCTAGATAAAATACGCTCAGCCTGGCATATTAACTCTGTTATGGTCGGGACAAAACCAGTATTCTATTACAATAACGTCAGACATTTTTTTTCTTCTGGTGAGGCTGATCATAGAGGACTTAGTGTGATAATACTGAAATCATTAATACTGCTGTGGACTGTGGAAGGGCAACTCTGATACTACATTCCAACTGACACCAACGATATACTGTTGAAGAGTGTGAGTCATGAGAGCTTGAGTGTTAATAACCAGAGATGAAACGTTAATCTTGCTGTATAAAATCAGGATGCAGGTTGCAATTGACTCCTGAACTCGACTGACGTACCCTCAAAACAAAAACATAAACATTTTTCTTGTTCTTACAGGTATTAATGACTAGTTATTGTAAACTGGGCCTGCTATATTAACTCCCTCATGACCGGGGCAGATCTAGTATTATGTTACAACTAACGTTTGACGATTATGCATTATTTTAGTTTATCTCTCTGCCTCTAGACGATATCATTCAATTGAGGGTTGATGTCTAGCAGAGGAGGAGATAATGAGGGCTGCATCTCGTGCAAAAAGAAAAATATAAAAACAAATCTGGTAGTTGGGAGATTATGATATGCAATAAATGATCTACCTATAGGGGTTAAAACCATAACTCATCAGAACTCACATTTGTAGCGTGGTTAAATCTCTCAGCCCCAGACACACTCGCACATTGTTCTTTATATTTGAAGAACTTACAACCAAGCAAAGCTATGGTATTGCGTACCACAGTCAAAGCTCTGATTAACCCTCTCATGGTAGGGATAACACTGGAATTTTTTTCAGGTTGACACCCGATGATTATATACAGCTAAGAGTGAGCCACAGAAGCCTGTCCGTAAAAATACTGGTAGAGTTAATTAACCCTTTCATGGTCGGAACAATTCCCAGTATTTCTTTCCAGCTAACTAGAGTCAATTTTATTTATCTTACTTGAAATCGTGTGTGGACTATAATTTGCCAGCGTCAAACACTCTTGCGTATTGTTCATTATTTCTACGCGTGCTAACGAACAAACAAGAGATGTTGGCACTGCGTATTAAAATCACGACTGTCGTTAAGAGTCGTGTGTGTATTATATTTTGTTGAACACTCGCACGCACTGTATATTAACCCCTTCACTCCAATGACGTATTTTTGTTGTTTATTCTTGCACTTACCAGACGATTTCATTACAGTAGGAAAGCTCTCTCGTAATAAAGGGGTTAATGAAAGTTCTAACTCTCCTGTCTCGAAAAGTTGCTCCTAAGGTAGAGAAAAGCGTCTGGGAATAGAAAAAAAAAAAACATAAGAAATAGTACTTTTGGTGCTGTAGTAGTTATAGCTTGAATCAGATGACGTGTTCTTATTTTGTGCCACCTCAGGATAGATTTTTCGAACTGGGGGAGTAATACAATCCTCATTAACCCCTTCAGTGCCAAAGGTCCTCTCTAAGTTTATTACAACTGTCTGCTGGCGATCTGACTGAAATGAAAACGACGTCAAAGAAATGAATGGGTTCAGCTCAAGGACATTATTTTTTTTTATTTATTTTGCCCTTGTTGCATGTGTGGAGAAGGATGTCTTATTGCCTTCACGTAATGGCGTGAAAACTCAAGTTGTATCAATGCCACTCAGTATCATCTAAGCCCCCGAAAGAAGGATGGTGGACTGTAGGAAAGAAAAACTTTAGCCTGCAGTACACTGGGTTCACGTTCAGATGAGCTTTGTTCTCCTCCACCACCACCACCACCACCACCACCACCATCACAACAACAACAACAACAACTCTTGCTGCCGTCAGACGACTTTATGCAGTATATTATGAAAGAACTAGATAGTTAAAGAGTTAATGTAGGTTTTATCTGCCCCTGCCAGTTCGAAAGTCTATCCTGAAGCCAAATAAATCAGGCGGGAAACTGATGCAGTATTATTCAACCTTATGATCTGGATGTGAAATGAGAACACCCTATGCTACTCCGGTCTTTGTTTCACAATTTAAGCAACACAAAGGAACCTACCGTGGCCAAAAGTGGGGAAAAGTTTGAGAGTGTTAATACAGTCACCTTTAACCCTCTCACGGGTCGAGACAACTCTGTTATTCTATTCCAGCTTAGGTCATAAGATTTGATGCAGTTGAGAGCGTTGTGCGTGTCCAGCCGTTCACTGCTCCGGCTTATCAGCCTGTACCAACACGGAAAGAGTGGGCTGGGTCCCACCAGTCGTGACGTTTGACAGTTGAGGTTATATATAAGCAAGTACTGAGCAGAATAACTCATCATTAAATTGGATTTCATTTTACTTGTTGCATGGAACTGCATTCAACTCCTCTGTAATATCAAGCTGTTATTTAAATATCTAACCTAACGCAATATTCGGAATGAGTCTCTAACAGATCTGTACTTATCTTAGAAGTTGTCAGTACTGTGATAACGGCTGTGTAATCGTTTGCTCAGAGAACTCTTTTATTTTCGTTGTTAGTGGTGTAGTAAAAGAATGTGTTATTACTGTTCTTTACTTTATCTTTTTTCTGATATTATTGTTGTTGCGTAATCTTAACATTCATTGTCTATCATTCCCATATTCATTACGCATTTTAAACGTTCGTAATCAAAGTGAGGCATAGAAGCGTGAAAGTGTTGAGTACTAGCGTGCATGCACTGATTTGCCATCCCGTAAACACACTGGCATGCACACACTGTCGCCACACAAACCTCGTATATCTAGTGGTGAGGCGGACGTATAGCGGTACAGGCATGTAAACACCGCCTCTGAGGTACGTGGCCATAAGAACTAATTTCCTCTGTCATCTCTGTGCGAGTGAGTGAGGTTGAAATGTGTGTGTGTGTGTGTGTGTGTGTGTGTGTGTGTGTGTGTGTGTGTGTGTGTGTGTGTGACAGAACAGAAAGACAAAGAGCATCAGTGAGGAACAGAACAAAGAAGACGAGAGAGAGAAACCAGTCACCAGCGAGTGGAACACAGGACAAGGTAATGAAAGATGAAATGATCAGCGGCAAGGACAACAAACGCGACAGGGAAAGAGGGAAATGAACGAGACCATATAAAAATGCAAATTCGGGCACATTATGAGTCCCCCTGATCGTAAGGGGGGCCCAAGTTATGATTACGACGGTGCTGCTGAGGAACTGAGAGGCCGAGGATGAAGGAGGAGAGATAGACCGAGACATGATGGGGGGGCAAGGTACTGGAATATACGAGAGAATATAAAAGAGAATAAAAAAGGAAAATGAGTCCTCGATGAATAGTGACAAATACTTTTAGGAAAGAAACTGATAATGATGATGATGATGATGATGATATATCTGTTAAGAAGAGGCCGACTGAGAATAAGATGGAGAGACAGGTGATGTGGTATGGCAAGTTTTGAAGCAAGGGTTGATGGTTTACTGAATAGCCATAGATATTCTTGGAGATACTTATGCTGATGAGAAGAATGATGAATTATGTTTACCAATATGCGCTGCTGGGGAAATGTGGGCCCGCGGATGAAGGAGGAGGAGAGGTAGACCGAGGACAGGATCGAGCGACGAGATGTGGGACTGTTTGAGACTGTGATGTAACGTGTCGTTAAGAGAAAATTGGTTGTTCTTGAGCAGGGACAGATATTTTGTTGGAAAAAATATGTTAATGAAAACCAACGCTATGGCTACGTCGACGATGCTGAGCAAATGTGTGGTAAATGTAAAAAAAAAAAAGAAAAAAGAAAAAGAAAAAGGAGGAAAGGTAGAAGGTACGGGACTGTGTGTGGTGTGGTGTGTCGTTAAAAGAAAATGGGTCGTTCGTGGAGTGACAAATATTCTTGGAGGATTGAAAAAAGGGCACGCAAAAACTGAATTTTAGAAGGAAATTAGAGAAGGAAGGGTGATGTCATGGAAGGATTACAGGTCGTTAATGAATAACTACATATTCATGGAGGAAAGAAAAAAAATGGTCAGGATGAAGATGGTGGTGAATTTTTAAGAAGAGGAGGCAGAGTACAATATTCAGGGACTTGGTGGGGGAGCATACGGGAGAAAGAGGTGTGATGTGTCGTTAAAAGAAGATGAATTATTAGGCCGCAGGAGGAGTAAAAGCAGGGAGAGACCAAAAACAAAATGAAGGAACGAGGCCAAGTGTCGTGAAAGGAAAATGGGTGGTTACTGAACAGTGACAGTCATGGACGTAATTACACTGAAAAAGGAGGAGCGTGCGGAGAACAAGGCTGGGTGTGCTAAACCGACTCCATTCTCTCTGTAAAGCTCGTATTCTAGGTGGTATTAGAGACTTCGGAGCATCTCTTTCTTAGTGATGAATTTTGTCCATTACGCCTTTTAATCCTATTGTAAGATAATGATACAGGCTACGTCGATATTAAAAATTTATAAACAACAAAAAAGAATATCACACTGCAATAACCATAATCAATCACTAAGAAAAACAGATTACGAAACCTCCAGTATCAACGGTAATATAACCCAAAGCCTGTACAGATGCGGACTCTGTACCTGTGTCTGATTCGTTCATGTGTGCAGTAAAACTCCGTGTTGGGTGGCTCTCAACATAAGCTCTTCTAAATAGAGTGGATTTATAGGCTATTATGATGATCAACTTTTATCCTCTTAATGACCCCCTTCCGCAGCACCTGTAATTACTGTCTCTATTAGGCAACGCTTAGCAAAGTTTTATGGACTCTGGCCACATGATAACCCCGTTATGCTCGCTGCAGTGATCTGTCTGTACTATTTCATCTTTTTTATTCCCAATTTTCTAAGACAAGCATTAACCAATATTTTCAGTTAGTCATATACAAAGCAGGTCAACTTTTGGAACACTCATCCTCAGCTTTTATTTCCCTCTGACGAAGCATTAGACCTTCAGGTGAACTGTTCAGTCATCTTTAACTGAACACACATTGATTTTGAGCTGTTTATCTTTCTGCTAATCCACACTTTTGTAGGTTCAAATAATTGCTGAAAGGATGTGTGGGCCATTTTCGACAGGCAATGATAATAGCTTTACTTACTGCTTTCTTGTTTCTGTATCATAATACCTAACCAATGTGCAACACTTGTAATGGGGTTATGAAAATGCTTAGTTTTTCCCGGTTCTGTATCGTACCTAACCCATGTGCGATGATGGAAATGGAGTTATGAAAATTCTCAAGATATTTTTTCCTGTCATTGAATCATACTTAACCCATGTGCAGTAGTGGAAAGGGGTTATGGAAGCAGTTAGCTGTCTGTGAAAAAAAAAAAAGGGCCATTTTGCATGATTAGACCATTTTGCAGGGTCAGGTGTATGTGTTTATGCCTATCGGAGAGGGATGTCAACAGACCATTACCGCAGACTACGATGCGCAACCGTCCTTAAACAATCTTGACGTACTTATTTTAGGTGTAGTGGCATGGAGGTGTAAGGAATGCCCCTAATTTCTGATGACCATTAAAGGCACACGTGTAATTATTAGATTAGGGCAGACTGCATCCCCATTACAGTGTGTACTCACCAGTGATACATGAAGATCAAATATGTTCTCTCATCATCACATACTTTATAAAATATGAAATTTTTACATACCTTCGCCCTCTCGATTAAACAATAGTATTCTTAGTTGCCTCAGATTTCTTAGGATCAAATATGGTCCTTTGCGATATATTATGCATATTACACCTCAGCATCGTCTTGTATGTTACTGCTTTGATAATGTCCATGTTATCACGATTTAAAAACAAGAAAATATTAAGGTGTAATGTCCAGAACGAATCGATAGGGAATAAGTACTAAGAAGCCTCTATGGGACTTAGAATATAGGCCCAAATAACAGTGGTCCAGGTGCATAAAAGTAAAGAGTAAAGAAAACCTTGCCAGCATCCCTCTTTCTTCAAATTATGAAGACATTATAAAGTCGTGGGAGATGTTAGAGGAAAGATTGCATGGCAGGCGTATAACCAGGTATTGGAGAGGTTTCATATCTGGGCGACTCTCATAGCATTCCAATCAGATCTATATCAAGTAATGGTTCCTGTGCCTCCTTCCCCCTTCCCTTCCTCTCTCTCCAATCTCTCTCCGTTCTCATTTTCTCTCCATCTCCCTTCGTCCTCCCCTCCTCTCTCTTACACACACACACACACACACACACACACAAATTATTCCAGGTATAAACGTTACATACTGGGAACAACTAAGCATCAGAATGACGGCAGGTAAAATGCGTGGCCAAAGGAGACTAGGGGACTTAATATTTTACAGACACTAAAGGTCCTGTGTGTCCGAGAGAGGCAGCGGGAGAAATTATTGACTAGAAATTCCTTGACCTTCAGAATATTTTGCGGTCTGCGTCGAACTAAGGTTTTGCGCGTTTCTTGCAACTCCGTCTCGATCTGATCTACCATTTGTTTCGAAGTGGGAGCTGCATTATAAGAGGTCTTGGGGATCTCACAACGCTTCTTCCTTCGCGATTTATTCTGCGCAATTCTTCTCATCAGCTCATTTTTTGTTATATTTACTAAATCCTACGATATATATAAAGTACAAAGAAATGTTAAACCAAACTAAACTTTTACGGAAGAGGTACTAAGACGCCTATTATACCTGCCAAAGTATGGTGTAGAGAAATGTCACATTCCCTTGCCCAACCTATTCAGTGATTAATAAACACCACAAAGCATTTTTATTGTCACTTATTAGAACTTACTGAACTTAGTCAATGTCGAAAGAAAAATATAGACGGCAATGGACTATACATGCAATTGTTTTACTGACAATTCATGAGCCAATTCGCCTTCATAATAATGCTTTTATCATTATTTCAGATATTTCCCTTTCGTCAGTCTTTTAGGTTTGGATCTTATTTTTTAATCACATCGTGCAGAGCGACATCTACTAGCTTCAGTGAGTTATTAATGCATATTCTGTAACTATTATATTTGTCTTACGAACATAATACATTTCACAGTCTTTTTTAAATTTTAATGTGTCCAACTCTAGGCACAGGCTTCACAGCCTGCTCTCAAGGCCCAGTAGTCCTCCATACCATACACCTCTCTACATGTCACCACTTCGGCGCTAACACCCACCGTCCATATTGAATACATGCTGGGACTCTCATACAGAACTGGTGTATTGGTATTGTCGAGGGTATTTTTATGACATGTCGGCGGGTCTTCTGGTAGATCAGTTAAGTCTGATTTCATGAAATTCAAATCCTTAAACTGTTCCTTGCCCCAGCGGGGATTTGAACTTGGGGTCCCGTAGGACTGCAGGCCACCTCCCTACCGATTAAGCCACCGCCTCCCCTACAACATATTAACTGATACTTTCTGTTGCCTTGGAAAAGATTAGAAAACCGTGCTCTATAATCATCTTACTTTATGAAATAATAAATAGAATCAGGCTTAGGATAGCAGCGATACATGCCAATAATGGTAATGACTGCAACGACGATTGCTATACATCTGATTGACTATGGCGACTACGACTATTATGACTACGACAACGACACAGATTGTATTAACGATAAAAATTAATATGTCAAAAGCCCTCCCATGGTCTATGCTTCCTCACCATTCACTCTCTCCTCCCCCTCCAACCCCTCACTTGCAGCTCCTCCTCCTCCATTGTGTGGTGTCTTTGTGTGAATAATGTAGACCCCTTCGCCCCAACCTTTCTCCTGCCTCCCTCGCCCTACACTACTCCTGTCTCCTCCCGCTAGCTCGCCGAACCCTTCTCCTGCCACCCCCTTACCCCCTCTTCCTCCCCTTTGGCCTCCTCGGTAAGTCTCCAGGCCAGTCAACGCCGAAGGGCACAATCCACTTGGGCGGCCGAGGAAGTGATAATGATCTTCCACGCCTCCTCCTTCCACAACACCACTCTGCCTTCTGGGGATTCACGCGTCTTGCCAGACTAGGCAGGTGGGGTGAATAGGCAGAGAGGTAGGATTAAAATGCAGTGTGGTGAGATAAAAAATGGAGGTGGGTAAAGGAATATGTGGACTTGTGAATGAAAAATGTGTGAATTCTGAGGTGAACTTGCAGAGTGTGAGAAAGGTGGAGAGGTGAGGTGAGAATGCAGAAATGTGTGATTAACCTGCAGAAAAGTGGGAGAACAAGCGGAAAGGTGAGAAACGATTGCAGAAAAGTGAGATGACATGCAGAAAGGTGAGAGGCGATTCCTGAGAGGGCACGAAAAAATGAAATTATTAAAGAGAAAGGAGATGAGAAGTCAGGCTGAGAGGGAGGTAGTCAGGTGTGGTAAGGAGAGAGAGAGAGAGAGAGAGAGAGAGAGAGAGAGAGAGAGAGAGAGAGAGAGAGAGAGAGAGAGAGAGAGAGAGAGAGAGAGAGAGAGAGAGAATCATTAAAATATGGGGAGGATTAAGATGCCTCGAAAATATGAAAAAAATAAAGTGAAAATGTATGACCGTGCTGTTAGGCTGAGCGGGTGGTATTCAGTTAAGGTAAAAAAAAAAAAACGGAAATATATGATTAAAATCTGGGAAGGGTAGAGGAAATTATAAATAAAATACAGGATTACGGGAAAAAAATAAAGGCAAAAAAGAGAATAATGTAAGCTGAGACGGAGGCAGATGAAGTGAAAATGTAAAGGAAGGAAGGAAGGACAAATGCAGACAGGTGGATGGAAATGCGTGCAGAGTGGCCATGGATGTGAAAATATGAAATGACTACGGAGAACGATGAGGTGAAAATTCTGAAAGGCAGGTGAGTGAGGAAAAATGCTGAGAGCCGTGATGAAAATGAGATGAGGACAGAGGTATATGGGAAAAGATGATATAAAAATGGAAGCTCAAAGAAGGCAACTGAGGGGAATTGCAGATAGATGTGATTAACCCATTGAAGCCCGGGATGTGTTTCACCAATTCATTTTTGTTATCTACACACGACATTACTCAGCTTTCGGGAGACATCTTGTAGTGAGGGGATAAATGATTTCAGTTTCTAACCTTCTCAAGTCGAAATCTCTCCTAGTTGAATGAAATTGCCTGGAGTAAGCAAAAAAATATATATATTATATATAACGAAGAAATGGGATTGAAGGTGTCCATGATGAACGTGCTTAAGCTTGTGAGTAATTTGTGTGTGTGTGTGTGTGTGTGTGTGTGTGTGTGTGTGTGTGTGTGTGTGTGTGTGTGTGGGTGGGTGTGTGTGTGTAATAATATAGAAACTTTTTAAATAGAACAATTACGAAACTCCCACACACACACACACACACACACACACACACTGTGTATGTGAAAATAAGGAAAGACGAGGAGAAAATGCATGAACGTGAATCCTATGCCGTATTTTCCATTCTTTCGTATTAACACTGTCCAGCATAGAGGGGGATGGATGCTTGTAATGTGTTAGTGGAGACAATTTCTGCTCTCTTCTATACAACATTTCACTATATACAACTGAATATAATAGTCAGGAAAGAATAAAACAAAAATGACGTGCTAGGCCTGAAGGTGCAAAATGTTGCAAGGAAAGAGGTATGCGCAAAAAGTGGGAACGAGAAGGCAAAAATGTATGAATGTGCTGACAGGCTGGGAGGGAGGGCGTCAAGTGAGGTGAAAATAGAAAGAGAGAGGCCATTCCTAAACCGAAGAAAATCGTATGGTGTTGGCAAGAATATATATATATATATATATATATATATATATATATATATATATATATATATATATATATATATATATATATATATATATATAAAATTCTTAGTATACCGTAATCTGTATGAGAGGTCACAACTCTGCAAAATAAAATCGTCTGGCTGCAGAACAAAGTAGAAAGATTGCTCATACTCTAATAGGGCTACCGGAGACAGATCTTAGCCTTTAGACAACTGTACGTCACTCATAGCCCGAATAAACTGTATAGCGGTAGAAAGATTTCAATAGTTTTTATTTCTCTCATACATAAAGGTTTGCGTAGAAGAAGAATACAGTACGCCAGCAAAAGAAGATACTCGAAAGATACACGACTTTCATGTTCCTCCTAATATCTCTGTGTCCGGTTAGCATGCTCTGTCTCCTACAACTCACTCATTGCGTAGTAAAATCGTCTGGCCTTTGCTGGCATTGAACATCGGAGTTGTCCCGATCATGAAAGGATTAATGATATCAGACAATAATTCTGGCTGTTGTCAAATAATTTTACAGTAATAAATAGTGTGAGAGAACAGTATGTGGGTAAAAAAAAAAAATAGTGTATGCGGTACAGTGTTTCAAAATATTTTGTCCCGCACAGTACGTAAAATACAAAGCACAGTGTGAACAGTAATACTTTTTTTCGTATGCACGTAGTAACACTGCCACCAATTTACACAATCGCTGAAACAACACAACAGAAACACACGTGCACATGCACATACAAAACTAAAAATTGACCAAAACTCCACGCAACCACTTACACACACACACACACACACACACACACACACACACACACACACACACACACACACACACACACACACACACACACACACACACACGCGATCTATAGAAACCCGCAGGTCACATCCTTCCAATCAGTTTTTACAACCAGACCCGAGTATGGGTGTGTGGGTATGGGTAGGTCGGAAAGGAGATGTGGTTGTGGGTATGGGTGGATGAAAGGTGGACAGGAAGTATGGATGGTGGGAAGTGGAGGAAGGAAAGGTGTGAAAGGGAACGTGTGGTGAGCTTGGGTATGGAAGGAAGGCAAAGGGGAGGTAGAGTGGATGGGAGGGGATGGAGAGGTGAGAATGGAAGGGGAAGGGAGAGAAGGCAGGGAGATGTTGGAGAGGTGTGGATGGTGGGAGGGGAGGGAAAGGAGACAGCGGTGAGAGATAGTATGGAAGGGAGAGAATGTAATGGTGCAGGCAGGCTGTTGGGAAGTATTTGCATGTAATGTGTATCAGGGAAGTGAGGACCAGATGACGCTCAATAGATTGGATGATGTTGAGGTTGTGGAGCGGGATAATGGCTCGCACGGGATGAGGATGGAGAGAGGAGTTGGTGATGGTGTGAGGAGAGAGTGTAAAGAGAGGTAGAGGTACTGGTTAGAGGGAAGAGAGATAAGTCTGAGGGGAATGGGACAGGTTAGAGGGGAGAAGGACTGGTTAGAGGGGAGGAGGACGAGTCTGAGGGGAGTGGGACTGGTTAGCGGGGGTGGGATGGATTAGAAGGGAGAGGGACAGGTTAGAGGGGAGTGGGAGGGGTTAGACTGGGGAGAGGCGGGTTAGAGGGAAGTGGAAAGAGTTAGATGAGAGAGAGAAGAGTTAGAAGGGAGAGGGAAGAGGGAAGAGTTAGAGAAGAAAGGGACGGGTTAGAGGAGAGAGAGGGACGTATTAGAGAGGTGAGGGAAGAGAAAAAGGAGAGACGGGTTAGAGAGGAGATGGACGAGTTAGAGGAAAGAGGGACTGGTTAGAGGGGAGGAGGTACAGAGACAGACAAGGGTATGATAGGCAGAGGGGAGGATATGAGAATATTACAGAATGGAGAATGAGGTGCAAAGAAATTACTGTAGAAGAGAAGGAGGGGAAAGAGAGGAGAGAGAAATGAAAGCTGGGCAAATGGAGAGGGGAAGGGAAATGAAAATGTTATTGGAACTTGATGTAACTGAGGAACTGGTGACGAAAAGCAAGAATGAATACTGACATACGTAAGAGGATTAAGACGGGGAGGGGAGGGGAAGGAAACCTGAAGAAGGAAGAGGGGGGGAATAACTTGAGAGGTGGAAAGATTGGAGCAAGAACAAGAGACAAATGAGGGAGAGGTAAGAGAGATTAATGATGAAAGTAGAACGAGGGGAGAAGAGGGACCAGATGAGGGAGAGGTGAGGGAGGCTGAGTGAAAGAGGTCGGGTGAGAGTCAGAGGTGGGGAGAGAGTGAGAGGTGGAGGAAGTGTGAGGTAGAGTGAGAATAAGTGGTAGAGTAAAAATGAGTGATAGAATAAGAGCGAAAGGCTAAGCGATAATGATGAAGGGGGTGAAGAGTAGAAGCAAAAAAAATGAGAATTCACGGTAGGAAAGACAGAGTTCAAGGGAAGGAATGAGAAGTAGAAAGAAAAATAGAACAGGGACACAGGTGGAATAAAAAGAGTTGGTAATTAAGAGGAACGAATACGAGAAAACGGGAATAAATAAAGGTGAGATGTGAAACAAAGATAATGAGTAGGGGAATAAGAAAAAAAAGAAAGAAAGATGGTGTACGGCAGGGCGAAGAAAGAACAATAAATAACTGTGATGGAAGACGTAACTGTGATCAGGTCATAACCCATCATCCCTCTAATTTTAATCAAAATTGCACCAGCAGTTTTCGCGTGAAGTAGTTAACAGGCAGACTGACAAACAAACTGACAGAAAAACCGAGTGAAAACAATACCCATCCCGGAGCCCCTCCGGGGCGGAGACGGGTAACAAAATAGGGAAATTAACATCGTAGTCAACTGTTTAAGTTTTAGTCTCTTCAATCCGAGAACGTATTTTATTTATTTCTGCAAACACTAGAGATTTTACTTAGCTTAAGCAACAAATTTTGAAGTGAAGGTGATAATGAAGACTAATTTAGCCAATCCACTTCGAAAAGTGATTGAAATATAAAATATTCTGCAGACAGCAAAGAACGGAACACAACGTAAATCAATGGATTAAAGCGAGAAAAACAAGTTTCTGTTAGTTAGTTAATTCCCAGGTTCATATAACTAACTCTCAGAATAATACTCTTTGAATTTAGACGAAAAATAATACTAGAATACTAGTTTCAGTAGTCACAGAGTTAATGGTGATAGCATCAGCTCTCAGGCTCCTATGGTTTACTTTCGATCGAACAAAATCGTCTGTTCATGGCAGAGTTGTTCACCACCGACAAGGTAAATTTACTTAGTTATAGCTGAATGTAAATGGATAGGTCAGCCTTAATATATACTCTCATGCTTTTCCCCACAATTTTTTGCCACGTTAATTCCTCACTATTCCCCTCCCCCCAGGTTATTTTCAACCAGGTAAGACGGCTTTCGAGAGAAAAAGTTTTCCTCTAAGCACTCGGTGAATATGCTCAGAAATACGTCGTGTAGCCCTTACTAACTCGCTGTTTTTCATGGTATTTTCTTTCAATTTTCGTCATTGTTAGAGCCGTATTATTAACCGATTCAGTCCGATGATGTATTTATTTAATCTTGCTACCTTCAGAGATCTGGTTCACCTTAGGGAAAACTGCTAGTAGTGAATGAGTATATGAAGGCTATATCTAATTCCTCTAGTTGGAAATGTCTCTCTAAACCTGGAAAAAAATCGTCAGGTGACAACACAGATACAACAGAAAGTACGTCATCGGACTGAAGGGATTACGGCAGACAGCGAAAGTGTGGACAAGCCCTGAATTTTTGGCGATAATTTCTGAAACGTTTGAAGTTAATAGAACACGTCTGACCTTAGTGTACTGCTGCTGGCTACACTCTGTATTATAAGATGAGGGCTGATTATAGTTAAAAATTGTACTTTGAGGGCTGATTATTGTTAACAATTGTACTATGAGGGCTGATTATAACAATTGTACTATGAGGGCTGATTATAGTATTGTACGATGAGGGTTGATTAGAGTATTGTACGGTGAGGGCTGATTATAGTATTGTACGATGTGGACTGATTATAGTTAACAATTGTAGATGATTCGTACTTGACCACCAGGCAATAACGGCTTGCTTACACCTTAAATGTTCTAAGTTTTATTGATGAAATGACTGTCCGATGGCGTTTTTTATTTTACTCTTGTCACCGCCAGCTTAAAGGTGACTCCTTCTAGTGGAATGGCAAATGAAAGCTATATCTGACCTCTTCAGTTCGAAAAGGCTTTCTTTAATTAAATAAAGTCGTCTGGAGACAAGAAGAATGAATTTAAAAATCATCGAAGTATTAAATGACTCTTGAGGTCGGTGTTGTGTTCCCCGGGCTCATCTTGACGTGAACCCTGTGGACCGTAGACTAAAGTGCTGGAATAATTAAAATATGTACCATAACTCCCTTTATATAATTCTTGCTACTGTCAAAAGGCAGTATTTACCGTAGAGGAGATTTTCCGTAGTGAGGAGTTGAAGGAGTTCGTTCGTGTTCCGCATGAATGCGAGTCATCATTCCATGAGCTAATCACTCGGAGGTGGCCAGATAAAAAAAAACAAAAAAAAAAACAGTGTAGTGAGAGACATTACCTTTACCAACACTAGCATTTCATTTCTAGGAATGTGAATTACTTTTGAAGCACAGTATTTTCACATTTGGAAATATGTCTAAGAGAACACTGAAGTACTGTAATGGCTATAAACTCAACGGTGAGTAAGTATTTAGCCAAACTAAGATTAAGTAGCCTATTGAAAACTGTCGGCTATAGATGAAGGTTTTTAGTCCTATATCTAATGGTTAAATTTGCACAGTAACTTTCTCCCATACTGTTATGCAACTTCATAAATGTTGAACTGACATTTCATCCGGTGGTATTATTTTAACCTAGATGGACGAGATTTGTTGGGGGTTGTTGGAGGGGTAGGTGAAACATGCAAGGATTATGACAGAAGAGAAACAAGTAAAATGTATTGTTGTGGGACATGTGAGGCATCAGCACTTTTTACATGGTAACGTGAGTCACCTGCAGTATTTGAAACAACAACCAATGAGAAAAAACTGCTAGCAGTGGATTCTGTTCTCTACCTAGTGCTCAGTTGACTGTCGCAGAGAAAAAAATTATATCACTTAATATATCGTTGTTGTTAATGATGTATCATAAACTTATATGAAGCAGTAACATTTATGTTATGCAAGGAAGAAGGAACCAAAGGCCAGGGGAAGCAAACCGTTCCTTCCAAAGGAGAAAAAATAAAAAACAATACAACAGAGAGACAAATTAAGGATCCGTTCATTTCGAGATGCCTGGACACACTGCGTTTGAAAGACTGGAGATCATAGGAAGTAGGAAATACAGACATTCGGAGACAGCTCCTGAGCTGACCTGTTGCATAAATGAAGGTCGCCAAACCTTCTGTTTCGTATCATATCATTAATAAAGGTTTCAACTTGCTTGCATGCGTAGGTCTTGGTCACCTAATGGCGGCTCTCCACTCTGGTCGATCTTTGGCAGCCTCTATTCAGTCCTTTATCTTTGAGATGACACCATGACTTCGCCCCAGTTCTTTATTTCGGTCTGCCTCTAGCATCCCTATCCCCGACGTTCACACTTCTCATTTTCCGCACCCAATTGTCATCCTCCATCCTCTTCACACTCCCAAACCATCTCAATCTGCCCCTCATCATCACAACACCAATACACTTCAGTCCCATCCCTCCTCTCAATACCTCAATTGTAAATCTCCCCCCGCCCCCCCAGCATTCAAGGATGCCCCACACATCCATCTGATCATTTTCATTTCGGTACATTTATCGAATATCCTCTTCCTTTACTACCCACGTCTTATTACCATACACCATTATACTCCTAACACATGCCGCATACAAAGATCCCTTAGTAAGGAGGGAGAGCCCTAACTCTCTGGAGCTTAGAAGGCTACTTTAATTTTAAAAAAAATGTTTGACTGATATATGATATACTGATTGTACTTTGAAAACAGGCTACTAAGTCACCAAGTAATTCACTCTTTCTTTAAATTCTTTAATTTAACAAATTCTGTATCTGCATCTGTATCAGTAAATACAGGGTCCACTGAAAGACCGGACTATATCAGAGAGGACGTGACAACCAGACTTAATCCTTCCTCGTGCTGTTGAAGAAGGATTGAGGAATGAGTGTCTGCAGGTGAAGTGTTGCATGTGATATCTGAAATGTATTGGTTTCACTTGCATGTCTGTGTACGTAATCGGTAGAAATGACAGGATGTGAACGTATACAAGTATCTGTACAATCAACAGGATGTGAACATGTGCAAAGCTTCTGTAGAAAAGAGAGGGTGTGAACATTTCCCAACATCGATAAAACTGACGGTATGTGAACATATTCAAACATCATTAGAACGGACAGGGTGTGCACATATACAGGCACAAAACTGGCACGGTGTGAACATATTCAAACACAGAATTGACAGGGCGTGGGCATATTCATACATAGTTAGAACTAACATGGTGTGAACATATTCAGACACAAATAGAACTGACATTGAACATTTTCAAACATCGACAGAGTTGACAAAGTGTGAACATATGCAAACATCAGTACAGTCGACAGGGTGTGAACATCTACAGACATATGAACCGACACACTTCCAGTACCCACTTGAAACATCCGCCACGGCATGGGCTGGAACCTTAATCTTGGAATGAACACCCATTGGGTTGTGTACACCTCAGGAACACCTGGATCTGTGAGACCCAGGCATATAAAAACGCTGTATGTTCATACATGTTCCATTTAATGAATTTTTGAATTGTTTTTTTTTTCTACATAGCAGAACAGAAAAAAGGAAAGAAAAAATGAATAAAATAATAACAGTCCATACACCATGTTATAGGTGTCCTTCATTCATAAAAAATCTGTAACAGTAGGACTTGAACAGCCGTAGGTTGAAGTCAGGGAGAAAACCACTCTAGGGAAGCGAGTTTCAAAGAGAGGCAATTGGAATATATAAGAATTCTGACTGGCAGAAGTTCTGCTATATGGCAGTGTGACAGTCCAGTCATGAGTGCTATTAGATGCCCGTGTAGTTCTGGGGAAGGCATGGAGAGATGACACAATGGATGCAACTTCGTCTGAGCATTTGCCATAAAAATATCTGTAATATAATGCAAGGGAAGCAATATTCCTTGTTACTTGTAAGAGAGGTAGTCCATTTGTAATAGTAGGGTTAATAATTCTAACAGCTTTGTTCTGAATTTTGTCTGGATGTTTTATTGCAATCTCTCCACATGCAGTCCAGAAGGGTGAGCAATGTTTCAGCTGAGGCCGCACATGACTCCTGTAAATTATAGCTAACTGCTCGTCAGCGAAGAAGTTAAGGACTGTGTACAATAATCGAAACTTCTTTGAAGCGGTTTGAGCACGTGATCTAACATGAGAGGTCCAGCTGAGGGCATTGTTAACTGAAACACCGAGAATTTCAATACTTTTAGAGACAAGAATATTAGTAGCACTGAAGGTAATATTGGAATCAGGCAATATCTGTCTATTAGTAAACTGTATACAGTATATTTGGCTTCCTAGCGTTAAATGAGACAATGTTATTTTCTCTCCATTCAGTGATTATAGATATGTCTTGATATATGGAGATTGCTGTACTGAGTTGTGAGTTAAAGATACTTAACTCTGTGAATGGGTGTTTAAATGTGAATGAACTGTGAGGTGCTGAGCCATCTGCAAGTGAATGGATGGAATTATGGGTGACAGATAAGATATCATTAATATGAATTAGGAATAGGGTTGGAGCCAGAACTGATCCTTGTTGCTCGCCGGCAATAATCGAGTGGAAACTAGAATATATATCATCTACCTTTACTCTTATCTTGCTGTTGCTGAGATATGAGGAAATCGGAGGAACAAAAGATGACAGGCCATAGCAAAGGAGTTTGGGCAGCAGGGAAAGGTGTCACACTGTGTCAAAAGCTTTAGAAATATAAAGGGCTACTGAACGAGTTTCTCCAGGTTTGTCAATTGAATGGTGGATGGTATGAGTCAGGAGACTGAATATTCAACAGAAGATCTTTCGTGGCGAAAACCATATTGTCTGTCACTAATCAAGGTGTTGGATTCAAGGTGTTTAACTGTGTGCTTATTAACTACAATCTCAAATACTTCACCAAGAGAAGATGAGAGAGCAGTTGGTCTGTAATCAGAGGGGTCTGACGAACTTGCTTTCCCCGGAACTGGGTGGATATTGGCTTCCTTCCAAGAATTAGGGAATGAAGAAGTACTATGCATAGTCTGAATTATTTACTTAGTGCAGGAGATAGTTCTGGGGAACACTTTTTCAAAACAGTTGGAGGAATCCCATCTGGACCTGTAGCTTTGTTGGTAGGTAAATTGTCTAGGATGGGTCTTACGCATCTAGTCTGTATCTTAAGTGGAGCAGTTTCAGGAGGGTCAAGTTCTTGTACAGGGACATTCTGGCTGACATCCTTTAAGTTAGAATTTCCGGCAAAGGTATTGGCAAGGGTGTCATTTTATGTTTCCATCTAAAGATTTTAGTGGGGGCGTGGGTGATGATTTGTTATAGTTATTACTGAAAGAACTGAGAGCTGATCAGAATACTCGTATTCTATTGTCATTAGGATTATTTAATAGTTTGGATGCTTGGTTGTGAAGAAAGTTTGATTTAGAGAAATTTATTACTGTTTTTGCATGGTTTACATCATTTTTCAATTGACTAAGGGATTCAGATGTTTTTTAAGTAAGAGTTATATGCTACGGACTTTTGGGTCGTTGCTCTGGCACAGTTGCTGTCAAACCATTTTATGGAGTAAGATCTTTTAGTGAACTGTTGACTGTGTATGAACAATTCCACACCAGCTTGTATTAAGTCACTGGTGTGGGAATGGGTAAAACTGATGTTGCTGGAGAAGAAAGACTGCCATGGACTGTCAACAAGATTATTTCTAAATAAGTCCCAGTCTGCCCTATCCAGTAGCCATCTGGTCACTCTGACAAGTTTTAAATTGGGAGGTTTGGGGGAACTGACTACTGAGGCTTTGATGAGATTGTGGTCGGAGGATTGAAGTGGTGACAGTACTTCTGTCCTCTATTGATCTGAATATTTTGTCAGGAATAGGTCCAAGCGATAGGCGTTATGGTCAGGATTATCTTACAATTTATAAGGTCTTATCAACTTCAAAATTATACATATAAGTGTTGATTCACTTAACTCTCTCTCTCTATATATATATATTTATTTTTTTACTTTGGGGGGAAAAGGGACAAAATATACAAAGTACTTTTTAGCAGTCGCCATACAAGAAAACAAAGAACACTATGAGCCTAGCACCTGTGTCACATCTTGAGGAATGGAGGTCTTTCATGAAGAGAGGAGTGGATCCCAGACAGCATATAAACAACCTACAAACGAGGAGTACAAGTATGATGTTCCTCCTCAGGCACAAGTGGGTTTTACAGACCCGCATGCATTTTCTGAGTGATATAAAGCAAAAACAGAGGGGGAGCCGAAAGTAACCCCCCAACACCTCACATACAGTGTGCACAAAAAGTTACAAAGCTATGGAGAAGGATAGGGATCCCAGGCATCTAGAAGTTGCTGAACTTGAGCACGGACACGATCGACCGGGTCTGTCAAACCCAGGTGTTCTTGAGTTGGGTTAAATTAAAGGCTCAAACATCATGAGTGCGTCAACCATAGAAACATTTTTTTTTTAATATAATTAGAAATAATGTTACAAAATACTAACATCAGAGGTTAAGAACTTTCTCTGTGCTTTAGCTTTTAGGAAAAGTTAATTATCATCTGGGGTGGATGGTGTTTTCATTTTCTTCGTTAGGGATCGACATATCAGTAAAGGTACCAGTGCTATTCATGCAGTTTTTTTCTTTTTTCATTTTCGGAATCAACATCTGCCTAACGAATATTCATCCTGTGTTTTACACCTATCTAGCTGCTGTCTTGTTGCATCTATTGTTTGATGCCGTGTCCTGTGAGAGATACTCTTGATTAAAGGACTTCGAGGCACCTCTGCACTTACTCATAAACGATCTCTAATCCCACGACACCTAGCCACCCCTTACATACTTTCCTACTAGTCATCCACAAGCCTATCACTACTCTCATTTCAGAGTAGGAAAGTTATTTCAAGGTATTATTCATCGCATGATGGGTAAAAAACAATTCTTGTAAAGAAAATCGATGGGAAAACATAAACATACTGCACATTAACCTTTTCAACACGATAACGTATGTTGTCGTTATAACTACTAAAGGAAAGACTTGTTAAAATGAAAATGGAACCTTTGGATTCATGGAGTTAGGAACGCCTTTAGTCAGCCAATAATGTGCTTTTCTATTCCAGCAAGTGACAAACAATTCAATGGGAGTAAGAAGTCATATCCATTATCGTCACTGTTACTCTCCACTTAAATATAGACGAATACTGATGATTGTGTCAGTCCCTCCTCTCTCTCAACCGATCAAATACCGCTTCAGACCATTGAGCCACCGCAGCATATACAGATGATTATATCAGAAAGCAAAATTATTTCAGTTTAGTGCTGGCAAGGAGGTCCCCCTCCTGACAACATCAGAGCAGAAGCGCCTAGACCAGGGGAAAATACTCCTGACTGACAGCACAAAAGCGAGGATGCGGGAGGGGGGCTGCCGCTTTGGCCACCACGTTTGCCTTCTTATTGCATAGCTTACCAACATGAGCAGGATCCCAGCAAAAACAAATACTTTTTACAACGGCTCAGACAAAAAATCATATTAAAAATTAGAATATCTACAAGTATTCTGGGATTAAACCTATGAAGAACATTAGCAGCCTGCCTTAAATCGGAATTATATTGTAACTAAACTGAAGTAAATGAAGAAGCAACTTGCTTGTAATAACCTAGGTACAGCTTGTGCACTGATGCCGGTGACAAGTGACAGAGTTGAAGCGGAACACAGGAAGACAAGCACACTCTACATGGTAACTGGGATAATGTCACCTCACAAAGAATATTTACTTATTGCTCATGCAGGCAACAGACTTATAAAACTCTAAACATCAGCTAGAAAATCCTTATGATATATAGTGAAATATCTACCACAAAATAACAAATGCACACAGAAGTGGTCTAAACGTAGTCAAAGATAAGTGCACTGTAGTAGTTTCATAATCATCTGAAAAGTAACAGCTGCCGAACTTATTATTTTTTCTTTTACTGAAGTTTTTTTTTTTTTTGGCATCTCAACAGTCACATTCGCTCCAAAGTAAGGAACATCCAACATGATCTGCCTGAAATGATTAATGATCAAGCGTCAGTGATTTATATACAAGTTCCCAGCAATATCAGCTAAGAGCCTCCGTCACAGGATATTTCATTAACTTACAACTAATGATAGAGGAAGGACCGGCTTATAAATAAATAAATAAATAAAATATATATATATATATATATATATATATATATATATATATATATAATTTTTGCTTTTTTAAAACCAAAAACGAACTTAGACTTTCAGTCCGGGTTCACAGTTTTCATGCTGTTCAGCCAACAATCGGTTTATGAGACCTCCCCATCGTGAAGGGATTAAACTGAAGGCTATGTCTATACATTTACTTCAGCACAACACTCTAAACCTTAATAAAACCGCCAGCAGATAGCAATAATATATAATGCACGTCAATGTTGGGACAGGTCAAAAAGGAATTGAGTTATTACTAAGCGTCAGTGAATAAATGAAGAGTGAATGAATGAATGAACCTGAAAAAGTACTGTAGTTCAGTAGCTTAAGCAGTAATGAACAGTAAATGAATGAGTTATTATCAATTGCATGTTCACTTCTCTCTGCTAGTGACAGTAAAGGTGAAAGCATTTTAATCCATTCACTTCAATTACATTTTTCATTTTCATCTTACCACCTAAAATTCGGCCATTAGACTTGTGGAGCTGTAGAAATCTGATATTGTTTTGATTAATTCTCTCACAACAAGCTACATGAATCGTCTAAAGGTAGCAGAAATGAATATCAAGAAGAAGTCATCGTAATTCAAGAAGACGTCACTGTACTGAAGGGGTTGATGAATAAGTGCCTATAGATTTTAAACACCAGCATCGTTACGGGAACAGCAAATGATTTTTAATAACATATATATTTCTAATACGCCCGAATGAGCTAAATTAAGAAGGGACTGGATGCAAGAGAGAAGAAACTATACAAGTTTTACAGTGGCTATAATAAATGAATCTAGCCAGATCTTTACACGGTCAGATGAACAGCCGACACAAACACACAACATCTATCTATTTGTCCGTCTATAGTCAGACTCCTTAATCCCGTAAGGGGTGGCCACAAACAAATCGTCATCTGGCACCCTGTCCTCTGCCATTTGGCAAACCTCCCTCCAACTCATTCTCGTATCTTTCCACCGACTCACACACTCCTCTCTCATGTATCTCTCTGCTCTATCCCTCTATTTCATCCTTGGTCTCCCACTCCCCTCACCCCACTCGACCTCGCTTAGTTTCTCATTTTCAACCTCTCCACATGGCGAAACTATCTCAGAGTACTTCTCTTAACTATTTCAATCACATCCACACCAGTATCACACATTACTCTCTTAACTATTCATCCCAATGTCTCAAGAAAGTGAGATTATTTTATTACGCTTTTGAGGTGCCCGCCGTGGTGAAGGGGTTGTTGATGGCTCTAGATCCCAGGAAGAACTTCCCTAAAAGCGAACAAACTTGCCTAGAGGTAGAATGAGTTAAAAAGTCTTCCTCGAAGTGAAGGAGTTGGCATTTACGATGCCTTGTGAAGGAATATAACCAAACCTTCATACCACAGCAAACACCAGACGTAAGCACACAACTCACTTCTACATCCACACTTTCTCACAATTTTTTTTACTGGATACATGCTTCCCTCCCTCTCATCCGTTCTTTGCCTCATTCACTGCAATATCTCTCATCAGCTACATCATAGACTCATAACACAAGCATGACCTTCAAATTATACTTATGAAGTATCTCATTCCACTCCCCTTTACCTCACCACAGCGCATATTCATCCAGTCCAACTCCCACACCACCAATGAATTCTGTCTTCCATAATAAATTCCAGCTTTCCTCTCTAACTTACTAGATATAATACCACACCACCGGCCCGTATGACACACCTTAGCTTCATCCACTACACTTCTGCCTCGCTTATGACTCCAGTATTTCATGAATAATTATACACTTATCCACTTACGATTGGGTGTGTTGAACCACGTCAGTGCTTTCTTCAACCCTGCAATGTAGCTGAATTGCATACAGGGACTTATTCCTCAATGTGTGGAACATATTTCTCGTGTGTGTGTATGTGTGTGTGTGTGTGTGTGTGTGTGTGTGTGTGTGTGTGTTCGTATTGATAAGGAGAGGAAAAGGTTTGTTCTTTGATTATGCACATTTAAACAGGGTCATACACGCCACGTAAACACGGTGCAAAGACCTTTTATCTCAGTATCACTCCCCTCCTAGTACTCCTTTGCCCCTCTCTCTCTCCTCAGGGAAATGCTGCAACACCTTCCTTTTACGGTCGCCATAACAATGTACACTCGGTAAAAAAAGCATCGGTGCATAGAGGGTTCGATGACTTCCGAAAATATTCACTCACGTGCTGGCTGTGTGGGAGGGTTGGTAACTTGTTATGCCTGGCTGTAGTAGGTTCAGAATGTTTATTTATATTTTAGCGAGGGGATACCTCAGATGACGTTATATGACACCTCCCAACACCTCCCAACACATCGGACACAAATATTTCAGAGACCTTCGTACCGTGATCCAAAATGTTTCGTCAGTGTTGTGCACCGATACTTTTTTTTACCGAGTGTACAAGTTGACTGAACGCTCTCGGTGCATTCCTCTTTCCTTAAAGAAGATAGTGCGGCACCCGTTTATCTACACACAAATAACAACCTTCACACACATCTACACACACATAATCGTCCTTTATGTATTCGGCTCATTAAGCCTTTCATTATGGTGATTTAGTTATTTCATTATGGTTCCTTTATATTGTTTAATTCAGATTTGGGGGACTTTTAGAACAAGAAGAGTTGGATATGGACTTCATTAATCCTTACAGAAGGCCTTTCTTAAGTTGAATAAAATCACCTGAGAGAGAGAGAGAGAGAGAGAGAGAGAGAGAGAGAGAGAGACAGAGACAGAGACAGAGAGAGAGAGAGAGTCACTGGGGTCAAGAGAATCAAGCATTATTCAAAAGGTATTTCATATCTCACAGTCAAGTAAGCAATAAACTCTAATCGTAGCGCTCTTGCTTGTCACCTGGTAGACCTTTATTCTGGTTGGCATAGGCCACTTTGTACGAATAAAACTTCTTCTAAGCCGTTTATTTTGCATATTACACCTGAATGCGCTCGTGTATGCTGTTTCAATCCTCCTGAGGTCGAAACATCTTAAATCAGTAAAATTTAAAAGAATATTAATGTTTGTGGGCAAAATAAGTCGCTCAGGAAGTAGTTTTACGAAAGCTTCTAAGCGAACAAGATTAGACTCCTTCATGATACAGACGAGATCACTGTCGCACGGAACTGTTGTCTGGTTTAATATGCTTACTTCTGCAATTTTAATTAAACATATCCAGTTTGAAAAGTCTCTCCCAGTCTGAAAAAAAGCGTCTGAAAATAATCACAATAAATTCAACAGGAAAATCGTAACCGGAAGGAAGGGGCTAATGTTCTCGAGAGCGGTCTACCAATGTATTTTTCATATGAATGTAGACTACTGTACACACACACACACACACACACACACATACACACGATGTTTTTATACGCTCACCTGTGTTATTGGCTTTTCTTGCCCGGCTATACCTTTTCCAAACCCCTCTCACCCTTTTCAATTCCAGCCAAACCCTACCCTATATGAACATGGGAAATTGGATTACGATGATGGATGGTTGGAATCTCGCCAAATCCTACTCTCACTCTCCATGTTTGCTTCTCGTACTATCAAGAGCAAAACTTCGAAGACATGCCCTTGCCAGCATTGTTTCCTGACTTCTGTACAGAGTGATTCACATACAAGTATAGTGCTTATCTTTCACTCTGCTGGGCAGGTTCTCATGTGATACAGGAACGGTTCAGTCAGCGTTACCAGTGTCTACCCTGCATCATTTCTTCATTTCCTACTCTCTCTGCCACGTCCACATCCACACCAACAGACTGAACCATCCACGCAACACAAAATACTGGTATCACTGGGAGAGTTTCTGGCGGAACACTTTCTATGAACCCTCCTGTATTTATCATTCTATCTCTAGCTTCAGAGAGTGTAATTCCTCCATATATTCCTTCGCTGTGTTCTTCCTATTTCTTTTATATAAAAAATAATGTAGCCCTTTTCATTACCCCACCATAGGAGCGGCGTCAGCGAAATTTTGATCAGAATGTTCAGACACGGCCAATAGTTTTTTCACATCGTCTCGAAAATGTGTTAAAGGAGCCTAACAGATTTTTTTTTTATCTATCAAGTAAGAGTCAAGCGAGCTGGAAGGGGTTTCGAGTGTTACCGACCGCAGCTGTACATTATAACGATACTCTATTTCATGGTTTGATTTCTGTTATTCAGCATCATCTCTGCTCAGCCCTTGACTCAGTACTTATCCATTATTACTGACTGTAGCTATATATTCAAGCGATACTCCGTCCCACCTTTTCTATCCCACAAATCACCAATGGCTCTGCTACGTCCCTGACTCGATCATCATCATACTAACCAAGTTTCCTACATCTATTGGGAGCAAGAAGATCGAAAGTCATCTATATATTCTGATACCGTAATCAGAGAAAATGGAAAACCCTCTTTCAGGCCCCATTCTCCTTGATACATCTTAGAAGTTATGCGGCAGTACAACCCGCGGTCGGTGAAGCCGTTGCCCCTATACACCATTCCAAGGAAGGGAAGTTGTCAGCCTTTGCTTCTCTTCCTTATAATTTTTCGCCCTTCAGAGACAACCAGCTATTCATAACGCAGAATGATGAAGCATAGGCAGAAGTCTTCAAGATCTGTGTTTCCCCCTCCCCCCTAACGAAATGGATAAAAGACAGCTAAAAATTCAAACTCTATTCATCTTGAGCGCAATGGAATTCGTAGGCAGAACAGACGGATAAAGAAGTCTGTGGCCGAGCTTTCTGTTCCGGGTTTAAACAACTGAGTATATCAGTTAATCACTAGCATTAGCGTGCTGTTTAGAGAATGGGCTACACTGACGGGTGCTGCCAATACGGGGAAAAGAATGCAGACAAAACTTAGAACTACATTCATTATCAAAGCGGTATTACGAAAGAGTTATGTAGCACTAAGGCAAAGGAAACTGAAGGCAATCAGTACTGAGGAGAAAAGCTGGTGAAACGAAGAGCCTTTGATACCACTTTATTAGGAAACGACGCATGTGATAAGCCTCTTCTCACGAACGATTTATTCAAAACAGGGGCGAATATGGCTTTTTCAGTCAGAGACTTTGTTGTGCAATCCTCCTAAACCCGGATAAGTTTTCTATACTGTATTCCTACTACCATCAGGCGATCTTTCTCAGCTTTAGACAAAATTCTTACTGTGAAGCGTTTAGAAACTATCTTCATTAAACTTCTCCAGTATGGAAGATATCATCAGAGTAATCGTCACGTGATATCAAGAATAGAATATTAGCCATCTGATGGAACTGGATAAAGAAACATCTTCTGCTCAGTACCTTTACCTAATATCTGAGAAGCTTATTTGGAAGATAAGTTATGGGCTATATCCAAGAGAATCAGCGAGATAAAGACACCAGGGATACAGCAAGAGCACTACTTTGAGTCCTGTTGGAAGCAACGGGAAAGCTTTGAATAACACTCTGGCAAGAAGAAAGGTAGGAAGAAACTAGAAAGCACCAAAAGAGCGCATACCTCCGCCAATGACATTGCCATTAAAAGGGATCCGGATCCGGATCTGTGGAGATAGGATCCAGATCCAGATCCAGATTCACTCTAAAATTTAACTATAATTTTTTTTTTTTCTTTTGGTCCATGGCCCACCCTTCGACAAAGTTTCATTGAAATTCATTGAGAACTTTTGGATATATTGTGCTGGATACTCCGGTTCCGAAACCAGATCCGGCCCAAAATTTTTTCACTTCTTTGGCCCGTGACCCACCCTCCTACAAAATTTCATTGAAATTCATCGAGAACTTCAGGAGATATCATCTGGACAAACAGAATGGCAGACAGACAGACAAACAAACATAGATGAATACATAACCTCCTCCAACTTCGTTGCAAAGGTAATAAAGTTTTGTGGCATTAAAAGAACACGTTGCTTCTGCCTTAATCATTAAAGAGGAAAACGTTGCTGATAGCTCTACAGTAATGGCCATCAAAATACCATCCTGGGGAATGACCCGGAAAGAAAATCCAGGTGAAGACTAAATCTGAAGAATAACTTCATTAAGTGGGCTGTTTCTCTCCTGGTTCCAAGAATATACACTTGAATAATTACTTCTTTTGTCAGATCGTTACGTCGCCAACGATATGTTATCTCATACTTCCTACACACTATCCTTTTTTCATATATACTTCTTCAAGCTTGACCTCATTTTTTCCTATCCTGCCAGTGTTTTGCTCTCTTCATTACAGAGAAGATAACACTCCACACTGGTCAAGTTCTAGTCCAACATACTTTTCATATTTACTAAGAACTACATCCATTCATTCTTCTTTTCAATAACTCCTTCCACTCTCGCTATATGTAACTTACATTTCCTAATTAAACTGACAGCCTTGTATTCTCACATTCCGTTTCCCTCACACACATACCACACGTCACACAGACACCTTGCTCGTGACAATACACGCAATCATTAGTGGTGTGGACGGTTGTCCGTCTGACAGCCTGCAGATAGAGACACAGACACAGAGACAGAGACTCACACACACCAACGCACGCACGCACGCACACACACACACACACACACACACACACACACACACACACACACACACACACACACACACACACACACACACACACACACACACACACAAACTTGGACATGTAGGTCTCCCATTCCACGCCTCCTCCCTCCCTCTTGCCTCCATTATCCTCCCTTCGTCACTTTAATAAACACTCCTTCCTTCTGCCTCCCCAACACCATCCCTTGCCACTTCAATGAGTTCCCACCCACAGCTTCTCCCACTCACAAACCCTTCTCTCTTCCCTCTTCCCCTATTCCTCTTCTCCTCTCCACTTCACTAAACTCTTCCCTCACAAAATCCTTCACAAACTCCCTCTCCCTTCCTCTTCTCTTCCCCACACCAGCCCCTCATTCCTCTCCCCCTGTCCACTTCTCTCCTTCCATAAACTCAATGCTTCCACCTCATACACTAGCTTGAAGCACTGCACACAATACTTCCCTTGTTCAGCGCCCCTGTCTCCTAAATAACACACCTGTTTCTGCCATTCCACCCCTGCCTTTCCCACTCTTCCCTTGCCTCTCTTTCACACACTCATTTCACCCGTCGTACTTACTCACTCCACCCCTGTCCCCATCTCCTTCTCTCTCTCTCTCTCTCTCTCTCTCTCTCTCTCTCACACACACACACACACACACACACACACACACACACACACACACACACACACACACACACACACACACACACACACACACACACACACACACACACACACACACACACACACACACACACACACACACACACACACACACACACACACACACACACACACACACACACACACACACACACACACACACACACACACACACACACACACACACACACACACACACACACTGATGAAGGGCAGAATATTCTATGTCTTACCTATGTTGAAACTTTTGGCTGCATCATACGAATTGATTGTATTCTTCATAAGAAATATCAGTACACGTCTGGTTCTTGATGAAGGTGATCGAGATATATTAGTTGTCTGCTGCGGCTACTTTTGCCATTTATGAACAATATAAATCTTATATTTTTCTCGCACCTCAGACTTATAATTGTACTAACATAAATTTACAGATGTTTTTAGCACTGATACATCAATGCAGCGCTAAATACCAACACTATAAAACACTACTTGAGGCTATTGAGGTATACTTGCCTGACAAAGGTTTAAATTGAATGGAAGTGTAATTCTTCCTACATTCTTCGTTGGTGGACAGAATACATATGCAGCAGGTGTTAATGTTATGATTTTCTGCATTCCGTTGCCAATGCTTTATTTCATCATACCAGTTTTACTCGTGCAAACTTGAACAATATGCTCAAGGCATAAAAATACCATAGGACAAACACTGAAAGTGCTCATTCTGTTACTGCCATATCCACATATTCCCTGTGTTCTAGGCAATAGGAGTACACATTCCATCATTACCTCATCCGCATATTACCTTCCATTCCAGACACTGAGAGTACACATTCCATTATTGCCTCATCCACATATTCTCTTGCAGTCTCGTACTATGAACATACCTTTTCCACTGCAAGCTTCTCATACATCCTCCTTTTACCACCGAAAACGGTATCATACGGAAGGCAGTTTCGACAAAACTAAACGCAAATATTTTCATGCTTGCATTATATGAATGGTAGCCTCGGCAAAAACCAAACCCATTTTTTTTTTCTGTACACACTCAACACCATCCTCCCACATTATACCACTCGTAATTACACTCCAGCATTAGCGATGCGTTCACACCGAGGTCGGATTCTGACATATTCTGATGCAAATTGTCTGAAAGGGTAGGTGGTATGGAAACTGGAAAAAAGTACACCTCTTCACTGGGTCAAGTTCTGGGACCGCCGTTTCTGTGTCAGACATAATACGGGTGACAGTGAAAAACTGAATGCTCAGAATGTGAACCAGTAAAACAGTATGTTCTCTGTCTAATTTCAGTCCAAGCATACACGATGAAACAGTTTGTGTAGGAATATATCAACTCCGGCCTCAGAGTGAACTCACTGTAACGTTTCCTTTACGCCAAGTGGCCCGACAGAATTTATGTGTTAAATGAACGATTTAAACGTTATCTCATGTGTGAAAGTAAAGTTACCTCTAGGCCACACTTCACTGGCTGTATGATAAGATAACAAGTTGATAGACATGGTAGACTTATGCGAAGACTATATAGAAGAGTGTTGTAATTTCTCATTACAACACTCTTGTAAATAGCCTTCACTGAAATGGTTCGGGCGTGTGGAGAGGCTGAAGAATGACAAATGGATGCTGAGGGTGGGAGATGTAAACATTCAGGGTAGCGTCGCAAGAGACAGACCAAAAAAGACGAGTGCATAGAGTGTAACCTTAGGGATAAAGGACTGAGCAGAGAGGCTGCTAGAGACCAAGCAACTTGAAGAGATGCCATCAGGTGAACAATGCCGACGCATGGAAGCAATTTGGAGCCTTTATAAACGAAACGAACGGAAACGAACGAAACGATATTATTTAATCCCCTTACGGGATTAAGGCGTCTGGCAATAGATAGATAGAAAGTGGCAATCCTCGACATAACGCCTATGAACACAACGAGAGCAAGTTTCCTTCCAGATAATAGTTAGGAGGAAACTTGTTTCGAGATACTGTTGGGAACAGAGAACAGATTACATAGGAGTATCATGGTAACTGCTACTGTTTCAGGTAGGTGGATAAGGAACAGTAAATTGATTACATCACAGTCTGACTTTATATAACACACCCTTGTCTCACCCAGTACACCTCAGTCTCCCCAGTGGCCCACCGTACCTTACCTCCTAAATAATGCAAAAGGCAATAATTCCAACAACTGGACCCCGACTCACAGATAACGGAGAGCATACTGATGATGAAACTAAGATGGCAAAAATTCTTAATGCATTATTTGCGCCAATATGTACAGTAGAAAATACAAGTACGATTCCTGCAGTTTCTTCAGTTCCAATGGAAGAGGGTAGCATAATCAGTGATATGAAAGTTTGTGAGAGATGTACGACTTGCAGTCAGTAAACTTAATGTGAATAAAACGTCTGGGCCAGACAAAATATCCCCACGCGTATAAAAGGAATTCAGAATGAAATATCAAAGCCCTTAACTGAACTTTTTAACCTATCACTAAAGAGCAGTCAGGTGACACACGAGTGGCAGCTGGCAAACATAACCCCGATATTTACCAGTGACAATGCACAAACAGTAAACAGCCGCCCAATTAATTTGACATCAGTGGTTTAAAAGTTGCTAGAAATTATTACCAGAGACAAGCATTGAAACAATTAGAAGCTAATAATCTCATCAAACAATCTGCACGTCTCCTTTACTCAGTAACCCATCCTACTAACACAGGCTACCTATTACTTACCAGTATAACCCTGCCCCGATACAGTACTCATCTCACATACTCTCCTCGATCTTTTACACCTCTTCCTCATCTAGAGCATTTCACCCAGGGCCAGTACTCCCACGCCACCTCCCCACTTAATCTATCCCCGTCACACACACACACTCACTTTACCTCTTAGCTAATCATTTCCTGCTAGCCCCACCCACACCTTTCCGAAACACTGAATAATGCTCCCGTCTAAGCAACGCCTTCATTATTTTTACATGTAGTAAGCTGCCCTAACCAAAATGAATAGGTTCATTTTAGGACATTACATTCATGCATTTCAGCATTTTAACAATTAATAAGTAAATAATTCACCGAAAAAAAAAAAAATCTTTTACACACTTCTCACAGATAATAACATCTAATTTGGATGAATCTTGGCAGGATAGTTGGAAATGAATCCCAGGTCGAGCGTTGCAGTTTCATATCGACTGATATTTTCTGAAGGTATGTTTTAGACTAACTGTCCTCATTGATTTTACAATACAAGCACATGGAAGAGGCGGCGGGACATTTCCGAGGAGCTTCATGGGCCTGTGTGTGTGTGTGTGTGTGTGTGTGTGTGAGAGAGAGAGAGAGAGAGAGAGAGAGAGAGAGAGAGAGAGAGAGAGAGAGAGAGAGAGAGAGAGAGAGAGAGTACAGCTACAGTTCTGTGTCTATTACTTCACTGATGATACGAACAGACAGTTTTATTTAGCAGATAATGATGACAGATATAGTGGTGGTGATGATGGTGGTAACAGCTGTGGTGGTGGTGGTGGCGGCTATGGTAGCTGTGATAATGATGATGGTGGTGGCAGTTGCCGTGATGGCGGTGGTAGCTGTGATGGTGATGGTGGTAGCTGTGATGATCATGGTGATGATGATAGCTGTGATGATCATGGTGGTGGTAGCTGTGATCATCATGGTGGCAGTGGTAGCTGTGATGATCATCGTGGTAGTGGTAGCTGTGGTTGTGGTAGTCATGGTGGTAGCTGTTGTGCTGGTGGTGGTGGTCACTGTGTTGATGTGTTGATCGTAGCTGTGAAGTTGGTGGTGACGGTAGCTGCTCAGAAAAGGTTCTTATTCGGGCAAGTGTTTTGGAGCCCTATAGTGCCGCTCCAATGCGAGGCGTGATTCAGAGACGGCTCTAATTTTGACCAGTGTTGAGCGGCCCGACAGGGACGAGAGGCTCTTGTCCAATATAATCTTACCAAAACTGTATGGTTACTGAGGGGAAAATGGCGTCTCCGTGTCAGACTCCTATATAAGTATATATAAATGTTCAAAAGGACATAAAGGAGGGGACGCTCACCATCCACTCACTCGATGTAGAGCTGCTTTTGTTGTCTACCCTTTCCTCTCCTCCTTCCTTCTTTCCTTTCTTCCTTTTCTGCGTTTCTTTACTTCATTCTTTCCTCGTCCTTCTGCCTACGGGTAACTTTACACTCCCTCTTCTGGCTTTCTTTCCTTCATTCTTTCCTCTTCCTGCTGCCTATGGGTGACTCTACACTGAGTGACAAGCCAAATGGTTTCCTGTACACCAGGAAACCTTTTACTACGCTGGGTGGTAATCATATAACCAAATTATGGCACCTGGTGGCTTAGTGGGTAATTACGGCGCTCCAATCGTATTGAACCGGTGAAGGTTTATATCCAAGGGATGGTTGGGGTTTATTGCTCACGTAATGCCACTCAGGGATGAGTGAGGTTGGGCACTCTCATCTTAAATGTCAGGACCAACTTGCTTAGCCCCGGGTTCCTACGCTCCTCATGGGGCAACGTAGGACTGGATGATGGATGGATGGATGAAAAGAACATGAATAATAGTTGCGAGAGAAGTTTATTCAAGAGGAAACGATGATTATAACAGACATATAGTTTGCACAGTATAAAAACTAAGAAAATAATGCATGTGCTCTCCGAAATATATTCATTCCCATTTCCATCCCGGTTACCCTCGTTAACCTTTCCATCACAGTCATGCATTGTTTCATCGTCACTATCGCACATGCAAAGCCTGAAAAGCTCTCATGTCTGTCATACACCCTTGCCCAATTTCACACACTCCAAGCTTCCCTACCACACACCAGTTTGCCTCATATTGCATGATCTGCCAAACACTACTAGCCTTCCCCTCACTCCGAGTCTTCCCTTCACACACTCCAGGCCTCCCTACCTCACACTCCAAGCCACTCCCTACCTCACACTCCAAGCCTTCCACTACACACCCTAAATCTATAATGCATTCCAAACCTCGCTACCACATACTCCATGCTCTTCCTTGCCATATACTCCAGCTTTACGTGGCACACACTCCAAGCAAAACTTAGGTTACACTCCAAACCTACCAATTACTCTAAGGCTGAAACTTCAAACCGCACACATACACCAAATCTACCTTACGCTCCACGCCTACCACTCACTACAACCTACTTTACACACACACACACACACACACACACACACACACACACCAAGCGTAACTCATGCTTACCACACACTTCGAGCCTGCGTACCACACTTTTAGCACTCCTTTTTACTGCTTTTTTTCTTTTACACCTTTACTCACTTTTTTCTTCTCTCCCTCACTCTCCACGTAATCTCATCTCCCTCTCATTTTCCTCCTCACTCATCTCCCGGTCACTTGAACCCCTCCATTTACTCTGTCACTATCACTCATTCTCCTCTACTATTGGTTCCTTCTTTTTTCCTCTTCATCTGTTATTTGCTTCGTCTCTCTCTCTCTCTCTCTCTCTCTCTCTCTCTCTCTCTCTCTCTCTCTCTCTCTCCTTTCCACTTGCTGCTGTCAGGCATTCCCGTCTTAATCCCTCCCCTTCTCTCATTCTCCTTTCCACTCTTACTCCCCTTCTCCCACAACTATTGTATATACTGTATCTTTCTGTTTCCTTTTCACATCATTTTTCCTGCACTCACCTTCCAGGTAAACTGAGAGAAAGACGAATACGCACAAACTAATACCCACACAAATACACAAACAGGGACACAAACACCCAATCTAAACATTAACACACGTAAATTATAAAACAACACATTCAAGCACACTCATACACTAACCTTCACATACAGGAATAAGCACGGAAGCAACAGTTAAACGCAATGCACAGACATATGAACGCAGAACAAAATAAATACAGAAGCAGGCTAAACACAAGCACAGGAAAAAAACAAGCACACTAGCATTTAAAACACACACACACACACACACACACACACACACACACACACACACACACACACACACACACACACACACACACACACACACACACACAAACACACACACAAATATACAAAAAATAAAAAAACACTAACAATACAGACACATAAGTATTCACATGCACATCAGCACACATTATCACACCCAAACAGACGGGGATAAACACACGCATCTACAGTCACAAACACTGAAACTCACATAAATCAAACATTATCACAAGAGCATCCAAGTACAAATTCACACACACGCAAACTATCAAGGAAACCTGCATACAAAGATATATTCCCTAAACTCATTACCTCTCTCCATTAGCTCTTCCATCCTCTTACCATCATTTACATCATTACTTTTCCTTCTCACCCTCTTCATTACTTCGTTCCCTTTCTCACTCTTTTCCCCACTCACCCCTTCTCCTTCAGTGTCTCTCCTACACTCCCTTCCTCGCTATCTCTTTTCTCTACTTTATCACTCTGCCTCTCTCTCCTTTTCATTTACTCTCTCTCTCTCTCCACCTCCTTCTTCTCTCTGTTCCTTCTCTTCCCTTTTTCACTTGTTCACTATAGCTGCTCTCCACTGTAATCTCTTCTCCACCAACTCCCTCTCCCCCTCCACTTACTCCCTCCCCCAGTCGTTCCCTTCTCTCTCTCTCTCTCTCTCTCTCTCTCTCTCTCTCTTTGCATTTCCTATTTCCCCTTATCCCTCTCTTCTCCAATTACTGCCTCTCCCTCCCAAAATCCTCCCTCTCATCTTCACCCCCTCCCAGCCATCTAATTCTCCTTTCCTCTTATTTCCTCACCTCTCTCGTTCTCTCGCAAATTGACCTCCTCTAATTTCGTAATCTCATCTTAAGTTATATTAATTTCCATCACACCCTGACTCCATCTCCTTTAATCCAGACTAACCTCTTTTTAAGTCCTCTCATTATCGTCTATCAAGTAATTTTTATTTTCCAGCAAATCCTTAAAGATGAATTATGGGTATAAATTCGTTCACTGAGTTCTCGGTTAAGCAGCAAGTAAATATCACTGTAAATGCTTTAACGGCATAGAATAAATACTTCAGCACTACTAAAAGGCGTTTTTATAATAAGCCAAACTTATAGCAAAAGCACTCTTTAGAATCCAGACATAAAAATAATTTCATATGACTTCACTCGTCTTTATTTTATTTTTTTTTTACCTGGTTAGTTATATCGTATGGCATGTGAATGAAGCAGGAGTGTCTAGTAGTGTAAAATGGTGTATTGCGTTGCAGAGGGTTATGTAGCCCATGGCCAAGGCTTCTCAGTCTTTGAAACTGACTAATCTGAGGTCATCCTGGATATTTAGGTTTTCGAATGCGAATTGCTTAATATATTTTTCCTCATTTACACCGGATGGCCAAGGAAAAAGTAAGGATTTCCGATTGGCACAAGGACAAGAGGATGAAGACCAATATATAATCCTGTATGGAACTCTTTGATTTTTTTCTTCTCCGCATATGAATTAGATCTGATGGGTTATGATAAATGTGCAGAGATTTACCTGAGATGAAAAGTGATGATCAAAGGAAACAAAATGACTGTGTTTCGGTGGTATGGCTCACAAGAAAATGAATATAAAACGGGTGGTGAGCAGGACCCTCATACCTAGTCTGAAGGTGAGAGGAAGGCCAAGATGAAGGTGACTCTGAATATCGTCAATTAATGTGTGAGAATGAGTGGAGAAACGGATGGATGAAGTCGACTATGAAGATTAACTTGGTATGGGCTGCGTCCGTTTTTTAATATGGTGTTCAACTGAAAGACACCTAAAGCGAGTGTGAAGCTCAAAGAAAAATGTAAGGAGAGATTTGTGCTGAGGTTAAGTCCAGAAGCCCTGAATGATGAATGAATCATTCTGTGGCTCCTCTCAGTAGACACTTCACAGTTTTCCTACTCTGTGTTCTCTTTTCCATTTCTAAACTTCACCCATGCCAGGTTTAATGGAAAAGAAGGTTAGGATGAGGATGAGGATTTACTTGATGTGCATCTATAATCATATAATAATCTGCTAGGTTGTATCCATAATTTAACCTGGTACGAATTTGGGAAGGATTATGGAAGCTAATGTGAAGCACATCTATAAAAATACAATTTAAAATGTGCATCTAGTTAAGTCTGAGCTAAAAACAAAGAATCCAGAAGCGTGAATTCCGTGTGAATTAGCGTCTGACCCTGAGTGTCGGGCCCACTTCACTGGTCATACTGTTGATATAATACACTCTTTCGTGTTTTCTGTCCTTGTTTTCTGGAGCCTACCTCACCCCATCCATAGGTGAAAGAAAGAAGCTAGGGTGATGGTGGTGATGATAATCATGATTAGGTTGTAATTCATGAATTATTCTATTATGAATAAAGATACTGAAAGTTTCGCTGATTTCTGTGTCTGCCGTGCCGACGAGAGAAGTGGTATATCAGTCAGGTCACAACAAGTCAGGTAGGTGACTGTAGGTGTACTGTCACTCAACAATAATGCCATCATTGCGCCTGTTGCGCTTTACATTCTGAATACAAGAGTAGAGCTTTTGATACAGTGAGCGGTATGTCCTACTTCAAGTCCTACTTCAGCAGTTGCTATTATGTTCCTCTCTGTCAGCCATCAACTCTCTTCACGAATGCTCCTCTATGATGAAGAAAGTCGCCAGGCTTTAATAAATAAGATAAAGTCCACCATCTCAGGGCGAGAGTTATAGACTAGCTCTTAAATGGTATGGTTTTCCTCGTGCGGAGTAAAATCGTATGCAGTGAACGCGAATATAATATATAAACCTAAGCACTGCAGTGAGAGTAAAATAACGTGATGTTAGCCTGAAACACTAGTAACTAAAAATTATTATTCAGACCGAAAGGAAAATAGTTGTATAGTCATCGAAATATGAGTAACAATACTTCTCAAGACCTCACACATATGTTGGACATATATGGTCTTGTCAGGAAGATACTGAAGAAATGACATTTAGCCGATTTTACCCTGTCGATATATATCCACCATCATAACATCCATATTTAAAGAAGTTAATTAGTGTAATACATACAGCAGTATCACAAACACAACTTTCAAAGACGTTATCCTGGCATTATTGGCGAAACCATCGATTTACTTGTTCTCAGTGACTCTTGCCCTGCCGGGGCGTAGCGGTCAAAAAACTCCCTCAAAGAATATCAGTTTGGACTAAACTAGGAATGGCAGCTACTGGACCCATAACAGTTGAGTATGGAGATATTCGTTACAAATGTCAGCCAGAGTGAAGCTTTGTCACATACATACATGCAGTACACAAACAGAACGTCAGTAGTAGAACAGATTTACCTTCAGTTTCGGTTTTCATGCTAGCGGTGTGGAGTGACAGATTGAGAGCGGGTAGCCTTGACACTTGGTCTGAATCTCGTGGTGGCAGACACAACGACGTCGAAGAGTGGAAAGTGCTCCTGTAGCCTTCCAGATCGCGATGTCACCTGCGTCATAAGAAAAAGTTTGAGATCTTTGTATATTCTGATATATCTATTAACACTTACATTCCAGTGGTACCATGTGAGCCTCCATGTTCCTTCGCCCTCTCCCCCACCCCCTCCTGGAAAAAAAAAAAAAAAAGAGGATCAGTACGATAGCGTCTTTCAGAAATGTATTCGTTCTGCTACCACACGATGCAGCTGTGGGGAGACACCTTTCACTGCAAGTATTAAGGGAGGCCGTACACAACCCCTAAAGTTCAAAAGATGTACCCTAACCTAAAGAAAAAACGTCTGAGATAAAAAGAATTTAACTAAAAAATGGCTTTACTGAAGTGAAGAGGTTAACCCACTGGCTTCGTGGATATCAACTAAAGTTCCGTTTCCCTGAAAAAAAAAAAAAGAGGATTTAATGTAATAATCAAAATTTCTCCTGGGAAATACACAACTTCATTATTCCAGCGGCTTAACACTCTCAAGATCCTACGACTCGCTCACACCTAAATACCTGCATTATAATTTGGTGTTACCTGGACTAGAACCCCAACTGTATCCCAGCCATGAAAGGGTTAATGTCGAAGTATTTAAATGCTCCGGTTCCTAAGACTTACTCTCAGCTGAAATAAAACATTGGGGTTTACTGGAATAGAATACTAGCGCTATCCGACTCCTGAGAGGGTTAATAATGTAATCCGAATTCCTGTCGGAAAAACACAGTACAAAACAATATTATACCCGCAGTTTAATAGTCATAAACTTGAAACCTTACAATGGTGCGGAGTGTGAATGGGGGCTGAGAGGAGAAGGAAATGGGAGGGCAGAGGAGGGGGGGGGAGAGGAAAGAGGGAGGAAGCTGAGAGAGAGAGAGAGAGAGAGAGAGAGAGCGGGGGGGGAGAGGAAAGAGGGAGGAACCTGAAAGAGGAGAGAGAGAGAGAGAGAGAGAGAGAGAGAGAGAGAGAGTGAGAGAGCGGGGGGGAGAGGAAGGAGGGAGGAACCTGAAAGAGGAGAGAGAGAGAGAGAGAGAGAGAGAGAGAGAGAGAGAGAGAGAGAGAGAGAGAGAGAGAGAGAGAGAGAGAGAGAGAGAGAGAGAGAGAGAGAGAGAGAGAGCGGGGGAGAGGAAGGAGGGAGGAACCTGAAAGAGGAGAGAGAGAGAGAGAGAGAGAGAGAGAGAGAGAGAGAGAGAGAGAGAGAGAGAGAGAGAGAGAGAGAGAGAGAGAGAGAAGGGGGGGGGGAGTTGAGAGAGGAGAGAGACGAGGGGAGTTGAGAGAGGAGAGAGGGGGTACGTGTATAGGTAGCGGATGAGAGTGGGAGAAGGAGGGGATCAGGGGTAGGGGGGCAGGTAAGGGATAGCGCGGGGAGATTTTGGTAAGCACTGTGGGAGAGGAATGCGGGGGACGGGATTCAGGTGGTAGTGCCGGGAGAGCTCTATGTGGTTGTTGCGAAAGCACATATATATATCTTTTGTTACTTTAATACACCCACAGATGTTAAGTATACTTCAATACCGGCTGCTTGTTTATGGGTCTCCTAACGGTTTGAGACTTAGAGCATGTTTTAACTGTAGGTCCCTGGCATGATGATGATGATGATGATGATGAAAAATTAAAGGAAGATGATGTCAATCAAAGCAGCTTTCATAAAAAATATCCACAATTTTGCAATTATTGTTGTGTTTTGCCTTACGCCAGGGGACCTCCGACTGTCGGGAGTGTGTGCCTCTACCACTTCTGAATGAGTTTCAATCCTGTCCGGGAACGGACATTTAAGGGGGTTCGGTAGTAAGTTCGTTTATGTTATCTTACATACTGGCACTGTCAAGGTTCCATGGATGAATTATACAGACTCCCTCATACACAAACCGTCACTTCAACTATTTCTACATGCAATCGCTTTCCACACTTATACCCGTGGACGAGGCAATGAGTGTGGGAAGGTCACTTCTACATTTATAGAAAGTAATATTCCTTGGCCATACAGAACGGCTACCCTTCAGGACTCTTAAAACACGGCTCGACTATGTATATAATTATAGGAGAGCTGTTCACCCATGTTAGCCCTGTGAAAACCCTCATAACTTAGCTCGGTGAACGTTCCAGCATTTGACCTCGATTTGACGATGATGTAATATGTCTTCCGATGACTTAGTGCTGTGTCCTGCAGTCTCTGAGATATTACCGCTCCTTTTGTAGCACGATTCAACTGCTTACAGTGATCTGAAAAAATAATTTTATTCAGTAGGTTCCGAGAAGCAATCTTCAAACTCTTAAAAGTATACACTGTTTCGGTCAGGGTAAGTTAGGACATTTAGGTATGTCGGCCGTATTCTTACGTTCACTGAAGACCGTAACAGTTCTTTCCTGGCGATATATTTTGGACATTGCACCAGCATAATCTTTTCTGTTAATGATACCTTTTTAACATAGACATACGTTTTATCAGCACCGTGCACGATCATATTAAGGTGTTATAAGGAAATAAATTCAATAAGAAAGTATTGTCTCGGAAATTTAAGACAAAAAGAATATTGCTGACTCGTACTCTTTAGAAAAACATGAGTGTTTGAAATGTAATACGCATAAAATATAACCAAAGTTTTTGTGGCGTTGCAAAATAAATGTTTTCAGCGTTATTTCTATCATAAGTAAGCCTATTTGCTGGAAAAAAATTTATTGCTGTAAATCCCGGGGGACTGGGACGTCTTTCTATCACGTTCTTGTCGTTTTCAGGATATTTAACTCAGCTTCAGATTTTTTCCTTTTTTGATCTGGAGGGTTAGACACATTCTTCATTAACCCTTTATTACAAGAGCACTCTCATAAGGTGTGTAATGTGGCTGGCAGAGAAAGGAAGTGTATAACGAGATGTAATCACACAGTAACGGTTACTAAAAAATAAATAAATAAAGTCATCTCAGCTTCCCTTTTTTGTGCAGGTCTCCCTGTACATTTGTTAAAAAAAAAAATAAAAGAACTTATGATGTAACTTTTTTTTTGGGGGGGGAGGGCGCACCTAATACTAACCTGAAATACCTCTAAAAGCAAAATTGTTTCCTCCGTGTTTCATGAATATAGCCTAAAATTGACATCAGTTCCTTCAGCATGACGACGTAATTTTCTGTAATTTTCTGTTTTATTTTCGCAAACTCCAAATGACTACACTCACTGAGAGAAAATTTTAAATCTGAGAGGTTAAACATAGCCTTCATTAACTTCGTCGGTAATAAAGACCCTTTCTAACGTACCGGGAACGCCTGGTGGTATGATTAGCAAGATGAAAAGTACGTCATTCAAGAGAAGGGGCTAAACTTGAACGCTAATACAGACAGCAACGTTAGGCATTATGTAGGAACAGAATGTGGACTAGTACACCATCAACAGCTTCACGGTGAGGGTAGCGAAGGATGAGTGTTGGTGCTGAACGTGGTGACGAGATAGGAACGTGTGTGTGGGAGGGGGAGGGTGCTGTACTTAGCTATTGTCAAAACGAAAAGGATCCAACGTTTTTAATTGTACTATACCTAGTGTTTATTTTCTTTGTTCATTATTTGAAATTAAAGTGGAAACCTACAAATGGCGAAGACTGACAAACAAGAAAATAACAGTTAAGAAAATTCATTTGCTTTGGAAGGCTCGTCTGGTGAGAGTGTGAGGCAAATGTGAAAATGCTGGGACGTCTTATAAACTGTGGCAAAAATACGCTGGAGAATAAAGATTTATATCGACATAAGGAAATGATAATCAGTGAAAAGATGCAACACTTTCGGCTTCACATGGACCATAGTCAGGATCATAGTCAGACGGAACATTTGCTTATATACAGAGAGAGTGAATCCACCAATAAGTTTTTCATCCTACAAAAAACTGGAGGATGGTCAATGTGAAAGAAAACATGGAAGTTAATTATAAGGCAGACCACTGTTTAAATCACCATAGCTGGGACACCAGTGGTTGCATATTCTAACCCTTTCATTGCTGCAATCATCCTTAGTTCATTTATTCCAGCTAATGCCAGACGACGTTTTCGACCATGGAATCCTCTTGCATTTGGAGAGGAAAATACCTTCTCGGGTACACTCTTCAAGGCAAAGTTCACAATGAGGATATTATTTTGGTTTCCCTCAAAGTCCATCGCAAGTACAGAGTTAACTTATCAACATTTCATGGGTGGCCACAGACACTTTAAGCTGGCATCCCTAGCAGGCGAGACTGAGCTGGATATTGGATCAGGCAGAAGTGTTATGTGTATCGACCATCCTCACACCGCCAGGGTTAAGCTGTCTCGTGACTGAGGACAAAACTCTTGACACATACCTGAAGAATTTAGTAGGCGTTGGTAATGTTGGTATGCGTCCAAGTGACGTTTTGTTTAGCATATGTAATGGGCTGCGTCAGTCTACCATTAGGAATATTTTGCTGCACAGCTTGGTCTAAAACTACTACCTCTTCACCTTCAGTGCTGAGCTGTGACTTAATGTTAATACTAGAATGTGGTGCTAGTTATGAAGAGTTATTAAAAGGATGCAGAGCCAAAGTGTTGTTTTATTCTACGGGAAATAAGCTGAAGAAAAGACGAAAATCTCCACTAAGCTAAGGTGGACGAACTATAACGCAGCTGTGTTAGGTATATATAATGAGGTGATTCATTCTATTGCCTGAAATAGCTTGCAAACCAAAAATACTGGAGATAAACTGTATTAGTTAACCTGTAAATGAGATGAGGAGTTCATTGTTCCGCTTTGCCTACTCTTCTTAAAATTCTGCATTCATACCCGGCAAGGTTTAAATCCATCCATCCATCCATCATACAGTCCTACATTGCCCCATGAGGAGCGTAAGAGCCCGGGGCTAGGCAGTTGGTCCCGATATTTAAGATGAGTGACCAGCCTCACTCATCCCTGAGTGGTATTACATGAGCAATCAACCCAAAACCACCCCTTAGATATAAACCTTCACCGGCTCAATCCGATTGGAGAGCAGTAATTACCCACTAAACCACCAGGCGCCAAAATTTGGTTATATGGTTACCACCCAGCGTAGCAAATGGTTTCTTGGTGTACAGGAAACCATTTGGCTTGTCACTCAGTGTAGTCACTCACAGGCAGAAGGAAGAGGAAAGAATGAAGGAAAGAAAGCCAGAAGAGGGAGTGTAAAGTCACCCATAGGCAGAAGGACAAGGAAAAAATGAAGGAAAGAAAGACAGAAGAGGATGGAAGAAAAGAAGGATGGAGAAGAGGAAAGAGCAGACACCCGACAAACAGCACTACATCGAGCAATTTTCGGTGCTGCATATCACAGTTCCGTAATAATTACTTTTTCTATAAGAGCTAATTGACTGGAGAGTGATGAAAGCGATAACACCAACCTGGTTAAAATTTCCATCTCTCCACCTTGACTACCCATCAGTTAAACAGATATACCAGAATACGGTACTAGTTACTAGGAAGTGCCGTGAAATGAATGTCGAGCAGTGGTATTTTCTTCTGTCACTGACTTACGGGAAATACAGAGCAAAATGGGTAATAAGCTCCGACAAGTTAAGGTGGAGGAACTGTGCCTACATGTGCTGGAGTACTTCTATATCTTATCTGTAGAGGTCTCTGTATTCTCTGCAGGCAGTGAGTCAGGTACGACAAATAGCCCTTTTCTGCGGGAGAGTTATGATATCCCGTCACCTAATTCTGTCGGCATCCAAGGTGAAGCCCATGAGGAAGAGATTACTCACAGGGCTTTAGTAATTGATCACTAATTTCAAATCTAAGGCCTTCCTCTAAGTGGTACAAGAGGCCTCGTAGCACATGCTCTTCAGTGATTTGTTTTGCAAAGTACACAGTACGATGCTCCTCCATGTTGATAATATAATTTTAATATTGGTTTAGTTTACATCAGTAGCATACAAGTGTAATATGCAGAGTATAACGCTGAGGAAGATACCGGTGCGTTGTGAAATTTAAAGGCACTCAGTATTACACCATTTATCAGTGCGTGTGACTAAGAGGGTATCAGGTAGCACCTCCGTACGCCGACCCCACTTGCTAGCCACTAATATTCCAAACACTCCATGCACCCAGTTCAGGCTAAATAGCGGGTACATTGACATTAATTAATGCACGCCGATGTTCATTAACGCTGCATCAGTGAATAAGGAGCGATGCTAAGGGTAAAGGAGAGGGATAAGAGCAGCGAAGGGGAAGGATGGAGAAGACTAATGATTTATGGATATGAATAATTATTACTGTTGTCGTTGTTCTTGTTGTTGTTGTAACCAGGACTATGACGGAGTAGATCCATCAACCATAGGCAAATAATTACCTCCGCCAACGAAACTGAAGGAGATTTTATATTTACCTGTATGTTTATGTGTTTGTTTGTTTGCTTGTCCACACGATATCTCCAAAAGTTCTCAATGAATTTCAATGAAATTTTGTGGAAGAGTGGGCCATGGACCAAGAAATAATTGATTAAATTTAGGGGAGGGTTCGGATCCGGATTCGGACCAGGATCCTTTCCACGGCGAGATGCAAGGAAATAAGAGTTTTGGCTCCCAGGTTGACGCAGAATCTGCTAAGCCAAGGATGCATAGCGCCTCCATGTATGGGTCATTCGTCAGCATTAAAGAGAGATTCTCCGTAGGAAATACTTCACATACAGTTGCGGGTGTCTATCTCCTGCCCAGGGAAAGTGATAAAGGTGGAGAGGGTACGGAGGAAATGAGGAGAGGGGTAAGTGAGAAAGGGGGAAAGGGGTAAGTGAGAAAGGTGGAGAGGGTAAGGAGGAAATGTGGAGGGTAAGTGAGAAAGGTGGAGAGGGTAAGGAGGAAATGTGGAGAGAGTGAGAAAGGTGGAGAGGGATAATTGAGAAAAATGGAGAGGAGTAATTGAGAAAGGAGGCGAGGGTAAGAAGGAAAAGTGGTAGGGGGTAAGTGAGAAAGGTGGAGAGGGTAAGAAGGAAAGGCGGAAAGGGGTAAGTGAGAAACGAGGAGGGGGGGTATGTGAAAAAGGTGGAGAGGGGTAAATTAGAAAGGTGGAGGGGGGTATGTCAGAATGATGGAGGGGGGGGGGGAGAGAAGTGAGAAAGGCGGAAAGGGGTAAGGGGTAAAGATAGAAATAGATAATGTGGAAAGGGACAAAGAGGAAAGGCGGAGAGGAACAGGACGGAGGAGTGGAGAGGGATGAGAAGGAAAGGTGGAGAGGGGTAAAGTGGAGAGGTGGAAAGGGGCAAAGAGGAAAGGTAGAGAGGGGGAAGGATGAAAAATGGATAAGGAAAAGGACGAGCTGAAAGACCTAAGAGGAAGGTTAATAATAAACATGGCAGGAAAGTTAATACTCTTAGGCTCCAATGATGTACTTTTCAGCTAAGTAATATTGCCTGACGTTACCTGAATAAAGATGCTAAGCTGTCCCGACCATGAGAGAGTTAATGGCTTTAGAAGGAAGGTTAATGAGAGGAAAGGAAGAAGAACATGAGTGGGTCGAAGGAGAATGGCAAAGGTAGGAAGAAGGTAAATGTGAAGAGTAATCAGACAGAGGGAGAAAAATAGATCTGAAGAACCGACGAGAGAGAGAGAGAGAGAGAGAGAGAGAGAGAGAGAGAGAGAGAGAGAGAGAGAGAGAATAAGGAAATGGAGGAAGAAGAGAACAGGAGAGAAAAAGAAAAGAAAAAGAGTGGCTGAGAACAGGCTTTGACGTTTTTAAAAAGGATTTTTTGGGTAAATTCCCAGGATATAGACCGAAGAGAAGAGAGAAAAAAAGAAACAATAGATGAGACAAGAGCAGAGAACAAAAGAGAATTAAAAAAAAAATAGATCAGAACAGAACGGAGAAATTGAGGGGAAAAAGACAAGAGTATAAAAAGAAAGAGAAGACGAGAGAAGTGAAGAGACGAAAAGAGAAGAGAAGAGGAGAGGAAGTAAGAAATAAAAGAGAGAACAGAAAGGTGTAAGAGGACAGGCTTTGGCGGATGTAGGTGTGTGTTTTAAAGGGCTCTTGGGAATTGCACTAAACCTGAAGACAAGTGTGAAGACAAAGTCAGACACTTCCAGTACGACTCCCCTCCAGTCTTTTCACGCAGAGACTTCTCGTGGTGTAATTCATTAAGAGCTGAAGTACCATGACACCTATACACACCTGCACCCACATACCCTACATACATACTGTATACTCACACATACACCCACCCACCCACCCACCCACCCACCCACCGCATCTGTAACAAGACATGGGAAGAGAAGACGAGAGAAGAGAGAAATATAAAAGGAAAGCGAGATATCGAGAAGGCTTTGATGGATACTCGTTTTGTTGAGTATTTTACTTGGCTCTGGGAACGTGGAATAAGGAGTGAAAAAAAAAATGAAACAGAACACACAGGCAAGAGAAACGAGGGAATAAAGAAGGCAAGAAAGAAAAACAGACGAGGACAAGAAAAGTATAAAAAAGAAATTATAAAGAGATGGAAGAGGACAGAAGAGATTATTGCACGCCCTATATCCAACTTGTTCCAAACTCACGACACATACAAAACGCGTTCCAGCCCCATGAAAGAAACAATCAGCTTCAGTAAAGACCATTATACGTTCGTTTCTCTCTTTCATTTCCCCAGAAGTCAGTTTCCACGGTGGATACTTAACCTCCACACCGCAGCAGGTCTTCCCTAAGCAGAGTAAAATCATCTGGAGGTAACAAGAATAAGATCTAAAGGTCATTGTACAGAAGACGCTATCCTTTGCATTACCATATAAGTACATACCTTTAATATCATGGTGTTCTAGTACATTCAGAAATTTCAGCATGATTGTAACTACTCCAGTAACTTCCTCGAGCTTACTATATGCTAACCATCATTTCTCACCTTAAGTCTTGTTAGTGGAATTACTGCAATAATAGCGTCACTCAGAGTATGCTAAATGTTCCATGTAATTAGAAATGTGCGCTAATTTTCTCATTGTTCGAATTGTCCTTGTGAAATTGTAGGTAAATATTTCGCCTCTAATTATACCATTCTTGACTACCAAATTACCAACGCAAATCTCGGAGCACGTCAAAAGTACCAATGAGTCGGACGTATGTGCTAATTTTCCCTCGTCTTTGCATTATACTTGTGAAACAGTGGGTACAGTATCCCTCTCATTCTCTCCACACATCCAGCACCATCACCACCCCAGTTGCTCATTTATAGGCAGGTTCCAAGTTTTGAGCAATTTGGAGGATAATTATGTGTTTATGGATGAACTTCTTTAAAGGTGACATACTATGCTCTTTCGGTAACTTAAAAATTACTAAACATAGTTTCTTGAGGGGGAGGCCGAGGTGAGATGGAGGGATGGAGTGGAGAGGTATATGAGAGAGGGACGTGTGAGTTGGGAGCAGGGCAGTGAAATGGCGGGGGACAGGGTGACGTGGAGGCGATTTGTTTGTGGCCACACCGTACGGGATTAAGGCGTCTGGCAATAGATAGATAGATAGATAGATAGATAGTTTCTTGATTGAAAGATAGTGCTTGATATGTGAAGCATTATGTAAAAGCGGAAATCAGAGGGGTTTCTATTCATTTTTATCCCTAACTATTCCACTCCTAATTACCTAATTGCCGAAGCACGACTCATAGTTTATAAAAAGTTATCAGGGAATCAGAAGTGTGTGTTAATTCTCTTTCTTGTTCGCATTTTAGTTCTGAAATAGTGGGCACATACCTTTGCCTCTAATTGTACCACCTGTAACTCTGAAGTCAGCGAAGCATGACTCGTAGCCGTAGCTTAAAACTAATTAACTCTTTTGTACTGCCCTCATGGTGCAGATGTGTTTGTGTCAGCGCTGGTAGATTATCCTGTAATTTTGCTGAAAAACTTGTCTACGTGTACCTTATATTTTCAGGCTGTCTCGTTTCAGCCTTTTTAGTGTGATTTTTTTTTTTTTTCACGCTTTCTCTAAACTTAACGCAGGTAAGATCTCCAGCAGTGGAAGAATAAATTAGACTTCATGTAGCTTATGCATTTAAGTTGACCCTATTCACCCTTTCACCACACCATCTTCACGCTTTTTCCAAACCATTTTATCCAGTTCACGAGTGACTTTTTAGGTGGAGGGGTTGGAATACAGCCTTCAGTAATCCCTTCGCTATTCAGGTGCTCTCTTAAGCTGAAAAAAATTTTGGGGTGAAAGGGTCAAGAGATACAGCATGTAGAAAATAAACTGTAGGGTACACAGCTTATGAAGTCTGCATGCAATCATATTGAAGGAATTCACCTCAAAGGAGGGACTAAAACAACACCTGCAAAACCTCGCTTACTTTAACTCTCACGGTGCTTCACATTTCCTAGCATAACATTAGGGGTCGTATAATTGAATCTGAGAGCTTGGAGATTTGGACAAGCCCCTAGTATTGACAATAATTTCTGTAGGAGGAAAATGGTAATGAAATAGCATGTCTTCCTGCTGACTACGCTCTGTAATATGGGAGACAGGTTGATTATTTCCGAGAACTACACGTGTTGCATTAATGGCAATCTATTTAGGGTCTTCCTTACACTTTTGCTTTTTCACTTTTAATAACATCGCCTTAAGTAAAGTAGCATACAGGCGACCAGTAATTCCATTAGTCTCGTAACCTTGGTAGAAATTAATGAATTTAACAGATCAACAATAAATAAATAGGTTCGACTTCTGCACGCTGTAGCAAAGGATCAGTGTCAAATATACTATTCGAGTGTTATTTTAAATTATACTCTTATACGTAGCCGAAGTTTCTCTCTCTCTCTCTCTCTCTCTCTCTCTCTCTCTCTCTCTCTCACACACACACACACACACACACACACACACACAATGGTTCATATATCTCAAGGTTAAGGTGTAGTTTCATTGCAATATCATCACAGTTTTACTATTGCCTGTTTTATGCATTTGAATATTACGTTATAATGCAAAGAAAATATGATTTACGCGTTTGCATAATATTTCAACATAGTTTCTCCCTTTCACGTGAGGTGAAATTGTTAAGTTCCATGGTCAAAAGCAATGTTTAATCCCCATAGTTTTTTTTTTTTTTTAACCTCGCACTCTGGAAATTAGAGCGGGTGTTATGTTCTGCTTTGTGCACGCGAGAGCACGAGTGTGTGAACAAAACTCACACAGTTCTTATCCAGTTTTAACGAAACTTGGTGGATGGATAGACTGAGGGTTAGTCAAGGGGTTGGCCTATTGTTTTCGAGAACGACAGGTCAGTGATTAAGGACAGGGTTAGGTAAAAAAAAAAAAAATGGCCGGTCAAGCAGTTTTTATCTAATTTCGATCAATCCTCGTGGAAGAGTTGGGGGTAAGGCAAGACCGAAGGGATTCCATTTTGGGAACAATCAGTCAAAGATCAAAGTCACGGGGATAGATCAAAAGTCAAGATCACAGACATGGTCAATTAAAATAGTTTTAAGCCAGTTTTGACCCAGCTTAGTGGAATGGTTAAGGATGGGTCATGAACTGATGAATCTGAATCTGAGAATAGTCGGTCGAAGGTGAAGGTCACAGGGCAGAGTCTTATATTCGGTCATCAGCCCAGCTGGTGGATGTGGGATTTGCACTGTTAACTGCTCATCATCATCATCATCATCATCATCATCATTATTATTTTTATTATTATTATTGTTATTATTAAACTTCCTACATCCCTGTGGTAAGTTCTGTTTTCTCAATATTATTATTATTATTGTTATTATTATTATTATTATTATTATTATTATTATTATTATTCCTCCTGCTAGATCATTTTTTTCAGACTAGGAAAGACTCTTTGTCTGAGAAAATGAAAACAGCCTGGCGTTAGCTGGAGTAAAGTTTTCATTTTTTTTTTTTTTTTTTTTCGCGGAAAGTTTGTGTGTTTTAGTAGAGTCGTCTAATGTTAGCCTGAATAAAATACATATCTCTGTTATTGCAACATACTATATATAACTGAATTTCATCCTAACTCTATAAAAGAACTCAGTGAAGTGCATATCTCCGCTACACTAAGTAATTCTTACAGAATATCTGAGGCGGAATGGTGGACTAGATCACACCTTCATCGACGTCAGATTCCATTATTCCTCAGGCAAACATGAAGCACCTAATCTTTACTTAGTTGATAAACTTTACCAAAATTATATCACTATTCTTGAATCGATGGAAACATCCCATAGATTTTATTCACGCTTCTCTCAGTATGAATGTTTTTTTGTAGGCACGCAGACAAAAGTGTAACCCCTAACCGCCTCCATCATTGTTTGCGAAAACAACAATTCACACCTACTAACTTCGGATCATCCACATCAACCAACTTCACTTACTTATACATCCAGCCATTCTCTCGCTCTGTCTCGCTCACACGCAACGTCAATCTCATAAATCCCCATCCAGATCCATGCTCACCAACATCCAACCTCAGAAATGTTCCATTGCAGCCACATCCAACGTCACCCAAATTCTGTATCAATCACGTCCAACCGCACTTACTTCTATTCACATTCATGTCCAACTACACCCACATCCATCCATATCCACATTCATCCACACCTACATCCATATACATTCACACTCAGGAAAACATACTCAGGAACACGCCAATATCCATCCTCACCCACATTTATTCAAACCCACATCCAACCACACCCACACCACACCCACACTCAAGAACATATCCCGCCTGGACTCGCTCATAACCATCTACATCCACATCCAACCCCACGCGCATCCAGTGCCATCCGCATCCAGCTCTGTCCACATCAACCCCATCCACATCCAACCACACACACATCTAACCCCACCTCACCTACATACAGCTCCAGACTTACTTCACCTACATCTAATCCCACGTACACCCCACCCCACCCACATCCATCCTTATCAACATACATCCAGATCCACCACACACAACCACAACTACATATATCCATTCATCCATTGTCTATTCACACATCCATCCATCTATCGACACAGCCTTCTAACCTCACCCAGATCCATCTACAGCCACATTCAACTCCCCCTACACTCGCACGCACGTACATAAGCACAAACACACACACACACACACACACACACACACACACACACACACACACACACACACACACACACACACACACACACACACACACAACCTTGAACTTGTTCAAAGCCAGCCACACCCAGCTACATCCACCCAGTCACGTACAGAACAGCAGGCGCAGGTCAAGCCAATCTGCAAATCACCTCCATCATTCCTCCTAATTAACTAAACCCACCCACTCTAGCCTGGATGACCGACCTTTGACCTTCCACCACCGAGACTCACTCTAGTTTGTCCTCCACGAACAGAGGCGAACAAACTGGCGGACTTTTCCTTCCACTTTTCTCCCTATTAACACACACACACACACACACACACACACACACACAAATCTATCTATCTATCTATCTATTGCCAGACGCCATAATCCCATACGGGGTGGCCATTTGACTCTGAGTTACTTGTTTTACAGGGAGGGGCACTAACCCTCCACAAACCCACTTGACACGTAGGGAGCACGTATGGTTTGGTTATATGGTTACCACCCAGCGTTGTAAATGGTTTCTTGGCTTACAGGAAACCATTTGGCTTGTCACTCAATGTAAAGCCACCTGTAACGGAAAGAAAAGCATTAAGTAGTGACAGGAAAGATGGGAGAAATAGGAAGAGAGGAGGGCAGGCACAGAAAAAGAATGATAAAGGCTAAGGAAGAAGTAGACAGCACTACATCAAGTGAGTGGATGATGGTCGCCACCACCTACCACTAACACACAAATCATGAATAAAATTAAAATCTCAGTAAAAGTTAACTACCATCACATAACTTTTCATTTTCTTATTTTGTCACTAATATTCATTTATATTATTTCGGGGTGGCCTATCAGTATCTCAGAAGAAAAACATATATACAAACAATCTAATACACAAGTTAAGCGTAAGAGTGTTTACAGATGTAGCCGCTGAGTGCAGGCAAGCTACTACGAATCACTTTCTAAGGGGAAGACTGGGATTTAGGACCTTGATTGTCTGCCTTAATGATTCCCGTACAGTTCATAGGCCACAAAACCTAATCCGCCTCTTCTTCTCTACACACACCAGGGGTCATGCAGTTTTACAGATATCCTACTCGAGTATATTTGCCTTTATAGTACGTACAGTACAGTAGATGTCTATTTATCGAGTTCTTGCTCCTACCTGACGATTTCATTTAGCCTAGGAAAAACCCCTACTTCTCAAGAGGTTAATGAAGGCTGGCTCTAACTACTCTAACTGGAACAGTTTATCGTAAGATAATAGTCCTAATCGTCAGGAGATAGACACAGTACCGGATAAATGACATTCTCGGGAAAGGGAATCATGAGTAGGTCTTTGAAACAGGAGCAATAAATCAGATGAAACTGCTAGGGAGTTACATTATGCGTTAAATCTTTCATTACCATAGGGCCTTTTTTAGCTTAATGTAAGGCTGGTGGTTGTAAGAATACACAGAAAAACGTCGTCGTGCTGAAGAAATTAATGGATAATATTCATTACCCCATCACGATCATGAGTATATCCTAAGATGAATATAAAAGTCCAGAGGTAACAAGACCAATCTAATGGCGTCATAGAATTGAAAAAAAAAAAAAAAATTGCCCAAGACGAGAAATGAAGACGAGAAATGGAAACCCGATGATAAAAGTGAGGACTAAAAATATATATTTTTAAATATTTTAAGTACACAGAAGACACCACAAACTGAAAGCCTGCAAACTACTTCAAGTCTACAAAAGACAGAAGATAGCCAAAATAACCAGTTCACAATGATATGCTTTGATGAAGTTGTGATTGTATGACCTGAGGTCGTGGTCAGAGAAAGACTTACTGAGAATGGCCTTCCAGAGCTTAAAATTTTACAGCATGAACTTGGAGAATAGGTTCTTAGTCCTGAATCAAAATAAGGCAAAAATGCAATGGAAGTAGCTTAGGTGAATAGACCTGTGTTGCGCACTCTCTTTGAGCCTTGGAGAAGTCTGTGCTGTTTTATTCGAACAATGCCGTTTTGTTCAAGAGAGGTTTCTCGTCTCCTAAGGGGTAAGAAAATTCTCCTTCTCATTTGGCGATGAAAACAGTGTTGCAAAATTATTGCAAATTACTGCAAGTGGAGCTAGGAAGAGAAATGTCCTCATACGGTGGCACAGGCATAACCTGGTGCTCAACTGCCTTATCATACAACCATCCTTCAGTTAAGTCACTATCTCCCGTAAAGAGGAAGGTGGACTACAGGGGGAGGGTAACTTTAGCCTGCAATCCATCAGGTTCACGTTGCAGATGAACCTGAAGCAACTACTACTCCAAGCGACCGTCTAGTTTAGTAGATGAAACGCGTCACCTCAGGTAAAACTCTTTCAGCCCAGGAATGTAATTATCTTAATATTTTATTCTTTGCTATCTATTTATTATTTTATTTATATAAGTAGGACGCCAAATTCGATGGAGCAGTGGAGATTGTTTTTATTACCCTCACTACCAGACATCTCTCCTAATATGAACATCGTCTGGTGATGGCAAGAAAAAAAAATACCACAATGAATAAATTAAAGAACAAGTCACAGGGTGAGATGTAAAAACAGCGGTGTTCAGGGTAAGAGCGATTAAGAGAAGACGTAACACCTTTTAAGTTTCACATTAACTACAGCTAGATGGATATATATATATATATATATATATATATATATATATATATATATATATATATATATATATATATATATATATATATATATATATATATATATATATATATATTTATTTATTTTACCCTTCAATCCTGCAGCTTTTTTTTTTTTCTCAGTCTTGCTATTTCCAGACAATATTATTCAACTTAGGACGTAATGAAAAGGAAAAGGAAGGCTATACCTAACTCTAAGGTTGAATAATTTCTTGTGCTAGGAATAATACAAACTACAAGTACGTCAGAGTAAAGTGGCTTGGAGGTCGCAATTAGTAAAGGAGATAAAGCAATTCCCAGCAAGGAGGTGAGGATGAGATGGGAATTTACGCAATATGTCTAAAAACTAAAGTCAGAAGTCGAGCAATGGGAGAGAACTGTGACAAAGGAAGGATAGGATTTGCATTGCCTGGGTGCAGATGAAGAACAAGGATGGAAATGAATTTGGTATAGTGTGGAAATATAAGGATGAAACTAAATGGCTCGGTGCGACATTGGGCTGACGGGGTAGAAATGATATTGGAACATTGTGGAAAAAAAGACAAAGTGAGAAATGTCCATGGCTGCTTGGAAAAGGGACAGGAACCTGATTATTAATAGCATGGTGTGGAAAATCAAGAATTCAAATTTCATTTCTCGTGTAAAACCTGAACTAGGATAAAAATGTTAAAGTTTTGCTTCAAAAAAGTAAGAGCGGAACTGATAAGGGATATGTGCACAAACACGAGGATAAAAATGACTCCCTCGTTACCGAAGACTAAAGCTGACACCGAGCTGATGTGGAAATAGAAGAGGTGAGAATGATACGGCTTTGGTGATAAAAACAAGAGTAAAAATAACACTGGTTTGCTGTATAAATGGGAGAAATAAAGGATGACACAGATTTTGTGCATACAAGCAAATACAGAACTGATCCTGGTTGTGAGTGGAAATACAAGGAAGAGAACTGATAGTAAGCCAAAGAGGAAAAAGATTAAAGATATATATGTCGCTGATTCTGTCTGGAAATCGGACGAGGACAAAAATGACAGAAAAGACATTGTTTCACTTTGGAAGATTAACAATGACAGATCAAAAACAAATAATGGAAATGATGCTAATTCTTTGTCAAAAAGCGAGGAAAAAACTGCGAGAGCAGAACAGAAATGGCGTTGGTTATTTGTAGCAGATTAACTATGACGTACTACAAATCAAAGAAAGGAAATTGTCTTCTTTTCGTTTACAAAAGCGAGTACAATACTGACACTGGCCAGGTGTCGAAAAGCAAAACCAGAACCGATATTGGGTCAGCGTGGCAAAAGTTCAAAGAATGTATGTCGGTGTTCAGGCAAGGTTTTTGAAAGTTGGCTGATGGGTGGCTCCGGCAGAGGGAGACCACCTGCACTAGGAGGGGGAGAGAAAAAATTTAACTGAGCAATATGTTAGTGGAGGGAGAGAGGGAAGGAGAGTAATGGAGAGAGTTGGTGAAGCCTGCCAGGATAAAGTAACCCTGAGGGAATTTTTGCAGCGACTCTCCCCCTGTCAGGAAGTTCTTAGCAGGGCAAAGGTATCGAATTATTCAAGGAACATGAACAATGTTTAGTTTTTGTTTAACTATGAAATATATAAGTCTAAATAACTTTCCTTTAACGGACTCCAAAGAAAGGCTTAACTGTAGTATCACCATTAAATAATCCTAAGTTTATATGCACAAAAAATGTCGGGGTTAGAGCAAAACTTTATGGATTAAATGTTTACATAATTCACCCCTTCACACAGTAAAAAGACAGCCAACGAACAAACAAACACGGATGAGAGTGAATTCTGTCGAAGCCTGGGGAAATCAACTAAAGCACGGTTGTAACAAAAATAGTTGTGTGTGTGTGTGTGTGTGTGTGTGTGTGTGTGTGTGTGTCAGTGTTTGATTCCCAATTAAAACGTTGCGGAAAATTATAACAACGAAGTCATTTGTATCCCATGATTATAATAATTACATAATAATACAGAATTTTATAATATACCAAAAAACTAATAAGAGCTTCGTGTGTACCGGGTCCAAATAATTATCTACCTAGTTTGATGAGAATCTGTACCTCAGTACTAAATCCATTATGTTTAGTTTTTTTCTTAATACTAGAAATATTTTTGCACCCATGTCAAAGTATACGTCTTGGAGTAATTCACTATACTGATAGAAAAACAACTATAAATACAATTGTAATCCACCTCAATCCTGCATCATCTTTAACCATACTTGGGGTTTCATTCTCCCGGGATTTATCTTGGAAAGATAATCTCTTTCAAGAGATTAGGTGTGCTAAGCCGCCTCCGTGCCTTCTTTATCCCTGCACAGTTGCTGACTTTATACACGGATGTTATTTGAACCAGTGTAGAGTGTAACTCTCACATATGGGGTAGCTCCCCACATACAGTTCTTCTCAACAAGGTGGGGTCAAAGGCTTTCCTTCTAATTAACTCTCCTCCTCTTACTGGCTCCCTTCAATCTCTGTCTCCTTGCCGCACTGTTGCATCTTTATCACTTTTCTGTTGGCACTTCAATGGTCACTGCTCTTCTGAACTGTCTGCTTGCATCCCTCCACCACTTCGGTGGGCGCGTAGCACCCGTCTAGCAACAAACCTTCATCCCTTTTCCCTCTAACTCTCTAATGCAAGCATAAACTATTGCTTCCAGTCCTTCATGTATGCAACAGGTCAACTCTGGAACTGTTTCTCTCTGTAGTTCTTACTGCCTACGAACTCCAGTTTTTCAAACTCAGTGTGTCCAGGCACCTGAAAATGAACGGATCTTGAGTTCACTGTTGTTATGTTTTTTTTTTTTTTTTTTTCTTGGAGAGAACAATTTGTGGGCTATTGGCCTCTGGTTTCTTCTCCCTTGCATAAAAAAAAATCCTGCATCCTCCAGACAATTTTAGGATTTTAGCAACATTCAAAGGTCAACTCCTTTAATACACCGGCATCCGTGGCAAGGTTTGGAAGTGCTGTGAACTTTTCACTAGAAGAAATTTTACCCATACAGTGACAATGTGAACTGATCAAAATAAACTCGATTTCAGTATATCGGCATCTGTGTTTAAACTGGCATCTCATTTCAGATATTTCTGCAAACATAAGATGATTTTATGACTATGTTTAAAACTGATGTAACTACCGCCAGATGATTTTCTTCAGCTCAGAATAGGCTATTCTGAGTCAAGAGGATCAGAAGTAATAGTAGCAGATGCAGTGGACACAGTGATGGTAGGTGGTGGGTGGCTGAAACAGGTGACGGTGACAGGTACGGAGGTGGTGGTGGTGACTGGTGAGTTGATAGTGATAGGAAATGTGGTTATGGTGATGGTGATAGGTGAGGTAGTGGGGATGGTGGTAAAATTGGGGTGATGGTAATGGTGGTGAGAGGTGAGGTGTTGGTGATGGTGGTGACAGGTGAGATGGTAATGATGATGGTGACAGGTGAAGTAATGGTGATGGCAAGTGAGACGGTGGTGGAGATTGTGGTGGTGGTGACATATGAGATGGTGGTGACAGTAGTCAGCTGACTGTTGAAGCAGGTGGTGGCAGGCGAGTTGACAATGCCTACAGAAAATTGGACTGTCGAAAAGTAGCGGTATGAGAAGTTTTGGTGAACAGTCGACGTCTTGGTAAGTTGCGGTAGTGGTGGTAAACAACTGAAGTGGTGAACATTCGAAAAAGTGGTGAAAAGTTGAAGTGTTGGTGAACAGTCAAAAAGGTATCAATAATAGAGGTGGTGGTAAAAATCAGCATTGAACAGTCTTGCGGAACATTCATGTCCCCGGCTGATATATCCCGAGGTTACATTATTACCTGTTTCCATTTTTTGTTATTCACACCTGCAAGCTGATGCCAGGATCAAAACAACAGGGTGGCACTGAACATTATGCAAAAGTTCATTATTAGTCTGTTTTTCATTTCATTGCTTTCCTTTGAACTAGAACAGGCCGTTATTTAACTGATTAATGGCCACTCTGACTAACATATTTCACCGAAGCACTGTTTTTCCCTGGCTGCAATTTTCAGTCCACAGAAACTAGTCGCAAAAATTAACTTACAAAACTGTTTAGCTGTGGGAAGAATATAATAAAGAAAAAAGACGTCACTATAATGAAGTATTTAAGTTTTTAGTAAAAGCAATAAAAATGAAGGAGGAGAGAAGGGAAAGAGGGAAGAAGGGATATAATTTATCGTATATAAAAAGCAAGTAACACACGCACACACAAAAATAAAAGTGAGGAGAAAAGAAAACGTAAAGGAAAAGAAGGAAGGGGAGGAGAGATGAAGACAGGGAAGAAACAGTAGGGAGGGAGAAAGAAGCGAAAGGAAGTAAAATGGAGTCTTGGGTTTTATCGACAGTTTCTTACCTTTCTTCTCGGGCAAATTTCTCCCTCAGCTGAATAAAATCGTTTGACATTAGTTACAAAAATATATCAGTTTGGAGTTAGCTACAACAAAATCACTTGGGCTTAGTACAAACAGAATCGTCTGGCGCCATCAGGAGTAAAATCGTCTGGCGTCAGTGATATAATTGCCAAGTTTTTGACAGAATAAAACATATTTTTATCTAGACTAAAATCACGTGGTGTTTAGCACAGGAAAATCGTCTGACATTCATCAAAGGAAAATCGTCTGACGTTATTCTGAGAGAATATGTAAAAGATCCTTTTACTCAACAGGGGCTTAAGGTTACAGAAGGATGTGAAGAAGGACAAAGGCTGAGAATGCATTGTTGGATGTTGGACCATAAAAGTTACTGCCAGCCATGCATATTTCGTACGCATTTGCGTGATTTACCGTCCAGTCGCCTTTATGGTCCCAAATGCAGCGAAATGTTCACACCCAGTTTTACACACTCAGACACAACACATTTAACACTTTCAGAGGCATGACTTCTATTTATATAGTATATTCATTTTGCTTACCGACTATGTCATTCAACTTAGTGAACTCTCGTATAGAAGCAGTAGTAGTGGTAGTAGCTGTAGCCCCAAGTTCATCTGAATGTGAACTCAACAGAGCACAGATTGAGGCCACTCCTCTTCTGCAGCCCTCCGTTCTTTTTTCAGGGGATGGGGAGAGAGCTGAGGGATGTTTGCATATCCAGGCAGCTCCATGGCCCGCCTGTACTGGTGTCGCCACGTGAAGGCGCCCCTCTCCAGCACACTTACTGAAGTGATTAATGAAGACTACATAGCTCCTTCTGAACTCCTAGCCTCTACTAAGGTGAATGAAACTGAACTGAGGTAGCAACATTCGAAAAACGTCAGTGGTGAAGGGACTCTAGCGCCGTATTGTCCTTATTATATTGTACTAATTAAATTCAGACAAGAATAAAGGTGTTCCCCTCATATATCCCCGCAACAGATAAGACAAAATGTGGAACAGACCATAATTATAGTCATCTGGCGGTGGCAGGGACAAACATGACACTATTAGACACGATTTATTGTACAAGTTAATAATAGGCTATAGACTGTACAAGCTTGAATAGGCTATCGATACCTTTCATTAGGAGCCAAATGACTCACTGATTTCCAGGCAAATGATCCCAGGACTTGCGTTAAGGTAGATGACACGGCCGTATACTTAGAACTGAGTGCGTGGAGGTGTAACCAAGCCCCTATCGTTTGCCAGTCATTTATGTAACACCTGGAATGGCTAAATATAATCATCCTGCATCCCACATAACAGTGTGTAGTCAGCCACGATACAGAGATCAGACATGTTCTACCAGCTGTTCATACTTCAGAAATCATCATAAAAACCAAGAGGACTGACCACACCTTCGCAGTTTCAGCTTTAAGAACACGATCCAAAAACACACCAAATTCCTCTTCATATATAAGAAAATGCCTCACTCTTATACACACCCCACTTTCCCTGCTATAATTTTCCCACCAGTCCTGAATGAATTAGCCAAAGTATATATTCAGTATAGACGGTGGGTAATAGTCTCAAATCTTGGCATGTAAAAATAGGCTACTGCTCGTATAAGAAACGTTGGGTATATGCGAACGGACCTGACAGACTATCTACATAGTCGTAATACATTTAAAAAAAAAAAAAAAGATACGTGAATAAGGAAATAAATAAAATATAATGTCGTACTATCTCTAACGACATGCTGAGTGAGACCTAGGAGCAGTTTTGCGACATATCGATGTTTACGTTCATTGCCCCGCTCAGGTGATTACAAGGATTTACGGTCATTGAGATGGACGATTACTACACAGGAAGTGTTCAGTGCTGAGTAAACGGAATTGGGTGGGCAAATATACCAGCCATGTGTAAAAGTTATCGCAGCCAAGGGCGTATACACGACTGTACGGGACATGTCTTCACTTGGTAAATATCCTTGATTCACAAGGTTGAAAGGGATGGGAGATGGGGGTGAAAACTGGAAAAAAAAAAAAAAAAAAAAAAAGAGCATGTAAAATTTGCAAGGACTCTTCAAAAAATTAATGTAGGTAATGATATGTCAAAGAGGATACATTATTATTTCTACAACCACTGAGGAGGAGAGAAGAAGGATTTCCAGTCAATAATAATATTAATAATAATAATTATAATAATGATGATAATAATAATAATAATAATAATAATAATAATAATAAAACAACAACAACAACAACAATAATAATAATAATAATAATAATAATAATAATAATAATAATAATAGACAACAACAAGAACGACAACAATAATAATAATAATAATAATAATGAATGGTGCCACGCACAACAAATCTCGCCGGACAACAGCTATTTTATTGCTGCTAAATACTGAATCGGTACTGACATTTACAGTTTGTAAATAATTAAAGTGTAAAGTAACGGCACAGATGAAATGGAACTTGTTCAAGTTATATCCCCCAGAAAATCCGTAATCTTGCATTTGACCTTTCAAGGTCACTCAAAATCAAAAGGTCATAGTGCCAAATGAAATCCCATATGCGACTTCTGATACCTTAATATTATTAAATATATCTTCAACCAGTTTCGAGTTATAGCCCCCTGAATATCCGTGACCTTGAGTTTGACCCTTCAGAGTTATTTATTGTCAAAGGTCATGGTACCAATTAAAAGCCTATATGGGACTTCCTATATGTTGATAATAGTAAATATCTATCTGCAACCAGTTTCGAGTTATAGCCCCCTGAATATCCGTGACCTTGAGTTTGATCTTTCAAAGTCACTCAAAGTCAAAGATCTCGATGCCGAATGAAAGTTCATATGGGAGTTCCTGTATGCTGATAATTATCTGTCTTGAAGAGGTTCCAAGTTATAGCCTTCTAAATACCCGTGACCTTGATTTTGACCTTTCATGGTCACTCAGTTACCTCCAAAATTTTATCACTTCCTTTTGGAACCAGTGCCCACATATTCTGAAAATCGCAAGTAGTTTCATTCAGCTGTTTTTCTATACTGTTGGTAAAAAAAAAGAGAAACAAAGAAACAAAAAACAAATTAACCAAAAATAATACCCAGCCGGACTCCGTCCCTAGCGAGATAATAATAATAGTAATAAAAAACACTCAAAGTGTGCCACATCCGCTCCATACAACTGACTGACGCGTCAAACATTTTGCTTTGCCTTGTGATCTTGACTTTCGATGGGTTTCTCTAAACATCCAACTACCACAATTTTGCCTGGCCTATATTATTTCCCGTATCTTTGGTCCAGATCGATTAAAAGTGTTTAAGCTGACCTTTCCATGTGAATTTGATATGTGACTGTGTTCCCTGACCTTGATCTTTGATTCATTGTTCTCAAAACTGGTCCTTTTACTCTTGCCTTCCATTGAAGACTTTCACCAAGTATGTTTTAAATCGGATAAAAAATATTAAAATTGATCTTGCCATGCGCCTCAACCTTTGACCTATTGTTTTAAAAAACCCTATGAAAACCCCTTGGCCCAAATAAAATTAAAATTGCTTTAGTTAGACTGTGAACACAAACTCATAGGGCGAATTCGGACCTTTCCTTGTGGCTCCTGACTGCTTGTTCTCACAACTGAAATACTTCGATCTTTCTTTACCTTCAACTTTCCCACCATGTCTGGTCATTTGGATTAAAAAATAAAATAAAAAACTGATTAAGCTGATCATTCCATGTCAAAATTTGATCTAGCCCTGTGACCTTGACCAATGACCTGTAGTCTCCAAAAACAAGAAGTTAACTCATGGGAAGACCATCAACCTTTCCACCATGTTGACTAAAATAAAAAAAAAGAAGGCTGAGTTATTGTGTTCACACACACACACACACACACACACACACACACACACACACACACACACACACACACACACACACACACACACACACACACACACACACACACACACACACACACACACACACACACACACACACAATCAGTGAAAACATAAAGCCCGCTCTTGCTTCGTGACGTCCCTATCAGTTATACAGTAACTCCCAGGAACAGAATCCAAGTCCACCAGGTAAAAGGGCAAAGGCGCTTCCTGCCGTGAAGTAAAAAAAGGTAACTAGACCCACGTTAAATGTAACTAGAGAAAAATCCATTAACCTTAGCCAACAATAAACGTTAAGTGGAGAAAAGAAAGACAAAAATTCTCAGCAACACTGCATTATGAACAATCTTAAGCACATGTCTGCCAGCAACTGACATTTTTACATCACCTGCCTAGCTCACTTGATAACAAGGATTTACGGCCAGTGAGATGGAATGGTAATAAAACAATGTGGGTCACTGCTCTAGCGCCATGACATCTACCTAACATCCGCCTGCACCCCCATTTATTTAATGGGATTGTCGCTCTCTTTTTATGTCATCTTTATTGCCTGGCGTTGTTCATTTATGTATTCACTGTACTCTAATTGTTTTATTCTATATATGTTTCGGACATATTCTTGGATATTCCTCTTATATCGGGTTTTCATTTACCCTAAACTGCTCAGGTCATTAGCGGTTTATGATAAAAGAAAAACCTAATTTTAGAGGAACGTGCAAGGATAGATCTAAAACAATTACGCAGTACTAACACACAGAAAACACTAAAATAAATTCCTCAGGTCACCGAAGGTGAACGGCATTAAGACAAAGGAACTAAAGGACAATAATACACACATAAAAAATAATAATAACTAAAATAATATTAATACAATAATGATAACAACAACAACGACAATAATAATAATAATAATAATAATAATGATAATAATAATAATAGTAGTAGTAGTAGTAGTGGTAGTAATATAGAACATTAAAACAAATGAAAACCAGAAAAAAGCACAGTAAGCAAACACAAAATGGCACTCCAAAAAGAAGAAAAATGTTGCATTCAAATAAACCTGAATCCCCTACAGCACAGCGGGGTTAGGTATGTGCATTTTTCCCAGCTGTAACAAGCTGGCAAGAACCATGATCTGAGATATAAACAAACTTGAATGAACCCCAGCTAGTTGCCTCATAAAACCCATGTATCAGCATCTAACGTCACCACATTTAAGTAGTCCGCCACGCCACCCTCACCAATATCCTAATTCCAAGCAAGGCTTTGTGTGTCGTTACCTGGCAAGCTTAAAATTTTTACCCGAGGTGGTGTGACATCTAGAACTCTCGGTCAGCTTGAGTGAGCTCCCATCAGGTGGTCATTCGTTACATAGGGTTAAAAACACTACGTGGAACAAACTTGTTTACAGGGTGTCTAACACCGCCATTCTTATCAGTGGTGTTTATTTTTCTGATTAAAGAAAAATTGTCCTACCTTGATGTTCTCAGCTTCAAATAAGATCTAAACCATTTTATTTTCACAGTAAATATCATTCCCATGAGAATATAGTTTGTCTGTGCGCATCTGCATATGGCTTATCAGAGTGGTTAGCGCTTCGGCGTTGTGCACGAAAACCAATTATAACTCTCCATTTCACCATAAATTATCCATTATCATATCATATTGCTGCTCTTCTGTTCGATTAGTACAACAATTCTAACGTTCTTTAGTTAATCATTGACACAAATCCCTCTCGCAGAGCCACTCTTTCCTGAACGAAAAAACACTGGGACTTTACTTCATCTAACATCGAGTATTTTGTCAAGCTGAGATTAGGTTCTGCGAAAAAATGTTTATACTGATCATTGAATATCTCATGGTCAGGACATCTCTGGTACTCTCTTCCAGCGAACACTAGACGATGTCCACCTGAATATGGGTTCTGGTAGACCAAATACTAAGACTGCAAAGTAATAATCACGTCTAGATCGACGAGAAAAGTCATTTTTAAAGCGTTTGTGTGACTACCGCAGGCAATAAGTGGTTCGAATTACCATACGCTATGCGTCTTTGGATGAAAAAATATTTGGAGTTACGAACGGTTACGAACAGGGAGGCTTTAGGAAGGGAAGAGGTTGTGTAGATCAGATATTCATTCTTAGATCTTTAGTGGAAAAGTTTCTAGAGAAGGGAAAGAAGTTGTATGCGGCTTTCATGGATTTGGAGAAAGCATATGACAGGGTGGATAGACAAGGATTGTGGAAAGTGTTAAGAATATATGGAGTAGATGGGAAGTTGTTGAATGCTGTGAAGAGTATGTACGATGGTGCGAAGGCTGCGGTGCGTGTGGATGGTGAACTAAGTGAATTTTTCTCTTTGGAAGTTGGTTTGAAACAGGGATGTGTCATGTCTCCATGGTTGTTCAATCTGTACATGGATGGGGTAATAAAAGAGGTACAAGGTAGGGTAGTGGATGTTGGAGTGGCCCTGGCGAGAGAGGATAGTGTTTGGAAACTCCCTGTACTGTTGTTTGCAGATGATACTGTGTTGTTGAGTGAAGACGAAGGGGAGCTGCAAGGCTTGGTGGATGAGTTTGAGAGAGTGTGTAAGAAACGGAATCTAAAGGTGAATGTAGGGAAGAGTAAAGTGATGGTCTTTGAGAGAGGTGAAGTTAGTGAATGTACAGCGAGGTTGGATGGTGAGGAATTGGAAAATGTGAGTACGTTTAAGTACTTGGGTAGTGTGATGAGTAAGGATGGAGGTTTGGAGGGTGAAGTGCATGAAAGGGTACAGCAGGGAAGAAAGGTTGCTGGTTCTTTGAAAGCAGTGATAAGAAACAGGGAAGTGAGCATGGAAGTGAAAAAGTTACTACATGACAGTATTGTGATACCAACTCTAACGTACGGAAGTGAAGCTTGGACATTGTTGGAAGGACACAAGTCAAGAGTGAGAGCAGTAGAAATGAGTTATTTAAGAGGAGCCTGTGGAGTCACATGGAGAGACAGGCTGACGAATGAGGATATAAAGGAGGGTTGTGGTGTGGATGTGGATGTGATAGGAAGCGTTATGAGGAACACACTGAGGTGGTTTGGCCATGTGGACAGGATGGAGGGAGAAAGACTGACGAGGAGAGTGTATGTGAGTGAGGTGGAGGGGGGAAGAGGGAGGGAGAGGCCGAGGATGAGATGGAGGGATGGGGTGGAGAGGTATATGAGAGAGGGGGGTGAGTTGGGAGCAGGGCAGTGAAATGGCGGGGGACAGGGCGACTTGGAGGCGATTTGTTTGTGGCCACCCCAAACGGGAATGAGGCGTCTGGCAATAGATAGATAGATAGACGAACGGTTATTTATGGTTTCCTCCTTTTCCCCAAATTATACTCATTCTCTCTGACAGAGATTATGTTTTCACCCCTGTTTGTTTGCTTGTTTGTTAGCTTGTTTGTCTGTTAGCAGGATTACCCCAGAACTAAAAGAGAGGTCTGGATTAAATTTGGTGGGTAGATAGCCCATGCCAGAGAGAACAATCGATTAACTTTTGGGACCGATCCAAATCGTAATACAGATTCTGGATCTTTTTTTTTTATTTTTTTTTTTATTTTTTTTTTTTTTGGGAAACCCTAATCAGTGATGAGAAAACCTAACCCTTTATAAAATCTGATTTGGAAATTACGTTTCCCTTGTCGGAGAGATGCGCTCCACCAAGTGCCCCTATAGTTAATCCTGTGGCACGAATACAGAATTTTTTAAAAATTGCAGTTCTATTTCTGATACACTAGAATATTATTATCTAGCTGAGGTTAACCATACGAGCCTCAGAGCAATCATCATCATCATCATCATCATCCAATCCTACGTTGCCCCATGAGGGGCGTAGGATCCCGGGGCTAGGCAAGTTGATCCTGACATTTAAGATGAGTGACCAGCCTCACTCATCCCTGAGTGGCATTACGTGAGCAATAAACCCCAGCCATCCCTTGGATATAAACCTTAACCGGCTCAATCCGATTGGAGCGCCGTAATTACCCACTGCACCACCAGGCGCCAAAATTTGGTTTTATGATTACCACCCAGCTTAGTAAATGGTTTCTTGATGTACAGGGAACCATTAGGCTTGTCACTCAGTGTAGAGTCACCCACAGGCAGATGAAAGAGGAAAGAACGAAGTAAAGAAAGACAGAATAGGATGAAAGGAAAGAAGGATGGAGAGGAAAGGGCAGATATCCGAGAGCAGCACTACATCAAGTAAATGAATGATGAGTGCCCCTACCTACCACATCCTCAGGGTAATATATATATATATATATATATATATATATATATATATATATATATATGGCAGATTTCTTTCTATGAACTAGCAAAAACTTGTACCAAGAGTGGGTTGAAACGTGCAAGCATGAGAAATTATTTGAAATTCTGGGACCAAACGTGGTGCGTACAAAATTGCTTCTCGCCATAAAAAAAAAAAAAAAAAAAAAAAAAAAAGTAAAAAGAATAAAAGTGAAGGACGTTTATATAGATCAGCCTGGACAGGCAATGAGAAACTGAAGGTCATGGATGAAAAACTGAAGTGGAGAATGGAAGGCCTGTGGGAAATATTAGGTGGTCCATGTATAAACTTCCTCTTCTATTCAGACGGGGTATTTATCGTATGGTGTGGGGACGGCTTGGTCAGCATTACCAGTGTCTACCTTGCATCATTCATTTCCTTCACACAATCCTTTCCCCACTCCATACTTACCCACATCAGCAAACTCAGCCGTCCCCGCAACACAGAAGGTACCGACGCTGAGTTTCATATGAAACGTTAATTACTGGTCACCCTGTAGCGCTACAGTTCATTTTTCCATAACATTGGAAATATCAACCAAATATACTCGGTGACATTATTTATTTATTTATTTATTTATTTATTTATTTTTGGGCACAATCTTGCTATAGATGAGTTTAACTCAAGAACGATCTTTAGTAGTGGACGGGTTAATTTAGGCTCTATCTACAAAAATTCGGAAAGTCTCTCTAAATTGACTGAAAGCCTCGGAAAGTCTCTCATAAGTTGACTGAAAGCCTCAGAAAGTCTCTCAAAAGTTGACTGAAAGCCTCGGCAAGTAGCAAAAAATAAGACAAGATTTACAACTGCGGACACCTACTGAAGCTACTACACTCACACTGTTTGGGTGCATGCATTAGCTGACATGACGTAGTAAAATGTAAGATAAGTTCCGCGAAGCAAGAAGGTATTACTTTTGTCATTTCGTCCGATACCATTGGGCAACATTCAATGTCTCTCGTGTGTGTGTGTGTGTGTGTGTGTGTGTGTGTGTGTGTGTGTGTGTGTGTGTGTGTGTGTGTGTGTGTGTGTGTGTGTGTGTGTGTGTGTGTGTGTGTGTGTGTGTGTGTGTGTGTGTGTGTGTGTGTGTGTGTGTGTGTGTGTGTGTGTGTGTGTGTGTGTGTGTGTGTGTGTGTGTGTGTGTGTGTGTGTGTGTGTGTGTGTGTGTGTGTGTGTGTGTGTGTGTGTGTGTGTGTGTGTGTGTGTGTGTGTGTGTGTGTGTGTGTGTGTGTGTGTGTGTGTGTGTGTGTATTTGAATGAAGCTTCCAAAGTGAGTTCCTCTGGTTACTCCTAAGGTCTATATACGATTTTCTAGCCAGGATTTTGGGGCATCAGCCCGCTCATAAAACCAAAAGTTTTCAGAAGAAATAAACGGATATGGCTTTGACATCTTAGTTCAAGTTGTACAATGGACTCTCAACCGCAATGTGACACTTGGGGAGCGTGACCTCCCCAGTGATTCTTCGGGGTCAGCCCCCTCCCTAGAATAAAGTGATAATAAACAGGATAAAAATTTGAACGAAGCTTCCCAGATGGCTTCGATTGGTTACTCCCAACGTCTCCCACCACATACAGTTTTCCAACAATGATTTTTAGGCGAGTCAGCCCCCTCACTAAATATAAAATTCTCAGAAGCAGTTAAAGGAGGGCAGATATGAGTCTGATATCTTAGTACATATTGTACAGTACAATGGACTCTTACCCATAAGTAGATACTTAGGGTGCACGATCCCCCTCCCCCCCATTGATTCTTGGGAGAGTCATCCCCCTCCCTAGAATAAAATTATCAGATACAGGGAAAAGTGGGGACATGGATTTCGACGAAATCGGCATACAAATCGGAGAATTGGCTATGCAGTTTCTATTATTTTTTTCTCTGAATGCACAGGAAGAAACAGAACATCTACTTTACGTATAAATGCATTTCTTATGATCTGCTGCTTCCGACTGGATGACAGAAAAATCAGTATGCATTTGGGTCGAGAAATTCATGGTAAGATGATCAGGACCTCCATCCTAACACAGAGAATGTAGTAGGCACATTTGTCCACAAGTGTACGTAATCTGAGAGATGCACGACACTGCCACTGAAAGATTAAAGGCTTGAGGTGAAAAACTTATCTGAGGAACGTTGCAGCTTTCAGACATGTGAGAAATAGACTTAAACTTCAGTCTTACATAACAACCCAAATATTAAATTATTCACAGGCACGACACACTGCCAACAAAAGGCTAAAGGTCAGAAGTCACAAGGTGAATGAGGAATGAGTGGGAGGCTTGTGTGTATGTTAAGCAGATTTCACCCTCTCCAAACCAGATGACATAATTTCGTTTTTCTGCCATCATAAGATTTTATTCAACTTAGAATTCGTGTGATGTAGTGAAGTGGGATAAAGAAAGCTGTATTCAACGCTTCCAGCTCAAAAATTCATCTAAAATTGAACAAAATCGTTACGAGAAAGCAAAAATATTGAGAAACATGTCCCCACAACGAATAGATTATTGTTTATAATTGCCTAACCAAAATTCAATATCTTTACTACACTGACGTTTTCTTAATCTTACCACCTCAAGACGGTTTTACTCAGTTTAAGACGTAGTTCTGCTAATGAAGCGGTTAATGTGGGAAATGTCTCACTCCTCCGGTTAGATTAATACATCCAAATTTCAATTAGCTCTGCCTGACAGTGCTAAAAATAAAATAAAAGGTAAAGCCACCTAATTGAAAAGGATAATCTCTTCAACACCAATGCTTGTTTTTATATCCAGACGATGCTTAGCACTTTTGGAGAGACTTTTTGGAGGGATCAGAATTAGAGATCTTCCCTAAGTTTAATAAAATCGTCTAGAGGCAGTTGGAACAAAAAAAAAAAAAAAAATCCTCTGACTCACATGGTCAATCCCTTTTCTGTGATATTTTTTTCCTTTTTATCTCCGCCAACGAAGCTGGAGAAAGTAATGAATTCACTCGTTTGTCTGTCTGTTTGCTTGTTTGTTCCTTTGTTCACAAGATAAAAAAAAAAAAAATACTGATGGATTTCAGTGAAATTTTATGGAAATGTGGGTCACGGACCATGGAATAGTTTATTGCATTTTAGTGGTGATCTGAGTTCGAGTGCTGGTTCATTTTTTTTTTTTTTTCGTTTGTCTACAAGATAACTCAGAAAGTACCGATTTCAGCTAATATTTGTAGATATGTGGGTCAAGGGCCAAGGAAAAGCTGAATAAATTTTGATGTTGATCTGAGTTGCCTGGTATAAATTTTGCGGAGGTATGCGCTCTTTTAGTGAGATTAACTTGTTTTGTTCGTTCTTACTACGGATAAATTGTTTCATTCAGCTTTGGAGGAATTATTCGAACTTCTGGGACCCGAGATAATTAGGTATTGTACAACGCGAGGCTTGCGTACTGCACATGTAATACTGTAAAGTTTATTCTCGAATAACGAAAATGTTAATTTCCATCAAACAACTTTTCTTTCCTTCTTTCTTTCTTTCTTTTTTTTTTAAGGTATATCCACACGATTTTATTCAAGACATTGTACTTCTAGAGCTCCAAAAGTCTTTTCAAAGCTGAGTGAAATCGTCTGGTGAGAGAAAGAATAAGTTAAATCTCACATGATTCATGAGGTTAACATCCTAACTTATTTGATTCACTCAGAGTGCAAGGCTAATGGGCACAGATGAAAATTGGACCTAATAATGCTCCAGTGTGAAAGGCTTATGTGAAAAATATGGCAGCTCATTCGTGCATAATAACCATGGTCTTAACTCTCTCTTGGCCAAAGCAAATCCAGTATTCCCTTCCAACAAACGCCAGGCAATTTTATTCATTTGAGAGTGAATCACAGAAGCCTAGGGTCGTCAGTCTGTTCACTAAGATGGCGTCTTGCCCTACTTTTCTTCGTACTACTTTCCAAACATCCAAAATATTAATAATCTCATTCCAATAACACTGTCCATGAAATGCATAATGTCTTGGGTGAAAAACTTGACTGAAGAACGCTATAAAGTGAGAGGCTGGTGTAGTTGTGAAGTACTTTTTCGGTTATTCTTGTATTGTAGCCACAATACTCTCAGGCTCCTATGGCTCTAAGCTGCATATAATCATCCTGGAGTTAAATGGAACAGGAGACTTAAGTTGCTCCCGACTATGAGAGGGGTTAATGATGAGAGCACTAACACTTTTATGCTTCTGATACTCATTCTCAGATGAACATATTTGTTTTTATTTATCAAACTCAGGATATAAAAGCTGTTAGAAAGCCCGTTCACGAGCTCCAGCACTTCCCCCGCGACACAGTAAATGAAAGCCGATCTCTGCAGCCATCACACGTTATCTGGCACTTTGAATATATTACCCATTCGGTTTCGTCATCGCCTGTGTTTCCCTAGGGTTTTCATAATTCATTTTTTTTGTTGTTCAGCCAGAGTACGTCACACATACTCATGCTATCATCGAAGAATTTCATTCAGCTTAACTGATAAATTTCTAGCTGATGTGGTTGAACATATCCTTCGTTAACCCATTCACGGCTACAGATTCTCCCAAACCTGAATCACATCTCGTGGCAGCCTGATTAGAACGAAAAATAAGCCATTGTTTTTAAGGGCTTTGATGTTTCGGGGACCAACAGAATAGCAGTGAAGATGGTGATGCTGACCTCAAACCGACAAACTGTTCCCTGAAACAGTCAAAGATCAAACCCGTAATCACACAGTCCCACACTCATCGCTCTACCCACTCCAACACCACCACTACACTTGTAAGCTGCTTGGGGTGACACAGAGGGGCTAAGAATAGTATGTTTCATCACCAGAAGCCTTGGTATCACACTTGTCATTCCTCTGTATTACGTCATGTTATTCACGCTGCGCTGTGTATTAACCCACTGAGCCTGGGGACGTCCTTTTCATTCTTGCCATCTCGTGACGCTTTTATCCACCTTAGGATATCTTTTCAGAAGCAGTTGAGTTAATATAGTCCCAATAAACCCCTTCGAAAAGCGCAACCATTCCTAAGTTGAATAAAATCATCAAGTAGCAGCAAGAATATACTAAAATGAGCGAATCAAATTTGAATGGGTTAAGCCCTGTAAAGAAAATGTGTACGTAACAGTATGCGACGCCATCAGTTGCCAAGACACTTATGTCCTATGGTGAATGAAACTGTCTTTAGCTGGTTTGTTTCCATCTGGCAACATTCAGTAACCCCTTCCAGCATAGTGGATGGCCAAGTGTAGCCAGACGAGAGCGTTAATTTAACTTGTAACCAAGGGAATCATTCCTACCTCATTAACAAACCTAAATGAATTTCATGGAACCACGACTCATTACAATTGTTGTTAGAGTTGTCCCCTTTCATTATACGAAAATAAATCGACTATAGTAATGGTCAGAACAATGCTTCAGAATTTGCGTGGCATATCTCTCATCTATCAAGGACGTAGAGCTAAGTACTCGAACATCCAAAATGTGAAGAGAAAAGCTACGGAAAGCCTAATGAACCTAACTTACCGTGAAGAGGTTTAACTGTGACCTAATTCTATTGAGACAGAAAGAAAATGTAATAACGACATCCTAGGGTACGATTTAACCCAGTTCTCCGAAGTCGTATTTTTTATTCTCTTAACACTCTAGGAAATTATTATTATTTGGGGAGAACTCTTGAACTCATTATCTTCTTCAAAACATGATTTCTCAGATGCTGAACACAATCTTATGGCAGGAAGAAGAGTACAATTACGGCATCAGACTGAAGGGGTGAAAGAAGAAAATTCCTTACTCCTTCACAGCGAATGGTCTCCCTCTCAGACCACTAAAACTGCCTGATGGTACAGAATTTTTTTTTTCATCTGAAGGAGCTGAGTCACTCGCACACTCTGAATACTAAGTCGTGATTGCATGGACTTTGATGGCTTTACTAATGAGATAGGAATTAGTCTCCTTGGTTAATAATCGAACAACCCACCAACCTGACTACACTTGGACATTAACCCACTTGCTCCCAGCGTCGGCAATATAGGACGCAACTGGGCATTTTCAAAATTTAATGAAGAAGGGAACCCCGGGACCTATGAGCTTCGCGACTATGAGCCGACAGGTGGAGGGCGGTACTCTAAGCACCCTCCCAGCAAAATCCCTCGCACAGGAACTCTAAGAGGTAAGGGGTTAATCGAGCTTGGAGTTATAAATCTATGTCAGCGTTGAGTACACAGACTGTAAAAAAAAAAAAAAAAAAAAAAAAAAAAAAAAATAAACATCTTACTGAATGGGCTTATGACCTGAGAGGGAATGAATTCCTGAAAGTACATGTATGAAGTACTTCCAGGCATCCTTCAACTTCACTGTGTTTGAGGACAGGGAGGTTATACAAGGTCTTACATCACTCTTAAATCAAGTAAACTGAAGGTGGAAGAGGGGACAGAAATGAGAGAAGTAGAGGTAACATACGAAGTGGGAAAGGAGAAGAAACTGGAAAATTGAAAAGAGATGAAATAGATAAAATAAGCAAAAAACGAAGAGATGGTATGGGAAGAAATGGCAAACGGCAGGATTAGAAAGAAAAGTTGGAAGGAAGGAGGAGGAGGAGGAAGAGGAAAAGGAAAAGAGTGGAAGTAGGAAGAGAGAGGAGAAATAGGAAGCAGGGAATAATACGAGAGAAAAGGAAGAACTGGAGAAAGACAGGAAGGTAGAAGAAACAAAAGAATGAGAAGCAGTCTAACAGAAATATTGGAAGAAGGAAAGTAGTGAGAATAAAAAACAGTAGGATGTAGGAAGTACCAGGTAGAAAGGGAGGAAAGAAGAGATAAATATGGAAAAGAAAAAAAAAAAACAAAAAATGGGGAACTAGGAACAATAAAGAGAGGGATAACTAGGAAAGTAGAAGGAAGAAAGAATGCAAAGTAAGAAGAAAGGACAAAGGAAGAAATAAACTGAAAAATAAAAGTTAACATAGTGAAGAATGTAGGTCAAATATACTGACAAAAAATTTAATGAGAAAAAAAAAAACAGAGGAAGAGCGAAGTAGGAATTATGAAGAGAAGAGAAGAAAATGAGGAAAATGTGGGGAGAGAATGAATAGGAAGAAAAAAAACAGGATGAAAGAGAAAGCAAGGAAGAGGAGAAAAGAACATCAAGAAGGAAGAGGGAACGAGGAACAGGAAGACAGAACAACAGGGAGAAAGAGGAAACAAGGAACTAAAAGACAGAAGGAACCGAGAGTAAAAAAAAGCGAGGAAAAAGGAGGAGCAGGAAAAGATGAAGGAAAAGGTAGCAGAAAAGAATAAAAGAGGAAAGTACAAAGAAGGTTTACGAGGGACAAAGAAGAAGAGAAGAAAAGCAAGAAGGAAAAAAAGGAAAACTAGGAAAGAAGAGATGAAAGTGGAAAAAAAAAAAATAGATGAGTAGGAAGACAGGAGTATAAAGAAACAGAAAGGAAAGAACTGATGAAAGATGATGGCAGTAACAGAAAGAAAATATAGGAGGAGCGATGTGAGAGGCAGGAAGAGGAAACAAACAAGAAAAATGAAAAACAATAATGAAGAATGAAAAGAACAAGACGGTCAACATTTTCAAGTGAATGTAAGATGGTCTCCACACAGCTACAGTACACTGACATTCTTCTGTGCAAATTGCTCTGATGATTAATGCGCACACAAAAACAAAAGGTCTTAAAATTTTGAGTGTGTATATAGACTGACGTCTGACCCATGAATATCTTTAAAAAAAAAAAAAAAAAAAAAAAAAACGGGGAAAAAATATAAAAAAAAATATTGGCCTAAAGAACAATTATTCCATGTTTTAAGTGAATTGGTGAAGAAATAAGGGAATGACACCATGCTGAAAAAGCATTTGGAGGAAAGAAGAAAGACACTGAGGAAATACAGCCGCTCTCCAAACTCTGGTGTGGAGACCTAATGAAATGAAGGACGATGAGGAGAAAAGAAGATGAAAAAATGGAAAAAGAAAGAAAGCGTCGAGAGAGGAAGAAGTGAAACAAAAAAGAGAAGGAATAGGAAGAAGACAAAACGGCAAGAAATAGGAAGGAAAGCCTAAGAACATCAGTAATCAAGTAAGACAATGTAACGCATTTGAAGTTGCATGATATACTGTTCCTCGGCATTCTGCGTACACTTACTTTAAGCTGTCCTTCTACTACAGAAGACGACGGCTACTATACTCACAAAGATGGTGAGTTTCTCATTCCTTGGTGCCAACGTGTGTGACCGTGCAAACCAATTCTGGATCCGCAAACATTGCCACACAGTTGGCATGTCAAGTCCGTAAACACACACACACACACACACACACACACACACACACACACACACACACACACACACACACACACACACACACACACACACACACACACACACACACACACACACACACACACACACACACACACACACACACACACACAGCTTGGAAAACTTCATATCTAATATATACTGCAGAGGTTACTAAAGGTACAGTTATGAGCAAATGTCCATGAACAACCTCTTAGCATTGTGTCCCACCATCCACATTTCTCATTCCTCCCCAAACGACAGGGAGTATCATTCTGCCTCATACTCTTTGGTTGTGTGCTTCGTGTTGCTATTGGATAAAACGGTCTTATAACTGCTTCCATTGCCACAGCCAGCAGTGAAGCGTCGACGAATCTTTTCTTACTGTCGCACATCTAACTCCTCAAGTTAGAAATGTTTCCCCTAGCCCGAATCCGCTGGAGATGGAAACGTGTATAATAATAATAATAAAAAAAAAATCATTGCGCTGCAGAGAAGAAAGGAAAGATCGAATACCAGCGACTAACCAGAGTGATGAAAGTTTTCTTTTTTAATATAAGGAGCATCCCGAAAACTCTCCCCTAGCACACGGATGAAAATGGCAGCGATAAATATTGGACTCAGTATGGGTAGGTCAGCTGCACTGCTTCACGTAAGGTCCTGAAATATGAAAATACAGATTAAAAACTGTGCGACCCTGAGAAAGGAATACATTCGCGAGTGTTGGAGGCCTGACATTTGTACAGGTGGTATCGTACCTTGAATATGGGTGAACATTATTCTTGATGTTATAGGCTATTTGATTTTATTTAACTTGGGAAAGCCTCTCTTATTGAAAAGGTTTACTAAGGATATGTTTACTCCTTCCAGTGTGAACAATCTCTCTTAAGTCGAGTAAAAATTTCAAGTGGCAAAGATTATTTAAAAACTAAAACACTGGACTGGAGGGGATTAAAACTGTGTGAGTGTGAGAAACTAGGAAAATTCGTGTGTGTCGGAAGCTTGACATTGTGAGTATGTGGCGGTATGCTTGAACAGTATATCGGAAGGCGTTGAAGAATTTGTAGTATAGTAGGCTATATGACAGACAGGGAACGCGAGGCAATGTGCAGGGTGCCAAAGAGGAAGTGTATAATAAAACGTAGCCTTGAAAGGAGTTCTGAGCGTACCTTAGTTTAGATGGTGTTACAAGCAAGGTATACAAAGGCAAGGTGTATATGAAGCAGGATTTTAGAGAGATTATCGTACGGAGCGTCCCGGGGGCAGCGTTTTAATTCATTCATCCATCCATTCATCCAACCATCCATCCATCCTTCCTTCCATCTATCCATCTCTTCATCCATCCACCATCCTTCCTTCATACTTTCCCATCTCCTACCTTCCTTCCTCTCTTCCTTCTTTCTTTCATTCCTTCTTTCCTTCCTACTTTCTTATCGTCCTTCCTGCCATTCTTCCTTCTTTCCATCCTCCCTTCCGTCCTTCCTTCCTTCCTTCTTTCTTTCCTTCCTTCCTTTCTTCCTTCTTTCCTTCCTTCCTTCCTTACTTTCCCTCTGTCCTCCCTTCCTTCCTTCCGTCCATCTATCTATCCATCCAACCATCAATGCATCCATCCATCTATCCTCCAATCCTTTATTGTCCCATCAGGAGTGTAGGGTTCTTGGACTAAGCTACGCAGTCAGGATATCAAAGACGAATGACCAGTTGATCTTCCCTGAGATGCATTATAAAAGGAACAAACCCCAACCACACCCTTGATTTCAACCCATATGGGGCACATCGTTCTGGAGTGCCTTAACGAAGAATTTTCCAAGGCATTAAGGTCAGTGACTGGATCTGATGCATTTTATCTAGTCTAGGGAACGAGAATATTAATTTTTACTGATACCAGTAAGTGTTGGGGATATTACACGTCACATATATGATCAAATTACATTATTATATTGTCAGTAAGAAGTAAGGGAATATGTTGGAATAGTTATGAGATAGTTTTACCATATCAAGCAAACAGTGAGAGAGTGAAGAAAATATGAGAGTGAGGTGGATGGGAGATCAGGATAAAACCGTATGTTAAGTGGCATAGGAGAGTTTGTTTCACCTCTTCCTTAGCGACTTATTTAGGATATTAAACCTAGACATTGTTTCGTATGCCATTTATGTCATTTTAATATCGACAGTGTTTTTAGCAATAACACAAAAGAATACTGGGGTGTTACCTATAGAATAAATTGCTGAGGAGAAGGTGTTACGAAATATCCAAAAGCGCTCATAATACGACTTTAAGTACTGTTACACACAAGATTATGGCTACACCTTTTGATGGAACAGTTAAGACACAAGTACTGGCATATAACATTGAAAGCCAGGACTTCTACTGACACAAACTATTCAATATGGAAATTTGGAAATCATTATGAAAATCGAACAAGAATTATTAGACTCTGAAATGAAAATACGAGTATATCATCATCATCTTCATCCAATCCTAGCATCCCATAGCATTTGTCGGATGCGCAGCTCCGAGAGAGAGAGAGAGAGAGAGAGAGAGAGAGAGAGAGAGAGAGAGAGAGAGAGAGAGAGAGAGAGAGAGAGAGAGAGAGAGAGGAGGGGGTGGGGACAGATGCAAGTTCAGCGCATAAAATTTTCAGCAGAATACCAAATGAAATGGAACATACATACGTTCACTACGCAACCAAGCCTTCGAAATTCCAGTTATTTTTGCAGTGACGAAAGCGCGCGCAAACACACACACACACACACACACACACACACACACACACACACACACACACACACACACACACTCTCTCTCTCTCTCTCTCTCTCTCTCTTTACTTTTTTTTTTTTTCACAATATTCTTCGCAAGATCTGATTATGTTAGATCTGGAGTGCTACCGGTAGTGAGGGGATCACTGAGAGGTGCATCCAACTCCTCCAGTTCGAAAAGAGGATAGAACAGAGAGGATAGAAGAGAGGGAAAGCGAGAGGGGAGGGACAATACAAACGGGAGTAAGAGAGAGAGGGCAGTATAAAGGAAAGGCAGAAGGCCAAGTATGGAGAAAAAGACAGAAATGGCAGAAAGAGAACAAGAGGAGAGTGTTATCAAGAGGGCCAGGAGTGACGGCAAGAAAACAGATATTCACAATTAATCGTCAAGAGATCTGAAGGATACTTGAATGGTGATACGGTATTGGTTTACTCTTTTCAGTCCGAGATATGCCTTTTGATCTTATTCTTGCGGTCTTTGGGTGATTGGGTACATAGCACTGGGTAATGGTTTCGAACTGGATGAGTTAGTGCTTTCATTAACCAATAGTCCATGAGGGTGCTTGTCCATGCTTAATAGACTCAAAGGAGAGTAATAGGAAAAACAAGATAAATCATATACTTCGTCTGATTGAAGAGGCTACATGGACTTAAGCTGGAAATTACTTGAATTCCTCGATGCACGCACTCTGATGAAAGGTATAAGTCCTGTGCTGAGATCGTGTTATTCTGAAGGTGCATTTCACGTTAATGATGTGTCGGGGAATCAAAGCAGCAATAGTCATGCCTTACGTCCTCTCCTACCTTTGACCGCTGAAGAGGACACGTGCAAGACTAAGAACTAATTAACCGCTATGACTTCCTCTTCAGGTGCATAAAACCATCTGATGCTGGTTTCAATAAGATAGCTAAGGGCATCATTAGCAGCAGCAGGGTTCATGGGAATGTTATCTCATTGACTGCCAGGATTCCTCTAACTGCATAGAGTGGTTAGGTATTTCTCAACTGGGTAATTTGCAGAAAACAGGTAGGATTATGGTAAGCTGAATATTTGGCATATTTAATGGAAGAATAATTATGTTGCAACTACAGCATAAACTGTAATATATACTTCATAAACTTCTGGATAGGTATCAGTGTAGTTATTAATTCCACTAAAGGTAATAAAAAGAAAGTTATTTAAATTAATGTGACCGCTCTACAGAGGCAACTGGGTTAAATGGGATGAAGGGAGACAAGAAAGTGTTTATGGAGTTTATTTCTCTAAAGCACTTTCCTGTGTTTCACTTCAGCTCTTTACATTTAACGTTACGTTACTTGGATGTGTACCATTTATTCAGTCGGGGTTCTTTCATTCAGTTTTTGTATATACATAATACACACTGTTGAATGTTTTGTGGATTTTAGGTAAGTGCCGTTCATTTAAAAAAAAAATCTACAGCACCAAAGGAAACAGTGTACATAAGGACGTGTGCATTCAACTCATGTGCCAAACTGGTTGTTCTCGCCCGATCAGTAATTAACTGTATGACCTTGGTGAAACATTTCTTACAGTGATTGATGTGAAGTTTTCGAAACTGAGTTGTTGCCCATGGTCTACACAGCTCACATCTATTCAGTATGAGTTTCGACGTCTCCATGAAGGATCCCAGAAAACTTTATTTCCATATTGGACAAATGTGATGGCATAATGACACAGGATATTCATTTCTCAGCAGCAAACGCGGCAAATTTGGGTTACTTTGTTTTACTACCTTAACCCTTTCATGGTACCTGTGTATGACGTTACTGTGTCCTAACGCCAGGAACCTCACACCTTTCAAGTACCATTATATCTAAGCGAAAATAATAAAACTAATAATCTCAGGGTAATCTAATCAAAGGAAAATGTAGTGTTAGCGAAGTAAATGCTTTGTGTCATCAGTATTTCTTTTCGGCTTTAAAAATGTATATATTTTTTGTAAATATTTCCCATACTAATGCAGGCGGCACATCTTAAATCAAAACTCTCAAGATAGTATTTACTCCTTATAGCAGATAAATTGCATATGATTGAGCACCACTGGATGGCTACAGTGCAGTGCTATGCAGCGTTTTTTTTTTCTTTGTGGGGGGGGGAGGGGCGTGAAAATCAGCTAATTGTTTCAAACACTGGCTGGAAAGTATAGGGAAAAAAAAAATATATAGAGGACGCGTAATCGCACTTTCAATAGTTAGGGAGCATCATGCTTTGACTTTACACTCTTGTGGTTGATATTCTGCATAGACGTGATAATTGTGTGGCTATGCTTCCACTTAAACTTTGCGTAAAATTGCTCTCTCTCTCTCTCTCTCTCTCTCTCTCCGTCTTGAATGCTAAGATGTAACAGGAGATTAATACTAGAATATGATAAGGAATCTCTAAGAACTGTGGAAAAGATACACAGCTGCAGTATAGACTTTTTCTACCACTGAACCGTGGAAAAAAGGAAGCTGCAAGAAGGCAAAAAAGGAAAAATAGAAAACCTCCACGAAATCAAGGTGGACGAACTGTAATTACCAACCTCGTAGCCGCATATTACCCTCTTACAGGATACCAAGCTACCACAGTATAAAAACATTAAAAGATAGATGACGACTAACGTCCCTAGTTGCAGTTCATTATAAAGAAAAGAAAATGCTTCTTGGTATTCGATTCCGTACATACCACATTATCATCGCTCTGACTGGTGTTTATATATTTTTTTTTTTTTTTTTTTTTTTTTATGTGTCCGACTCTGGGCATAGGCTTCACAGCCTGCTATCAAGGCCCAGCAGTCCTCCTACATACTATACACCTCTACATGTCACCACTTCGGCGCTAACACCCACCGTCCATATTGAATACATGCTAGGGCTGTCTCATACAGGACTGGTGTATTGGTATTAGAGGGGGTATTTTTACGACATGTCGGCGGGTCTTCTGGTAGATCAGTAAAGCCTGATTTAATGAAATTCAAATCCTTAAACTGTTCCCTGCCCCAGCCGGGATTTGAACCTGGGTCTGTTAGGACCGCACGCCACCTCTCTATACAAGTAAGACATTCATCTGGACTTTCTGGCATCTCTTTTCAAAGATTAAAACAGTGAATGTCAAACAAACTGGAGACTGAGGTCCTTAAGGCGAATCTAACACAGCTGAGCAGAGCATCAGATGTCAACCTCACAGTATGCAACAACCTTTTCGTCGAACACCATCGCACTATTGCGGTGTGGGACCTATATATAAGAATAATAGGTTTAATCCGATCAGCACCAGGGTGGCTAGGTTCATTGCTAGGTTTATCTCACACACACACACACACACACACACACACACACACACACACACACACACACACACACACACACACACACACACACACACACACACACACACACACACACACACACACACACACACACACACACACACACACACACACACACACACACAACCAAGCATCACAACATTTCCTGAGCACCAAATTAACATGGATACTCGTACACTTCATCCCTCCCCCAGACAATTACACAGGCTTACACTACCGTACAAAATCACGAACAACCACAAAAATAACATTACAAAACACAAACACCCGCTGTACTTTAACATATAAATGCAATACAGACCCCGCAGTTGCATTCGCATTTTGTACGTACAATACATGAATGGACCCTGCTACCACTGCACATTGTAAATAGCTCTAAATTAACACATTTATAAACAGTTTACACGCCTACATCGCCAAGCAGTAATTCATGCACATGTATGCACTGATTCTCGTGGTAAACTTTCCTTTCTCTTACTTTCATATCGTTACCTAATCGTCAAACAGTCAGCTCCTCCTGTACAGTGTGTGTGACAGGCCTGATTTCGTTCATTGAAAATTATGGATCGACAGCGAAATCGAGATTCAATTGACTTCAAGCTTCAAACGAATGCTAGCCTCGAACGATTTCTTGGTTCAAATTATTTTATTTAGCTTCAAAACTAGCGTTGAGATCTTTGAATGAATCATCTGGTGGCAGGGTGATTAAAAAAAAAAAAATAGTAGTAGATGGGATAACTTACAAAGAGGTAGTGTTCCAGTACCTCCACGTACGACCGTCCGAGCTGCCCGGAGCAAAATGATTCCTGATGCTTCACTCACACTACGAACACAGCAGCCGTACCCTTGCTACTGCTTCTTCCTTCAGCCATTTATTTCGCGGATTCCGCTTTCACGTTCTCTTACTTGGTATTTGTCCCTTTTAAAATATTGGCAGTGTGAATCAAATAAATGCACTGGAATATTAACGCGCCACATGCAAGAATGAGCTTATATAAGGGAGGGTGACTTCAGTCTCCACAGCCCATGTTAATACGACACACTGTCTTGGTCACTCACAGACATGCAAACACTACGGCCGTATTCACAAACACCTCATCCTTAGGCATTCATTTCACGTATTCCATATATTATCTTGCATGCTATTTAATTCCTTTTTCAGTACTGACAGTCTACGGAAGAAATATAAAACAAGAGAATATTAACACAGCGCAGACGGGTAATAACTGGTAAGGAGGAGGAAGCCTCGAAGGCCCACGATCATAATTATGAACCAACGTCTCGATCACTCACAAACATCATTAAAACTAACACTTCCTTCGTCATTTATTTCGCGTATTCCACCTCCATATTATTTTGCACTGCACCTTTACCTACTATTAAAGCTAAAAGTTTGTATGAATAACATAAAAGAGAATATGAACTAAGCACATACGGGAATAAACTGGTAAATACAAGGCGACAGAAACCCTCCACGGTCCGCAGTAATATGAACGACTATCACTCACACCTCCTCCACCACAGTTCCTGCAGAGCAGCGGTGATGGCAGCAACACCTGTACACCCGCCTCGGCCTTCGACCCGTTGAGGGGGGCCACCACAGGCAGGGAGCAGTCGCCACGAGCGGGAACCATCACTGGGACAGTGAAGTGGTACAACGTGAAGGTGGGGTACGGATTTATCCGGCGCCAGGACACCGGCGCCGATGTATTCGTGCACCGCCTTGGAATCGTTGCTCCCGCTTCACGACGTTTTCAGCGCTGCGTTAGGCGAGGGCGAGACGGTTGTGTTCACTCTCTACCAGACACCGAAGGGTCCTGAGGCTAAAGGCCCTCTCCCACTTCGGCGTAAATAGGCACGATGAAGCCACGATGAAAATCGTGGCCAAAGTCGGTGATGTGTCGACGACTCTGACCAAGAATCGTGGTGTCGGCCTAATACCGGCAACACCAGTACGACAAAACGCCGACACCTCGGCGGAGTATACGATATAACCGGCAACTAGTAGCCGACATATCGCCGATATGTCGGCGTAATGCGCAAGCATTATTCTAAATTCAAATATTAACGTTTTTTTTTTACGGTGATTCAACGGCGACAAAGGTACAACGGCGGCGTGCTGTCGATGATGTATCGTCGATGTGTCGGCGAATGCATCGGCACAAGAGGCACGACGTTATTCCTCTGAGTTCGCCTACATGTCGGCGATATATCACCGACATTCATAAGATGAAATATTAGTTGCACAACCCGGTACGTATCGTACGGTTTACGTAGGCTATGTCGTATTAACCTCACCGATGCATCGCCGATACATTGCTGACGCTTCGCCGTATGACCGTACGACATCTCAACAGTATTTTTCACCGCCGACACCTCGCCGATGTCGGCGATCATACGCGGTTTATATGCCGCGTAATCGCCGACGTCGCCGAGGCGTCGCCTTGTTGTCAACGACTAATCTGCGAAATTTTACAAAATCGTGGAGGGCCACGACAAATTTCCACCTCGTGCGACGTATCGGCGACATGCCACGAATGGACAAGATTTTGATCACGAATACCCACGATTAGGGATTTTTGACACATCGTGACTTTATCTTCCCCACTTTCGCCGAAGTGGGAGAGGGCCTTAAGGATGTTACCGGGCCGGGGGGTACACCCGTGCACGGCTCTGCCCAAGCACGGCGGCGCCCCACGACCCCGGGGCGCCGGCCCAGGGATCGTCGATGTACTGGGGAGATTGACACTATCGTCAGTATGTGCATTGGGGGGGCGAGGGTGTTCTGTGGCGGTGACAAAGATGCATTGCTTGTTCTCCTCCCTCAGATCTTTGAGGAGAATGGCCTTCCGCGCCTTGTCATCCCCCAGAGCTTCGCCCGTTGTCCACAGTCAGCCTTTCGTCAGGAGCGTCGTGCCTCAAAGCTGCAGCCTTCCCAACCCCGAATAACACCGGGGAAAAGGCTGCAGCTCGACGCTCCTCTGAACAGGATGACTGCCTCCATCACTACCACCCCTGCTCAGCCCACGGAGACTTCTACCATCATCGACAACCACGGGGATCCTCCTCCATCCCCGTCACAGTGTGCAGCCGACCAGCCAAACCATCAAACCACCACACAGCCCTGTGCTTCTCCACCAACACCCAGGAGAGCACAGAGGAAGCGAAAGGCTACAGAGACCTACACCTCCCAGACAGCCACTGCAAGCTCAGCACCAGAGAAAGAAAAGCCTGCTACTGACGTCGATCCCACCGACAAGATCGACGAATACCTCACGGAAAACACCGACGAAATAGTTAACACCGTCTTAAAGAACATTCGCCTAAGCAAGAACATGGATTTATTCAACAGTTTAACGAAGCAGTTTCCTCTGGACCACCGATAATCAGCCCAGCTCCCCGACCGGGCTAATGTATGGCCCGGCCTGCACTACAGGTGCAGGAAATATTTGAACGAACGAACGATCCTCCACCAGCACATACGAGTCACCTCATTATCTAGTGAACCCGTTTGCCTCGGCTAGTGCTTACGTTGCAAAGTTTTATTTTCACATTTTAAAAGTGCATGTTGCATATGACGATTAAGTTTATTCATATAAACTTCAAGATGATTAAGGTTATAATTTTGTTCGGCAGCGGAAAAGCAACCATAATAACTGCATGTACTCATGGAATATGAGAACACTGTAATTTGAATTTTCTAGCAACATCATTCTGAGAAGTAATTACTGTGATGTTAAAGTGATTTTACCTCACCGATTGCTCTATCTGTGCAAATTTATTTCGCTTCTTTGGTAATGATTTTTTACACCTTTCTCTGTATGTTGGGAACAAATGACCTTAACAAAGGTTTGGCATTTCGAACTGAATACCCCGATGCGTTTGGAATTGTCCCCAGACTTATTTTGATGTTTCATTCATTCATTCATTGCCAGACGCCATGTATCCCAAACGGGGTGGCCAACGGCTTAGAGTTAATTGTTTTACAGGGAGGGGCACTAATCCTCCACCAACCCCACTTTTATTTTGATGTACAGTTTAAAATGTTTCACTCTCCAGGCCTCAAAATCCTCGTGAGAAATTGGGGAACAAAATTAGATAAGCCGAATTCCCCGAATTACCAAACCATGTCATTCCTAAAACGCCACATAACACCACACCACACTTTTACCACAGGCTCCATCACACCACATAACCACACCACAGTCTCTCTCTCTCTCTCTCTCTCCACGACCACAATCCTCTCCATTCTACCTCCAGTCCCCAGTGCTTTTCGGGATTTGGCCCAGAGTTCCCCGCTGATCACTTGTCTTGGCTTTCCCATCAGATATCATTTTGTATTTATTGCTGAGTCTCCCCTAGGATGTGCGGTGATGTATCGGATCGACGAAAACGGCTTAGTATGGACTCCTTACCTTTACTTTTGTATATTTGTGCGTTGAGTAAAGATACACTGATCAACGAGTAAAGGTTTGCAGTCTCAATTTTCCATTCTTTTATTTGTGTGTGTGTGTGTGTGTGTGTGTGTGTGTGTGTGTGTGTGTGTGTGTGTGTGTGTGTGTGTGTGTGTGTGTGTGTGTGTGTGTGTGTGTGTGTGTGTGTGTGTGTGCAAATGCCTATCCTTGGAATTGCATTAGTGACTGGAAATGTGCTAGTTACCGAAACCCTGTTTATTTATTTATTTTTTTGTCACTGTTTGTGCTTGCTTCTGTGAGTGGAGATATTCTGGAGAACAAGTACGATTTAGTAGAGAACTCGATTCTTTGATTCTTTTGTGTTTGTTAGTATTTGTGTGCTGGAATATACTGGGTCAGGGAATGCTCTTCACAATATCCTTATTCCTTCTTTCCATTTCTCTTTCTTCATGCTTGTGTCTATGTTTGTGTTTGTGCCTGTAAGTGGAGATATGCTGGTCAGTGAGTATGGTTTAGTGGAGACTGATTCTTTTGTGTTTGTGTGTTTGTTCTTGTGTTTGTGCGTGGAGGTATGCTCGGTCAGTGAATACGGTTATGCAAAGCTGCTGACATTTTCTTTTATTAATGAGTATGTGTTTGTGATTCTTGCTGTGATATTTTGTGGAGATGTAACTTATTTCGTTAATGACGGCAATTTGGCATTCTCTTCATTTTCCTCTTCTACCCCCTCCTCCTCCTACTTCTTTTTCTTTTTCCTCTACCTCTTCCTCCTTCTATTGCTCCTCCTTACCCTCTTCTTGTTCTTCCTCCTCCTCCTCCTCCTCCTCCTCCTTCCTCCTCCTTTTCTTCTTTATTTGTGTCTGTGTTTGTGAGTGGAGATACGCTTGTTAACAAGTATGATTTAGTAGAGGCTCTGATTTCTTTTTCCCTGTCTTTGTGTTTGTCTGCTCATTATTTCTTGTGTGTGCATTTTTTGGGGTCTGATGATCCCAAGGAAAAAAAATCCTCATATTGAAACAGTCAGCTAACCTTTTCAGTGGACCAACGTCACATTACTTTTTTTTTTTTTTGCTTTTTTTACTGTCCTATTTTACCCATCTGAGGAAAGGTTTTTCGAGCAGGAGAGTTAGACAGCCTCCAACAACCCCATCACTACGAGGGAGTTATCTTAACCCAAACGCTACAGTGACAGATTTTGTTCCCTTTTTGCTGCCTTCAGACGCTTATATTGAGAACAGGATTTTCAGACCAGGTGGGAGTTAGAGCATCGCGTTTTTAAAATCCTTTTCTAACTAGATGTCCTTTTCGGATTTAATAAAGCTGTGAGGTGTTGGACCGATTAATGGGAAAAAACAAGACGTCGGACTGAAAAGGTTAAGCAGAATGAGATCGTCTGGCGTTAATCAGAACAAAATACAAACTTCGTTTATCGTGGCCATAAGGGTTAACCACTTCACCCCGATTACGTTATATACTCGTATATTTCATTCTTCCTGCAACCAGATGATTTAGTTTAATTTGGGACACTGTTTTAATAGTGAAGGAGTTAATGATGACTATAATCCCCCCCCAGTTCGAAAAGTCTGCTAAGTTGAATAAATTCGTCTGGGGATAGCAAGAATGAAGAAAAATGTGTCATCAGAGTGAAGGGTTCAGCTCCTTCTAATTACCAGGGATGGATCAAGTACTTTTTTTTAAGAGGTCAAATACAAATACAAATACTTTTGAAGTTATGATACAAAAATACAAATACAGATACTTTTATTCCCAAATTCAAAAATACAGTTACAAATACAAATACCTACAGTACATATCAGAATTACATTTTTTCATCATTAATACAGGAAAATTTTCGCAAATTGCCTGTAAGTAACAACACAAAATAATAAGAAATAGAAACACAAATACAAAATATATATTTTTTTTCTGGGTCCTAAAATACAATTACGAACACAAATACTTTGAAAATTTAATTAAATACTCCTCAAATACAAATTCATTTGTATTTGATTCCAAACCCTGCTAATTCCTTATTTTTAAAAATTATTGCTACCTTTCGATTATTTAATTCAGTGTGTGTGTGTGTGTGTGTGTGTGTGTGTGTGTGTGTGTGTGTGTGTGTGTGTGTGTGGTTGGGGGGGCAGCCTATTGTAAAAGAGAGAGAATGACAGCTGTACCTAAATCCTCCAGTTCGAAAAGTCTCGCCTGGGCTGAATAATATCGTCTGTAAATAACACGAGGTGGAAAAGTCCATCATTAGCGAGCTAAAATTATATACATTACAGAACGGCCACTTGGGTAGAAAAAAATCCATCATGATCCTTTCAATTCGATGACGTTTTTTATTAACTTATTCTTTTAAAATCAAAGTCAATGTGTTCGACTGGAGAAGGAAATTTAGACAGACTTTTCATTAACTCTTTCATTAATTCTTTCTCATTAACCTTTTCTCAGCTGAATAAAATAATTGAAAAATGGAAAGAACAAAGCAAAACCATTTCTTTTTTTTTTTACCCTTCATTGCTATGGAGTTCCAAGCTCTGTAATATGACAGAAGATGAAAACAATGAAGTAAAACAACAAAACACTTCCTCTCCTTTAGCAACTTCAATATGAGGATGTTCTAAGCTCCATAAAATGATCTAAAGGCGGAAATGATAAAGTAAAGCAGTAAAGCTCTTCTTTTTCTTGAGCCCCTTCACTGCTCGGGCATTCGTCCAAGCTGAACACAACAGTCTGGAGCACAAAGAATAAGTTAAAAGCGTTCAAGTTCCTTTAAACCCCTCACTAGTAACGGGTTCTTTTAAGCTGAATAAAAGAGTCTGGTGGTAGTAATACAGGATGGTCAATATATAATGCTTTCTCTTCCACTCCGCTGAGCGATTTCTCATGAGCTGCCTGGACGGCGCAGTCAGTGTTTTCAGTGTCAACCCTGCACTGTTTACTACATTCCTACTCCCACTGCCACACCTACGCCTACACCGGCAGACTGAGCCGTAACTGTAACACTTAAGACATCCCCAGACGAGTTTCTAGTGCAGCGTTATTTACGGACCACCCTGTATTAATATCAAACGCATTTACTGCTTTGTGGACAGTACAAATCCATCAAGACCTCATTAGAATGCTACCGGAGGGAGGGGGGAGAGAAAGAGGAAAAGCATCGCCATTTTCATGTTCTTTAATATCTCATAAGAGTTCCAGCACGAGCACAGACCCAGTACGCACCTCTGATAATAATTTAACACTCGACCCCTTGTGTCTCTCTCTTAACTGAATTAAATTGTCTGACGTTAGCTAGAAGAGAACCCTAGTGTTGTTTTCAAGGCGAGAGGGTTAATGGTGAACTATGAACACACTACAGCTCTTGTAGCTCACTCTCAGCTGAATAAAATCGTCTGGGGTCATCTGAAATACAATACCTAGGTTCCTTCGATCAGAAGCGGTGGCTGAATCGGTAGAGAGGCAGCTTGCAGTCCTAATGGACCCATGATCGAATCCCGGCTGGGACATGGAACAGTTTAAGGATTTGAATTTCCTAAAAAGCAGACTTTCCTGATCTACCAGATGACCCGCCGACATGTCGTAAAAGTACCCCCGCTAATACCAGTACACCAGTCCCGTATGAGACAGCCCTAGCATGTATTCAATATGGACGGTGGGTGTTAGCGCCGAAGTGGTGACATGTGGAGGTGTAGGAGGACTAATGGGCATTGGGATAGGCCAATGCCCCGAAGAAATAGGCCTTGAGCCTTTGCCCAGAGTCGAACACGTAAAAAAAAATGGTTAAAGATGACAGGATTCACTCGAGTCACGGGCTTTTGTATGACTCATTCTCAGACGAATAAAATCGTCTGGCGTCAAACGGAAAAGACCACTACAGATGACAAGTCCACGAAAACGTTGACTTTATTCTCCATTCAGAGCAAAATGTTTTGAATTTTGTGTGTGTGTGTGTGTGTGTGTGTGAGAGAGAGAGAGAGAGAGAGAGAGAGAGAGAGAGAGAGAGAGAGAGAGAGAGAGAGATTTTTATTAAGCTCAGGGGAGTCATTTCGCAGTAGAGGAGTTAGATATAGGCTCCATTAATTCCTCCAGTAGCAGTGGTCTTTTCAAAGTGGAATATAGTCGCCTGGTGGTAGAATGAATAAATAACGAAAACACGACAATGAGGTATTATCTTAGTATATTCTTGCTTCCTCCAGACGATTACATTCAGAATAAGGGGTATCTATTGTAGTACTCGAAAAGTGGTTAATGAAGGCTGTGTCCAATCTCTCCAGCTTGAAAAGCCTTTGCTAAATTGAACACGACCACTGGAGATGGGAAACATAAATGAAGAAGACGTCACCTGATTGTGTAAGGAGCACACACACACACACACACACACACACACACACACACACACAGACAAATATAAAAACTTCAGTGTCCGTAGGTAAATACTGTGGTATGGTATTATACCGCATGAATTACCACAAGTGCATCCCTAGCTGAATAAAGCCATTTGGTGTTATGCGACAAAAAATAATTGAGTGTCCATAGTAAAATATATTCTTTTAGTGCTTTTCCAAAGCAAATATCTACGTCTGTCCATGGTTAACTAAAATAGTCTGGTGTTATACTGCATGATATAACTACGCAAATACAAAGATGAAAATAAACGCTTTTTGTTCTACTGCATAAAACAACCAAGGCCATCCACTGCAGAGAGAAGTTTAAAGAGGATATGTCAGCAGGAGAGAGAGAGAGAGAGAGAGAGAGAGAATTTCATATCTACTCCCTGTTTCCCTGAGCTGTTCACTTATCTATAGTGTACTACTGTTCAGTGACTATCGTCTTGACTGGTAGTAAAGTGGTGAGTTTTCAGGCTGTTTTATATTATTTTCTTCATTCTTAGTTTTCTTAGTCAGTTACTAACGGGGACGCCATACTACAGTACCAGTAATCTTCCACATATGAGTACTACTGTTTGGTTATTCCATTCACAGTAATAATTTTTTTTTGTCACTGTGATTGTGCTGTTATTCTTCATGCATACTGACATTGTCGAATATCCAAGTTTTTATTTATTTATTTATTTTTTTTATGTGTCCAACTCTGGGGATAGGCTTCACAGCCTGCTCCCAAGGCCCAGTAGTCCTTCTACATACCATACACCTCTACATGTCACCACTTCTGCGCTAACACCCACCGTCCATATAATACATGCTAGGGCTGTCTCATACAGGACTGGTGTATTGGTAGTAGCGGGCGTATTTTTATGACATATCAGCGAGTCTTCTGGTAGATCAGTAAAGTCTGTTTTTATTAAATTCCAATCCTTAAACTATTCCCTGCCCCAGCGAGGATTTGAACCTGGGTCCGATAGGACTGCAGACCACCTCTCTACCCTGCCCTAATTTCTCGAATCATAGTAACTTTAGTTAATCTTGCACGTAACAGTAAGTCTAGTTTCATTATTCATAGAAACCTAATTTCTGGATTCACGGTATTATAAACTGGTAGTCCACATAATACAGTCTAATTCCTTAATTCGTAGCTCCTCGTTTCTGGACTCATAGTTATCTTAACTGGTTGTCCACGTAATACAATCTAATTCTTAAGTTCATGGTGTCCAAATTTCTTGCATCACAGTGCCCCTGGTAAGTGTCGGAAGTAATGCAGTGATAATACCACAAGGCTCTGGGAGGATCCACCACCTTTGTTCGGCATGCGGGCACTTATTGGATATTGCTTCCAGGTATTACTAATTTCTGGATACAAAACAGCTTTAATGAATCGTTCACCTATTGCGATTCGATTATTTTTATATCCACCTTCTCGGATGATAAAGATTATGCTTTGTCAATTTATCGATTCACTGTGGCCTTAGCCAATGTTCTACGTCATTATTTTACTCAAGTAATAGTGCTAGTTGCTTTATTTAAACAGATATTCCCTAATTTCATGACTCATAGTGACCAAATTTCTTTATTCATACTAACCTTAATTAATACTCGAAGATAGTAATGAAATCTGATGTTTAGATACACAGTGACTATTTACATTTGCATGTACTCCTAATGCTATCAGATTTCTTGATTCACTGTGACCTTCTTTTATCTTCCATGTAATACTGTCAAACTTCCCCGCAATACTATTTAATTTCTCGATTCACAGTAACCTTGGACATGCTGAGGCAAAACTGTGAGGCTAAACACGGCTCCTGCACATTTGTTTCCTCTTCCGGTGACACTTGTTGATGGTAACTATTTCCTAGTAACACTATCCAGTATCTTGATTCGTCGAAAAATTAGTCAATACTCCACGCATTACTGCCTGATGAATCGTAGTTATCTGATATCTGGATTAATAAAAACCTTGGTTAATTATCTGAGTAATATAAACTAATTCTCTGATTCAAACTGCATTATTTCTTGCTTCACAGCGACCCAGGTGAAAGTCGGGTGTAATAGTGTGGTAGTACTGTGGGGTTCAGAGCGGCTCCAGCACCTTTGTTCCCCACACAGCCGACACTCGCTAATGGATAATATTTCCAGGTAACAGCGGGGTTAAGGAATTCCGATAATTCGCCAAACACCGGGTACCAGGCACTCAGGAACACCGGCAGGAACACCAGGCACCCAGGAACACTAAGCAGACAGGCCGTGCACAAGGACAAAACACTCTGAAACTATACTATGAAAACTCAAGCATTCAGAAACATGGCACACACGCGAGTATAAGCACCAGACACTAAGAAACACCATGTACTAAGAAACACCAGGCACTAAGAAACACCAGGCACTAAGAAACACTAGACACTAAGAAACACTAGACACTAAGAAACACTAGACACTAAGAAACACCAGGCACAAAGAAACACTAGACACTAAGAAACACCAGATACTAAGAAACACCAGATACTAAGAAACACCAGACACTAAGAAACACCAGGCACTAAGAAACACTAGACACTAAGAAACACTAGACACTAAGAAACACCAGGCACTAATAAACACCAGACACTAAGAAACACCAGATACTAAGAAACACCAGACGCTAAGAAACACCAGACACTAAGAAACACCAGACACTAAGAAACACCAGACACTAAGAAACACCAGACACTAAGAAACACCAGACACTAAGAAACACCAGACACTAAGAAACACCAGACACTAAGAAACACCAGACACTAAGAAACACCAGACACTAAGAAACACCAGATACTAAGAAACACCAGATACTAAGAAACACCAGACACTAAGAAACACCAGACACTAAGAAACACCAGATACTAAGAAAAACCAGACGCTAAGAAACACCAGACACTGGGAAACACCAGATACTAAGAAACACCAGACACTAAGAAACACCAGATACTAAGAAACACCAGACGCTAAGAAACACCAGACACTGGGAAACACCAGACACTAATCAACATGATGCACAAAGAAACACTGGACACTAAGAAACACTGGACACTAAGAAACACTGGACACTAAGAAACACTGGACACTAAGAAACACCAGGCACTATGAAACACCAAGCACTAAGAAACACCAGATACTAAGTAATGATGATGATGATTGATGATAGGCGACGGCGGCGGCGGCGGCGGCGGCGGTGCGGTGGCGGCGGTGGTTGTTGTGATGACGGTATTATCATTACCTCTACCAAGGAGGTAATGCTTTACCCCGCGTTGGTTTGCTTGTCTGTTTGTTAGCAGGATTACTAAAAAAGTTATGAACAGATTTTGATGAAATTTTGTGGAAGGATGGGCCATGGGCCAATGAACGAACGATGAAATTTCCTGGAGATTACTCCTAAGCTTATGAACGGATTTTGATGAAATTTTGTGGAAGGGAGGGCCATGGGCCGAGGAAGAAATGATTAAAATTTGGGCCGGATTCGGATCCGGAGAATACTGCATAATATTTCCAAATGTTCTCAATGAATTTCAATGAAATTCTGTGGAAAAGTGGGCCATGGACCAAAAAAGAATTAATTTAGTTTGGGGACGGATCCGAATCCGGATCCGGATCTAGATCCTTTTTAATGGCATTGGTATTGGCGGATGTATGCGCTCTCTGAGTGCTTTCTAGCTATTATTGTTATTATTATTATTATGATTATTACTATTATTATTATTATTATTATTATTTATCATCATCATCATCATTAATAGCAGGAAGAGTAAACACTGTCGTGACGAACATAATGAACTTTATTACCAGACGTTTCGACATTTCTTTACTGTCATCTTTAGTGGTCTAAAATGATAAAATTATTAAAATTACTTGCATGTAAACATAGCTTAATTCTCTTATTTACCACTGATGCATTTTTAAAGCACCTCGATATATACATGTAAGTAATTTTAATAATTCCATCATTTTAGACCAATGAAAATGACTTTAGAGAAATGTCGAAACGTCTGGTAATAAAGGCAATTATGTTTGTCACGACACTGTTTACTCTTCCTGCTGAAGATCCGGTTCCCCAGGGAAGAACCAACATCAAGTGTGATAAGTCATTATTATTATTACTATTATTATTATTATATTATTAAGTACTACTACTACTACTACTACTCCTACTACTACTATTCCTACTACTACTACTACTAATTTGAAGGCGGCAAAAATATCACAAAACAGGTCGCAGTCGTGCTGAAATAATTGGGTGTCCTAAGCTGGTTAACTACATCATTGTCAAGGATCCTTTTTATATATAATTCTTCTCACACATCCTTCGCCTTCACTTTACTAATAAAAACTTTCTACAGCATCCGCAATTCCTCTCCGCTCAAAATGTCATCCAGTTTCTCTCAAGACCCATAAAGAATGCCAATAACTTCCTTCTCATACTCTTTTCTCAGTAGGTCTGCCTGGTTTGCTACAGGTGTTTAATCCACGTAATAGACCATTTATTACTCGTTCCATTATACAGATATATAAATTTGGGAAACCAGCTATTTTTCCAGTTTTACCTGAGGATCATTATTACTGAATCCGGTGACGGCAGTTTTAGCATATTTTGGCTACCCCCAGACGATGTTGTTCAACTTTAAGTTCTTTTGTATTGTATGAGTTAGAATGGAGCAGATGCAATTTTAGGCCACGTCATAATTTAAAACGAGCATAGTTCATCTCGTCAGTCTGAGTATCTCTTGAATGTTTTAATTAGGCTGGTATCAGACAATTTTATGTAAGGTTAAGGTGGACCTGTAGTAGTGAAACGGTTTGTGAAGGCTGTATTCAGTGCTTCCAGTTCGGAATGTCTCTCCAAAGTATAATACAATCTCCCGAACTTAGTGGGAATAAACTAAATTAATACCGTCTGTGAATGAAGGGATTAACTTTTTACTCATGTTATCTTTCTCATTCCGCAGAGAGTTTGATGTGACATCAAGAGGGCAGCTGCACTTACTGCTCTAGTGCATCTCTTCCTTCACTTGTTCATTACAGAGATGGGGGTATCATGTAACCATGCTATTGCCATATGATATTATTAAATAGGAAGGACCTCTATCAACAAAGGGGGGAAATGACAGCGAGGTTGCCTACTGCTTGGCTTCTCTCTCTCTCTCTCTTTCTCTCTCTCTCTCTTCACTTCCCAGAGAAAAGATGGAGTGAATTCATGTGCATGTCTTTACGAGTGCACTCTGAAATTTGCTACTTTTGCTCATACCCCATTATGTACACCTGTGTGTGTGTGTGTGTGTGTGTGTGTGTGTGTGTGTGTTATCCCCTCCTCTCATGCCTGACACATCACATACACCAACACGCCACAACCATTACCCTCGTCCTGTTACACACACTCACACACACACACACACACACATAGATATATACAAAAAACTCTTCCAGTGATAGATATATTCTATCTCGAATTTAATCTGTGGAGCAACAAGAAGAAACTAAAAAAATAGGTCCGTCCCTAAATTTGGTGGGATCAAATGGTACAGGCGTCATGAAGCTATCACTGTTCTCCAGACAAGTAATAAAAGAGGAACAGAAACGCATTAGAATATTATTTGGTAAGTGGCTGTGAGAAATGGTCTATTTTATATATATATATATATATATATATATATATATATATATATATATATATATATATATATATATATATAAAATAACTACAGATGAAGGAAAACAAATGAATAAAAAAATATAATCCATACACCAGATTACTGGTATCCTCTGTTCACAAAATATTTGTAACAGTTAAACTTGAACAGCTGTAGGTTGAAGTTTGGAGGGAAACAACTCTGAGGAAGCGAGTTCCAAAGAGATGCAGCACGGGGAATGAAAGAATTCTGATTGGGAGAAGTTCTGCGATATGGCTGAGTGACATTCCACTCATGAGCCCTACCAGATGCCCGTGTAGCACGAGGGAAGGCATGAATAGGTGGCACCATGGACTCAACTTCGTTTGAGCATTTGCTATAAAAATTTCTGTAAAATAATGCAAGGGAGGCAACATTCCTTCTTACTTGTAGGGGAGGTATTTTATCTGTAATGGCAGGGTTGTTAATAATTCCAACAGTTTTGTTCGGAATTTTGTCTAGTTGTTTTAATGCATCCTCTCCACATCCATTCCACAGGGATGAGCAATATTCAAACTGAGAGCACACATGACTCATAAATTACAGCTAACTGCTCGTTAGTGAAGAAGTTACGGAATCTGTACATTAGTCCAAGTTTCTTTGAGGCAGTTTTAGCAAGTGATCTAACATGAGAGATACAGCTGAGGGCATTGGTAAGTGAGACGCCGAGAATTTCAATACTTTTGGAGATGGGAATATTAGTAGTACTGAAGGTAATATACGAATTTGGCAATATCTCTCTATTAGTAAATTGTATATATATACTTTTACTAGCACTGAATAAGACAAGGTTGTTTTGTCCCCATTCACTGATCGTAGATAGGTCTTGATTTATGGAGATGGCTGTACTGAGTTGAGAGGTAGAGATATTAGATTTTGTAAATGGGTGTCTGAGTGTGAATGAACTATGTAGAGTTGAGTCATCTACTATGAGTGGATGGGATTGTGGGTGACAGATAAGAGATCGTTAATATGAATCAGGAACAGGGTTGGCGCCAGAACTGGTCCCTGTGGCACGCCAGCGTTAATTGAGTGGAAATTGGGAATATACATCATCTACTTTTACTCTTATTTTCCTGTCACTGAGATATGAGGAAATCAAAGGAACAAACGACGTTAGTCCATAGCAAGGGAGTTTGGACAGCAGGGAACGGTGCCATACTCTATCGAAAGCTTTAGAAATATCGAGGGCTACTGCATGAGTTTCTCCATGTAAGTCAAGTGATTGATGGGTGGTATGAGTTAGGAGATTGAGTATGTCAATAGTGGATCTTTCGTGGCGAAAACCATATTGTCTATTACTTATTAAGTTGTTGGATTCAAGATGTTTAACAAGTTTCAAATACTTTACCAAGAGAAAATGTGACTGTTATTGGTCTGTAATCAGAGGGGTCAGAGGAACTTCCATTCTTCGGAATTGGGTGGATATTGGCTTCTTTCCATGAGTTTGGGAATGAAGAAGTACGTATGCAAAGTCTGAATACTTTAGCTAGAACAGAGGCAAGTTCAGGGGAACACTTTTTCAAAACAATTGGAGGAATTCCATCTGGGCCTGGAGCTTTGTTTGTAGGTAAATTGTCTAGGATGGATTTTACGTATCTTGTCTGTATTTTAAGTGGGGCAATTTCGGGAGAGTCAAGTTCTAGTACTGGGACATTCTGGCTGGTATCGTCTATGGTAGAGTTTCTGGCAAATGTACTGGCAAAAATATCTGCTTTCGCACGTGGGTCATTTGTAATGTTGCCAACTGAAGATTTTAGTGGGGGAATGGATGATGACTTGTTAAAGTTATTATTGAAAGAATTAAGAGTTGACCAAAATAACATGTTGTCATTAGGGTTGTTAAGTAGTTTGATGCTTGGTTTTGAAGAAAGTTAGATTTAGCAAGATTTATTACAGCTTTTGCATGATTTCTAGCAATTTCAAATTGAGAGAGTGATTCAGATGTTCTTGATTTTAAGTAAGAGCTATATGCTAATGACTTTTGGGCTGTTGCCCTGGCACAGTTGCCATCAAACTATTTTGGAGAGTTCGATCTTTTAGTGAACTGTTGACTTGGTATGAATAAATCCATACCAGCTAGTATTAAGTCGCAAATGTGGAACTGGGTAGAATTGGGATCACTGGAGAAGAAAGACTGCCATAGAATGTCAGCAAGATAATTTCTAAATCCATCCCAGTCTGCTCTATCAAAGTGCCATCGGGTCATCCTGACAGGTTCAGAACGGGGAGGTGTGAAGGGGTTAACTAATGAGGCTTTGATGAGATTGTGGTCAGAGGATCCAAGTGGTGACAGTACCTCTATCCTGTATTGATCTGGATTATTTGTCAAGAACAAATCCAAGAGATGGGCATTATGGTCAGGATTATCAGGTATTCTGGTTGATTGCTTTACCAGCTGTATGAGATTAAACGATTCAGCAAACAGCTCGCACTCTAGACCAGCGTCATCAGTCCTGGCAGAGTGCAATAACCATTCAACATTATGTACAATAAAATCACCCAAAATGGTAATTTGGGTGCTAAGTGCAAGGTTAAGGTTACTCAACTGTGTGGATATGGAATCAAATACACTGGGTTCCGAAGAAGCATTGGGGGAGCAATAGACTACAAAGATATATTTGGTAATATTTTGACAATTTAGTTTATATAATGAGTAACAAAAACTGGATGAAGTGAAGTTTAAAACAGTGTCAACTGCATATTGGGATTTGATATAACAACAGGTGCCGCCCTTGTTACGGATGTTTGTAAGGAGATGGTAACCGGGAAAACAAAATGGGGATATATCAGAAGAGGGTGAGAGTTGTGGTTCTGTGAGGAAAAGGGCCAGAGAGGATATGGATTGAAGGAAAAAACGAACTGAGCTTAAATTTGTACAAAGGCCGTGGATGTTGGTGAAGAATAACGTCGCACTTTCGCTTCTTCGCTGATGAGCATCATTGGAAATTGCAATCGCTGCCGGCACAATCACTTGATGGCGACCGGGAGGACCCTGTGCCGCCAGCCCTACCCTGCCGGTGATGGCAATCCGAGGTATCACCTCATTTGATGGTAACATTGCAGCGGCCATTGCTAAAGAGAGTGCATAGAAGGTGTGATGTTATGTGCGTGTAGTGTGGCGTAGACAGTTGAAGGTAGAGGTATTATGAGAGCATGCTGGCCTACTCTCTCTATATAAATAAATGCACTGAAAATGTTCAGCAAAGGGAGATGGTCAGGATCAAGTCATGAGGGCTGATGAAATGGGAGATCCAGCTCTCCCTATCACCAGCTTGCCATCCACCTCGGGAGTACTGCCCTGTTCAACTGGTGCTACAGTCTACTCCTCACAAAGACAGTAGTTCTTTGACAAGTCCTTGTACTTTTATGCAGTCAGGATACCATGATACCTTGCTAAAAACATAGTTTTTGATCATTATTCGTTTGGTAGGCAAGGACGCCCACCATTCACTCACTCGATGTAATGCTCTCTTAAGATGGCTGTGCACTCACTGACATGCCAGATTATTTACTGTTCTCCAAGAAACTATTTACTACGCTGAGTGATAGCCATAGCGGTAATAAATAGACGTTTGGGAGGTTAGCTTGCTCCAGCCAGTTTTGACCCATATGAGGTAGTCCAGTGGAGGGCAATATTTTATTGCTCATAATTCACAATACACCTCATGGATATGTCACTCATGTCTCTACTTTACTGTCTAGCTACTGACTCCTGCGCTCCTGATTTCTTGAACAGATTGGTTTGTGGAAGGATGGACTTCATGAGAGTCATAGACATTCACTATGAAAGCTGGTACTGTGAGTGAATTTACCAATCATGCATTATGCTGTGGCTACGAGTCCCATTATTTAGTAGTTTTCTGGGAATAAAAAAAAAATGGAAAATGTACCGTATTTCCTCTCGTTTCCTGGAAAATCATTTGAGCAGAAAATTAATCTGGGAATCGCAAATCCTGGCTAGACTGGCGTCACTGAGCCGGGTCAGAGGCTTATTTCCGAACCCAAGCCAACCCAATTACCCAAACCGATCCTGATTCAAACGGGACTAGCCTAATCTAACTAAACCTTGTTCAGTCTAACCATCTTAACAAACTGGCAACTTGTCCAAGCAAACATATCCCTAACAGCAACTTTACTGAAACCCAGCTCAATCCAACCCGACCTGATCCGAATTACCCTAACCTAAAATAACCTAACCTAACCCAAACTCTAATCCTAATCCTAACCTAACCTAACCTATTCTAACCTAACCATAACTCTAACCCTAACCCAACATGACCTAACCTAACTCTAATAGACCCAACCAAGCCAAACCCTGACAGACCAACATAACCTAACGTAACTTAACCTAGATCATAATCCAAAAGAAAAGTGCCCGGGTCGTGTGCAGGTCAGAAAATTTGCCGGGGGTCTTTGGGGCTGCTGAGGCGACACATTTCTTTGTGGTGCCGGAGTGATTGGTTCCCGATAATGGATTACGCGGGGCCGTCGCTGCCAGACTCGTTGCGCAACGCTTATTTTACCCCAATACCTTCACGCCATTGTTGTTTTCGTGCGGTACTGTCATCGAACGGATACTGAAGCTTTTTACCCTCCACCTGACAGTCAGAGGAGAGTGTTGTTATCACTGTGATCAATAGGTGTCCGTCCGTAGAGCTGGGCGGCAGAGTAGCAGGGCGGCTGGCTGGGCCAGAACTCAGAAAGTATTCACCATAGTCATGAGATTTCACATAGTTATGTGTCTTATAGCGAACTGGTGCCTTTTGATGGGTAGAATAATGAGTCTTATTTTTTTAAATAATGAAGCAGTAAAAAAAAAAAAATCCAGAGATTTCAATGCGACCGGAGCAAGGAATCTGAAGGGTCCAGGTTATATGTCCTCAAGGCGTTCTCCTTAGGCCAACCTTTAAAAGAAAAGATTGTGGGGTGGGAATAAAAAAAAAAAAGGAAAATATACGCTTGGTTAGGTGTGCAAGGAGGTGGGGCCTATGTGCCTGGTTGGATGGAGGGTTGTAACAGCATAGCATTGCCTGTTTTGATGTTACGCTCCGATACCTTTACGCCATCCCTGTTTTCGTGTGATATTCTTGCTGAACGAATACTGGACCTACACTTATGTTACTCTACGATACCTTTACGCAGCATCTATTTTTCACCGATTCCTTCAGGTCATTCTCGTCGTCATGTGGTGCTGTTATGTAAAGCATACAGAAGCTGGTCTGCTGCTACTCTACGGTACCTTTACACAGCATTTAGTTTACTCCGAGACCTTCATAGATCCCTGTTTTAGTGTAGTATTGCTGTCGACCGGATACTGAAGCTACTTTGATGTTGACCTGTGATACTCGTACCTTTACACGATCACTGTTTTCGTGTGCTATTGCTATTTAATGAATATGAAGCTGCTTTAGTGTTACCCTCCAAAACCTCCTTACGATCGCGGCTTTTCGCGATGTTTTTATAAAACGGACACTGCAGATGCTTGGGTGTTTCCCTCCAAAGTCGTTAGTGGACTCTTATCGATATTCCTTTGGTAGCTCTGACGATGGTTGTTTTTGCGCTGGTAATCTTTTCGATCGAACACTGAAGCTTCTTCCGTTACCTTCACACGCTCTTTGTTTTCATTTACTTAATCCTATCCAACGGACACTCCGGCTTTCGCTGAGACCGCAGGCGAATGCTGTTTTCGCCCCTGAATTCCTGTCGTGCAGTTGCTCTTCTGGAACGAACGCTAAGGCTTCTCTCGAAACCTCACAAGACTCCTAATTTCAGTCTGGCAGTGTACCCTTACCGATTTTCTCCAATATCTTACCTACCGCTGTTTTCGTGTGGTAAGCCATTCTTATCGAACATTTCTACAGAGTCCTCTGATACCTCACACAGCTACTGTTTTCGTATTGCTCTTCTATCGAACAAATGTTAAAGACTTCTCCAATAATCCCGACGATCTCTATTTTCATTTTGGTATTTTTATCGTGGAGGCACTCCTATCAAACGGACACTAAATCTTCCTTCGTACTCCACACGAATCCTAGTTTCGTGGTGGTAGTGTACTCTCTTCGATTTTCTTATGATACCTTACAGTACATGGCCCTCGTTTTATTGCAGATACTCTTATCGAACGAACACAAATGTATTCTTTCCATAACACAGACGACAAATAATTTCGCGCAGCTTTACTTAACCTGCCGATACTCTAATCGAACGAACACTAAAGCTTACCCATTTACTTTATACATTCATCGTTTATCGTGTAGGTAGTCCTATCAGCCATTTATTCCAGGATCTCACACAGTAACTGTGATCGTGCTGGTACTTGTATCAAATAGCTGTGGTGGCTCGGTGGCGCCGTACTCTTCTCGTGATGCGTGTGCTTCCAGTCTAAGGTTGGAGCCTAGCATCGCTGTGGACACTAAGTGAGTACTAGTAGGTTATCCTTTCACATGGTTGCGTATGTTTGCACCCTTTCAGTCACGCCGACGAAATGGAGACTCTGACACGTAATCAGTGCAACACTTCCACTTTCACATGAATACTTTCCCTAGAGACATCCCTTACCCATTCGTACTTAACCAGCAAGGGGAAGTGTTAATTCTAGCTATCATTCTCTTTCCGAGGAGCAGATCCCGTCCTGTGAACTCATAGACATGAAGATACAGTATTCATATCGGAAGAACATTCCCGATCCATCGCCATTTCTCGATGATGCCTCACACAACCTCAGTTTTCGTGCAGATGTGTGCTCTCACCGAACGGAACTCAAGCTACACAGGTATTACTCTCAGATTCCACACGCGACTTTGTTTTCGCATAGGGGTACTTTTATTGACCAAACATTGAAGTTGCTCGGGGATTTTTTAGTTCGCGTTGTTTGTACAATAAGAAAATGATTTTTTCCAAAGTATGGTGAAAATACATGATAAAAAACAATGCCATCCGAGAGAAGTAATAGTTAACACACAGGGTGTACCGTGCTACTTATTAACCCCATCAATCAGATTACGTAGGTAACATATAATATTTTGCTACCTTCAGACGCTTATATTCTTATTAAGAGAGACATCAAACTGGAGGAGACAGATATTGTCTGCATTAAATGTTGTGATGCAACAGCAGATTAACACTAGATTATGGTACTAGTCACGAAGTAGTGCAGTGAAGACAATGTTAAACGGTAACTTTATTTTTAGCCACTGGGCTACTTGAAATAACCAGAAAAAGGACGAAAATCTGGGCCAAGTTAAAGTTAAAAAACTACAGACCAAGTGTGTATGTGTAGAGGCGCCCCCTTAAACTCGTTCCACTCTCCCCAAGAAGTGCAAGATAACAGGCGTAAAAAAGTTAGGGACAGTGGGGGCGGCTCCAAGATTGCACCACGTTCCTCCTCATTTCAACTTCTCCGTGGCAACCGGACGGGAGGCGGGGCACACACTAACTCCTCGGTAATAACACACTCTTTCGTCCACCTCGTAAACTCTCGTGATGGTGGTGGGGAGATAAAGGTGTCGGCGAACAAACCTTATGGTTGGCTCGCTTGGTCTTCCCGTCATGAGCGTCTAACATGCACGTATGACGCAGTGTTCTTGAGGCGGGAGGTGTAGTTGTGAGCCTTCGATCAATTCCTCGTAAATGGGATATTTTTTGCAGGAAGAACTAGGAAAGCATAGGAGACGGACGATAGTCAGGGCATTGATTCATAAATATACTTCTGATCAGTTTCCCGTCGTAACTAGGATTTGTTAGCAGATGAGGGACAAGGAGAGAATACAAACTAATCCGAGATACGAAAGGGAATTGATCGTAAGTTGTGAATCCGAACTAAGGTGTCGGGGACAAACATTACAGTTTGCTCTGTCCTCACATAAATGTGGTGTTGTATATGCGAGAGGTTGTAAGCCATACATTCGTCTTCTTTGTGCAAAGAGAAGAAAAGACTTGAAGCCTGTTAAAAGGTATTTCTTTCTGGAAATAATTAAACAAAAGACAGCGAAAATTAAGATGGTAAATTTCGAGATACCTGGATGGCTGCTTTTAAGAGACTGTCACGTGTAGAGGAAACTACCTACTGAGGACGACAGTAGCAGAGTTGACCAGTTACATACATGATGCAATGACAAAACCGGTTACCTTTTGCACTGAAGAGTTGGACGGAAAAACGATAAGAGGGAGCCTTATTTTACGCTGAGTTTAATGAGACTGGCATTATGTTGTGAAAGAAAGTTTTGCTAGACATAGAAATACTTTTGAGACTCAGTATGATTACAGTTCACCACGCTTGAACATTTATCTTACTAACCCTGTCACTATAAGACATCTGCGTCTAAGGTAGATATAACCATTTGGCGGTACCAAGAAATAAGTCATTGATTCTACCTTCTTCAGTTCGGAATGTTGCTCCTAACCTGAGTTCAAGTGTCTGGTTATGGCTAGAAAGAAGTAGAGACGGCGTCATCTTAATGAAGGAATTAACCTTTTCACTGTGAGAGGTCCTTCCTGAATTGAACGTGCTGGGGCTGCAAGAACATAACAGACGTGTAACCAGTGTATTAAGGGGGTTAAGCATGAACATTACATTGGCGACATGTCAATAGAAAGGCTGCGTGAAACGCTGTTACACGTTTTACTATGATAACGACTATTTTCAGTTTATCCTTCCTACTAACAGACGACTTTACTTGGCAAAAAAGGAGCCATTTGGTAGTGAAGGTGTTAGTAGCCATCTCCAGTAACATCCTAACTACTTGGCAATTATCCTAAGTTATCAGCAGCAAGAAAATAAGATACAGACGCTATCAAATTGAAGGGATTAGTTTCTGGATTAATCGTCATACAGACTCGTGCAATTTTGGGATGTGAGGAGGTAAAAGAAAACACTAACTCATATTGTCAAAGTAAAGTTAACCTTTTCATTGATGAGACAGCTCCAATGTTTTATTCCAGCTAACGCCAGACGAATTTCTTCATTTAAGAGTCAGTCATAGATGCCCGATTCAGTATATATATTTTCAGTGTGGCTAACTTGCTGGAAATTAAAAAAAAGAACAAATCGTGTCTACAAGCGGTTAAGTGTATTATATTCATCGGCCAAGCATTCCAGTATTGCCTACACTTTAACAGTTACTACCAATTCACTTCATCAGATTTTCACACCTCATTCAGGGTATATATATATGTGGCATGATATATTGTTAGTTTTCACATGTTCAAAAATTAAATAAAAGACATTTCATCACCCAGCATTTGCCACACAGGAAGATATTATATATGTTGTATGCTATATGAATGATAAAAAATGCATTAAATATCCTGAAATATCAAATGCATCATTATTGATAAGTGAATTCCAGTGAAAATCATGTAATACGTTACAGTCCAACTCGTAGAAATGGATCACAACAAATGGATACGGAATTCATAACCAAAATTGCAGTCATGTTATCTTCAGCATTGTAGAGAGAAAATCAACCGTTTTCGACACATCCAGACTTAATCATTCTTATATTTCCAGAAAAGTCCAACAGCAGGGAAGGCACCGATCGCTACAAATGATCCCATAAGTTGACATCTCGTTTGGTGGCATATATATAGCAGTCTTAGACGGGTCGTTTACGTCCTAGGTGGTTTAGCCTTCCTTCAAGTCTCATCTACAGTCTCCATGGTGTTATCATGGCACTTAATTTCCTCACGTAACCTTTGGCTGACTTTCAGCGAAATGTTGTCCGTCAACTCACCAATTAGTACAATATCTATATCGCTGATACAGATGTTGCATCTCTGCCACCAAAGATGCTGAACAACTGATCACTGAAGCCAGTGACAAAGATGGATTGTTTTTTGCAGTTCTTCTCTAATATTTCGATCTTATCGCCATGAACCTTTTTTTTACCAACCTGCGTTCAGGTTTATGCGCACTGTACCCAGGGATATTCATTTATTTGAAATTTCATAAAAATGCTTAGAGTAATACTTATCCTACTCTGACAACGTGAGTAGGAGAGAACCCAGCTCGTTACCTAACATGTAGGATGTGGCACCAAGAACGATGCTTACTACATCATGAATACTGTATTATCTTCAAAAATTTAAGAAACACTCTCATCCAGTTTCCCATTCGGACTGATATAAGTTAAGGACACAAGAAACGAAAATGCATGCTAATTACTTCAGTGTTAAAGCATTTCAGCCCAAGAACGTCTTTGAAATTCTGTTCTTGCTACTTCCATGCGATTTTATCCAACTAAGGGGAGACCTCTCACAGTGAAAGGGTTAATTATGTGTTACTCCTCCAACCAGAAAAGTCCCACTTACTGCGAGTTACGCGTCTGGGAGTAATAGCGATAAAATTATAGGGACGTCATTTGCTGAAGGGCTTAACTAAAATGAGGTTCCATAACATTAACTTTCCATATCGGCCTGAATTCGTAAAGTGTATAGTAATAAAAATAGTATCTTTCTTAAGAGGACAGCGTTGGAAAAAAAAAGTAAACGAACTTTATCTGTGGTAATTCTATAGCAACACTGATCAACTTAGACTCTTCGACAGCAGCGAAATGAAAGAAAATCGCTGAGATAGGACGTACGAGGGGTGAGTCATTTAACCCCTTCATAACCAAGGCTCTTTTTTTTTTCTTGCTACCCTAGGATTATTTTATTCAGCATAGGAGAAACCCACTGAGGTGAATAGGTAGGAAAAAATTTACCCTTTACCCTTTACCATAAAAAGTCTTTCTTTAATCTGCATTAAATTATCCGAAGTATAAACAAGACGCTATAAAAAAAGACAAAAATCACATCGAAGTGATTAGTGCTACTGTGGTAATTATCTTCCACTGACCTAGATAGATAATTACAGGGTAAATTATATGAAGTGGGTAACTTATTTCGAAATTAAGAGTGAGAAAAATAGCTTTCATGCACAGCATATACCCTACACTTTACTCTTTTTATGGCCAATTTTCTCAACTTCATACAACCCTTTCAGAGAATCGACAAATCATTACCATTAAAGCAAAATTAGGATTTTCAGTGAATCGCGTTTACCAAAGCAAAAATTATATTTGGCATCCTGGAACTATTTTACTCTTGTTATTAGGACCGAGAGAGAGAGAGAGAGAGAGAGAGAGAGAGAGAGAGAGAGAGAGAGAGAGAGAGAGAGAGAGAGAGAGAGAGAGAGAGTTCATTTACATAATTCGTAGAATGCAGGTGAATAACTTTTTATTTAAGCGGATGGGACGAGAGAGGCTTTCATAATCTATTTTAAAAATGCTTAAAATACTTGTCACAAAATGCTCTCCTTCCCTACTCCCCAGGCTGTCTCCACACGTCTCGCTGTGAAGGATTCAAACGCCTACATAGTTATAATTCGGTTTATATCTTGCTGGGAGGAGGGAGGTGAGAAGACAGGAAGAAATCAGTAGGATGGAAGTTGTGGGAGCATTGAACAAAGTCAAATTGGGGAAAGCCCCAGGAATTGACGGAGTGTGTGGTGAAATACTGAAGCATGGAGGAGAGACAGTAGTAGAATGGATGTGGAAGATGTGCAGATTGGCCTGGGAAGAAGGTGGAGTCCCGGAGGATTGGAAGTCTGGTGTAATTATTCCCTTGTACAAAGGAAAAGGGGAAAAAGAAGTGTGTGGTAATCACATGGGCATTTGTCTTCTTAATGTAACAGGAAAAGTTTATGGTAGGATACTTACTGACAGAGTTGGGGAAATAACAGAGGAATTAATTGGAGAAGAACAGGGAGGCTTTAGGATGGGAAGAGGTTATGTAGATCAGATATTCACTCTTAGATCATTAGTGGAAAAGTTTCTAGAGATGGGAAAGAAGTTGTATGCGGCCTTGATGGATTTGGAGAAAGCGTATGACAGGGCGGACAGACAAGGATTGTGGAAAGTGTTAAGAATATATGGAGTAGATGGGAAGTTGTTGGATGCTGTGAAGAGTACGTATTATGGTGCTAAACAGTGGATTGTGAACTGAGTGAATTTTTCTCTTTGAAGTTGGGTTGAAACAGGGATGTCATGTCTCCATGGTTGTTCAATCTGTACATGGATGGGGTAATAAAAGAGGTACAAGGTAGGGTAGTGGATGTCGGAGTGGCCCTAGCGAGAGAGGGTAGTGTTTGGAAACTTCCTGTACTGTTGTTTTGAGGTGATACTGCGTTGTTAAGTGAAGACGAAGGGGAGCTGCAAGGCTTGGTGGATGAGTTTGAGAGTGTGTAAGAAACGGAATCTAAAGGCGAATGTAGGGAAGAGTAAAGTGATGGTCTTTGAGAGAGGTGAAGTCAGTGAATGTACAGCGAGGTTGGATGGTGAGGAAATGGAAAATGTGAATAATTTTAAGTACTTGGGGAGTGTGATGAGTAAGGATGGAAGTTTGGAAGGTGAAGTGCTTGAAAGTGTACAACAAGGAAGAAAGGTTGCTGGTTCCTTGAAAGCAGTGATAAGAAACAGGGAAGTGAGCATGGAAGTGAAAAAGTTACTACATGACAGTATTGTGATACCAACTCTAAGGTATGGAAGTGAAGCTTGGACGTTGTTGGAAGGACACAAGTCAAGAGTGAGAGCAGTGGAAATGAGTTATTTAAGAAAAGCCTGTGGAGTCACATGGAGAGACAGGCTGACAAATGAGGATATAAAGGAGCGTTGTGGTGTGGATGTGGATGTGATAGGAAGCGTTAGGAGGAACACACGGAGGTAGTTTGGCCATGTGGAGAGGATGGAGGGTGAGAGACTGACGAGGAGAGTGTATGTGAGTGAGGTGGAAAGGGGTAGAAGGAGGGGGAGGCCGAGGATTAGATGGAGGGGTGGAGTGGAGAGGTATATGAGAGAGGGGGGTGTGAGTTGGGAGAAGGGCAGTGAAATGGCAGGGGACAGGGCGACGTGGAGGCGATTTGTTTGTGGCCACCCCTTACGGGATTAAGGCGTCTGGCAATAGATAGATAGATAGATCTGGGTTTGTGTGTATATTTCGGTAACCTGAGATATTTATATTTTTGAGGCTAAAATATGGAGACAAACTATATCCACTAATACTTTTAACGATTACCTCCGTTCTTTTTACGATAAAGCACAATTACATCCCTATCCCCATACACCGCTCCCCATTTCACGAAAACCTATAGATGCCTCTTTTTAAGCCATGACAGAACTTTATAGAAATTATACAGGATATGTAAGATCATGTAATTAATCTGTCAGGTAAAGGCTGTAGAAATACCAAGAAGCTTAATTAACTTTCACTATGGGTAGACTCAGTTATATAATACTTTAGGTACAAGAGATACAAAAGTCAAATTAGATCACCTGGCGATAGAAGGAACTGACTAGGAGGACGAAATGACTGTACCCGCAAGCGGTTCACAGTAGGACGTCGCGCCAAGAGAGAGAGAGAGAGAGGATCACATTAAGAGGAGACACATAGGAAGAGCTATTCCCACTGTTGAAAAAGATTTTCTGGCAATAGCACGAACAAATATATATATATATATATATATATATATATATATATATATATATATATAATCATTGCTGTCTAAGGCGGATCACAGTAGGAAAGCTCGAAAAGACAGGAAAAAAATCGCTTGGCGGGGTGAAGAAAACACACACACACACACACACACACACACACACACACACCACTCGTACTCACAGTCAGCTCTCAGTAGGGGATGGTGTGGTCCAATCAAGCCTTCTCCTCGTCAGCACAACTTCCATCCGGCTCTGTTTTTCTGTCATCTCTGCTTTTTCTTGGGACTCTTTCTCTTCAATCAGCCCCACGTTCGTTATCAGCCACAAGGAGAATGACAATGAAAATATTAATGATGATGGATAGCATAAAATTAAATACTGAACTAGTTACCTGTTGTTATTGTATAGTCACAGTAAGGAAGGTCCGCCTTTTGTTAAATCAGGTATGTGAAATATAAACAAGATTTGAAGACCCTAAGGTAACATCATGTGTAACGTCAACAAGGGATCTGAAGACAAAGATGTCGAAGAAGCATGTGTAAAATTTACGTTTGTCTCAATAACTGGCTAACTGTATGCTTAACTGCAGCTATATTCGTTCCAGATCATAAGAAGGACCACAGCTATATAGCTGTTACAGCTTAACAGCTTTAAAGCTTTTGTGTTTTTTTCTAAAACGTGTTGCAAAGAAACAACTGAGCATAATCGAATTCGGTACTTTCCGCCAGGCTAAATGACAAAATAATAAGCCATAATTATTTAGCAGACATTGTGATCATAGAATTTTCAACCAAATAGCTGTATCTCAATTAGTTTCTGAGATATTTCAATTTCAAATATGCAATTTTTTGAATAGAAATGAGTATACTACCTTCAAGAATAGGCCAAGGTCATTTACATTTGGCACAAGGACTTGGGTAATCCTGGGGTACCTTCATGTATGATATCATCAAGATCGAAGAAAAAAAAATTGAAAGAAAAATAATAATATAGACGAAAACAAGAAGGTTCGCCATTTATATGGCGAAGCCAAATAATAATAATGGAAGTAGTTGTAATAGTGTAATAATAATAATAATAATCATAATAATAATAATAATAATAATTATTATTATTATTATGATGATTATTATTATAATGACACGAATTCTGTAACTGTCCTACGGACGATCACTATATAGTCACCATCCACAGTTCCTTAGTGACCTTGACCCACCTGGATAGATTTGGATTTTTTTTCTATCAGCAGTGGTTCATGCCGGGTCAAATACCCTGGGTATTCACTATTGCCATGCAATACAAAGTCCCTTGTCGGATGATAACTATACATATGTAACTGATCTTGGGAGTTGATGGCTGGTTGCACCGCGCGACACACCGTCATGGTAATGGTATGGGAAACAACTGTGTGAAGTTATATCAAAATCTGTCCATGCGTGTGGAAGTTACAGAGCAGACATGAATGTAGGTATGGCTGCTAGGTATGACAGCACCCGACATTGTTGGAGCCCAAAGTGTGGCCTTGACCTTGGGAGTAGATAGCTGGTTGTTGAGCGCGACACATCGTCATGGGATGGGGAACACTTGTGTGAAGTTGTATCAAAATCTGTCCATGTATGTGGAAGTTACAGAGTGGACACTAAATTGCAGACGGACTGACGTACTTACGAAACCGCGCAAAGCTACAGTCCCCGACCAGTTTCACCGTTAGGGGACTAATAGTAAAAATAATGATAACAATAGCATCAACAATGATAATAATGGTAACATACACAGTACTAATAATAGTAGTAGTAGTGCGGACGACAGTGCTACAATGACAATAATGAGAGAGAGAGAGAGAGAGAGAGAGAGAGAGAGAGAGAGAGAGAGAGAGAGAGAGAGAGAGAGAGAGAGAGAGAGAGAGAGAGAGATTGTTTGCTACCTTTGAATACTTCTCGAGCAAGCTGGATTAAGCCCCGACACTTATTCATTAGGAAATTCGCTTCCTGACCGTATAATTTTTGTTCTGTCCCCCATTCCTTCATCTTCCTTTAAACCTGGTGGCAAGCCTTACGAAATTTTGGCGCTTCTCATTTGATTTGCACTTGAGCTGGTTATATTACTGATATAGCTTAAACAAGGAAGACTTTTTATATCTTCCTCCTCCTCATCCATCTCATCATTATTATCATCATCATAATCATCTTTCCGTATTTCACAACCAAAAACACAGGGAGAGAGAGTTCAGAAAGAGGGACAATAAAAGCACTAACGTCACAGTAATCACACCTTCCTCTCTCCGGGCCTCAAAACAAGGCCATACGGATTCAGACCAAGATTAATTTGGCGGGAGTTGGGAGAAACTGTGACACTAATACCCAAAGCAACACACACAAGTCTGTTTTGTTGACGCAGCTTTAATACACCCTCCGCCTCCGCCCTCTGCCTCTTCCACTCCCACATTTTCGGGACGGTGAGCCTCCTATGTGTGTTTGCCAGTGGTCTGAAGTTCGTGTTCTGAATGCCATAGGAGGCTTCGTAGCGCCCTTTCCTTGACGATATATTTGGTTTGTTATTCCAGTATTATCCTCAGTTATATTATGCATATTAATTCCTATCATTCTCATGTAAGTTATATTTTGCTTATTATTTTTTATCATTTCCATGAAAGTTATGTGTTGTCTATTATTCCTTACTGTTGCCTTGTACTATATTCACCATTCTTATATCGACAATGTATGCATAAATAACACCGGGGAATTATAATGACACTAAATAAGAAAATAAATGGTAGGAAAGAAGTGCCAAGGAGCCTCTTTGATTGACGAGCATACGAACATTATTACTGTGTACAATGCAGGCCTTTATGTCTCAATCGTAGCTGACTGAAATTGGTTGACGTTAACTGAAACGAATGCTAGAGGAAAAGTGACCGTGAAAGGGTTAACCGCTTAACTACTATGACGCCTATATATATATAAATAAATAAATAAATAAATATATCTATATATATATCTATATCTATATTATCTCTCTCTCTCTCTCTCTCTCTCTCTCTCTCTCTCTCTTTCTCTCTCTCTCTCTCTCTCTCTCTCTCTCTCTCTCTATATATATATATATATATATATATATATATATATATATATATATATATATATCGTTTTGGTTAGTCTGATTAAAATATATATTATATATATTAATCAGACCAACCAAAACGATTTTGTTCAATTTAGGAAAGACTTTAGTATCACGGGAGTTGAGGAAGGCCGTATTTAACACAATCAGTTCAAAAAGTTTATAATAAGGCGGATAACGTATGCTGCGGATGGAAAAATGAAACCAATGTAGTACACCATTGTTGTGCAGCAGGTAGCAAATACACTCTTTGCCACTGCCTCCTACACCTACACTGGACGTTTTCGTGAGAGAAAGCTTTCTATGTGTCGAGTTTTATACGTGCTTTGGCTCTCGGTCTATGATTCGTAATCTAGATGACATAAGAAGTTTCGCAAAACCTTTTCCGAAGCGATTTACTTTGTATATCATACTTTGACATTCTATTGTATGCTGTTAATATCAACATAATATCATGTGCAGCATAAATCACAAATGAGGAGATAGTACGAAAATATCCTGAAGCTACTAAGAATACGATCCTGAATACTTAGAAATGATCCACTTCATAAGCCGTGCAAAATTGTTTGGCCGTAACAAAAATAAATAATCAAAGACTTCATTTTGCTATGTGTTGAAGGCCGTGGCAAGTCGCATTTTTCTTTCTTTTTTTAATCACAATTAACTCATATCTGCCGCTCGTAAACTGAACAAAATCATATGATAATGGCAAGTACAATCACTGTATTTTTTCCTCCATGGTCACGGTGGAACAAAGAAACCAGTAGCGCAGGGTGAGGTGCAAGGCAATCATTAGAGCGTTCATTAACCTGATTGTTGACCTAATAATCAAGTTAGAGGCGAGGGAAGGGAACGGAGGAGTGAGGGGCCAGGCGCACTGTGCTGGTTATTGGAGAGGGGAGGGCGAGGAGGGCACCTTTACCGTTTCTCCTCGCTCCTTGCTTACCTCCCAGAACTATCTCTCCCTACTAAACATAATTAAAGTCTCTATAGCAGCAACATTTCTTGATATTTACTTCTGAGCTATTTAATCCTTAAACGTCGGCTGACAATTTTTCGTTCTCACGCTGGCTTACGTCAAACGATTTTGCTTCCCTCCCCCCCTCCCCCCGGGGAGTTCTTTGGAAATACTGTTAAAAAAAAACTTCGTGTAACAGTTATATCAACATTTTGTTGATGACTTCCATCTCACTCCGGCGTACAGTAGGTAATAATCTGCAGCCTTCTTGCGGGCACTGTGCTCCATATATAAGTGATCCATCGAGGTCACCACCACCACCAATAGTACCTCCACCACCACAACTAGCACTGTCATTTCTATTCAAGATCTTATCTAAAGAATGGGGTGAGGTAACATCCAGAAATAAAAGAAGGAAAAATCACGAATATAAGTAGTCAAAAAGTGTGCCCAGTGGAATGGGTCACACGCAATCATTCAAATACTAAGCTTTTAAAAATAAAACGGCTCCACCTCACAAGTAAGAACCGTCTATACTGTTTTGTATTACTGCCTTTTCGATGCGATTTACATACACTTGCTGGCAGTCATTTGGTCAATTACCAGCAAGTTGAACAAGGTAAGCTAACGTGGCTTTCATAAATCTGGTGCTTTTGGTACATGTGTAAATGAGGTGCATCCAATGAAATGAAAAGGCTATAAATAAGTAGCTCAACTGTAAAAATATTTGTGCTGTAAACGAATGGTGCCACAAGTCTTGTAATAATAAGAGCGTAATCGTGTCATGCACCAGGGAAGAATTAGCACTATTCAGAAAGATATGATGAGATTATTGTTATTATTATTATTATTATTTATACTAGTAGTAGTAGTAGTAGTAGTAGTAGTAGTAGAATTATTATTATTATTATTATTATTATTATTGTTGTTGTTGTTGTTGTTGCTGTTTTCACTTTTTTACATAATAATAATAATAATAATAATAATAATAATAATAATAATGATAATGATAATAATAATAATAATAATAATAATAATAATAATAATAATAATATTATTATTATTATTATTATTATTATTATTATTATTATCATTATTATTACTGTATGAAATTAGATTCATTTGATACTTAATCGACATTTGAGTTTTTAGAATGCCATCACATAAATGCACTATAGGTTCAGAATAAGAGACAAGAAGTTGCCCTGCTTACACACGCTTCCTTGCCGCTGTGCCATAAGTCAGTGTCAGGTGTAACTCACGCAGATCGGTGGCCGGGTCTAGTTTAGTGCGGGAGTTACACGGACAATTGCACAAGCACACATGCCAAGACGAACGCTCTGAGCAAGGGCAGTTTACCTCCTCGAACTCGGCCTCGTTTGGCTTCTACCAAATGATTTTACTGAACTAGAGAAAATCTCTTATACCTATGGGGTTAATGAAACCTTTATCTAACGCCTCCATTTTGAAAAGTTTCTCCCAAGCTGAATACAGTAATTAATAATATAACCGCACACAGAGTAAGTAAAGGTTAATGAAAGTTTAATGTGACTGAACCACAATGGGAAGGGGATGAAATGGTTGGAACGGGAAACATTACGAGGATTAATTTACTTATTTATTTATTCTTGTTTCTCAAACATTTATTGCTACACTGACAAATATTACAAAGAAAATTTCTTCTGTCTGTTTTCCTTCCGCCCTTCCTTATGACGATTATATATATATATATATATATATATATATATATATATATAAATATATATATATATATATATATATATATATATATATATATATATATATATATATTAACAACGCATTGTTGCACTGGAAAATCAGCAAATAGTTTCCCTATATCAAACGTACTCTTAAAACAAATAGTGCCAGGCACAAGCCTCGCCTGCCAGCAGTTATTTTACTGCCATTAAATACTGAAATTTAGTGTCATTATACATTTTAAGTCCAAGGTAATGGCGCAAATGTACTCAAGTTACGCCTTCTGAAAATCAGTGATCTTGTGTTTGACCTTCCAAGGTCATTCAAGGTCAAAGGTCAAGCTGCCAAATGAAAGCCCATCTGAGGCTTCCTATATCTTATTAACAGCAACTATATCTTCAACGTGTTTCTAGTTATAGCCCCCTGAATATCCGTAGCCTTGAATTTGACCTTTCAAGGTCACGGAAGGTCAAAGGTCATGGTACCAATTAAAAACCCATATGGGACTTCCTGTATGTTGATAATAGTCTATTCCTTTCTATATTCAACGAATTTCGAGTAATAGCTCCCTGAATATCCATGACCTTGAGTCTGACCTTTCAAAGTCACTCAAGGTTAAACGTTTTGGTGACATGTGAAAGCCCATATTGCGAGTTCCCGTATGTTCATAATAGTTAATATCTCTATCTCCAACCGATTTCTAGTAAGAGCCCTTTGAAAATCCGTGACCTTGATTTTGACCTTTCAAGATCAAACAATACCTCGCCAGACTCCATCCGTGTGAGGTAATAATTTTAATCACGTTTTGCTGTTATTTTTATTTGGCATCCCCTATAGTCCTATGGCGTATATTTCTTTGTATTTTTGCTGTGTGCAGTTAATTTTATTATCCAAAAGAGCGACTTTTCGAACTGGAGAGATTGGATCCTAATCTTCACTAACCGTTTTACGGTGTCACCTGAATAAAATCGTCTTGTGCTGGTCATCATCATCATCATCATCATCATCATCATCATCATCATCATCATCACGATCTCTCTCGCCCACCCAAAGATGGAGTCGAGTCCGGTCCAGAATGCAAGGAAAGGGAATAAACACGACAGTGGGAGAACTATGCTGTTTTTACTGTAACTTGGCCCAGATTTTCGTTCCTTGGCAGCTTAGTTCATGTAACTCAGTGGCTGAAGAAGACAACACTGGGTTTATGCATCCTTTCCATAGCACTTCTTAGTGAGCAGCATTATATTCTAGTGTTAATCTATTGATATGTCTAACGATTCAGTACCGACAGGTGATAACTGTAGACCAAGTTAAAGTAATAAGCAGTAGTCAATAACATGCCCAGTGGAATGGACTAAAGAAATGTGGGCACAATTTTGCACTTGGAACAGATTACGACATCGTACTTGATTGTACAAGCATCCAACAACTCCCTCCCTATTCCTCGAAAGAAGAATGATGGACTGATGGGCGATTTCAGCCTGCAGTCCGCTGGGTTCATAATTGCTTGATCCTGGGGCCACCACCGCCACCATCACCAGAACAACGGCGCTGCGAAAAGAAGTGTCATATTTTCACTAGGTTATGGGGGTTTCCAGCATCTCCGTATCAGTTTAGTCTGAATATTACAATTTATTGTTGTCTTCAGTTATTTAAGCCTCTCATGGTCACGTCTTCTGTAATATTTTATTCCATCTAACGCCAGACGACTTTATTCAGCAGAGAGAGTTTTAAGCAGCCTGAGAGTGTCAACCAGCCGTATGCAGAAATAAATTGGCAAGGAAGAGGATCAAGAAAACCTCATAAATTGACATGAATACAACCTGAAGAATCTCAATACACTTGGCACAGGTACGGACATAAAAACCGAATCACTTTCATTACAGCAAATACCGAGACAATGAGCAGCGACTTCTGAAACCCAGTGGTGCGATCTTTGGAGTTCAAGACAACTTTTAGATTATAATGTAGCAGTATCATCTTCTCCGACCCCAAACTAAAGCGAAATTATTGTCCGCAACTACGAACAGTGACTTTTGGAACCCACCGACGCGATCTTCAGAGCCAAACAAAAATCATCGGCCTATAATATGACAATTTCATAGCAATTCGACTACATAGTGAAGTGGTATTATCCACTTCACTGTTGAGACGTCTTTTGATAGTTAATTTTAATTCTGTCGGAATAATTTCGCTACAGGATCATTTCATTCAGTATAGAAAATCCTCTAACTCGCGAATTAAATTAAGTCTCTATCGAATATCTCTATTTCTAAAAATCTATTGTAAGTTCAATAAAATCTTCTGAAGACTGCAAAAATAGAATAAGGATCACCACTGCAGAAACAAATATCGATTCACCTCCTTATAATAAATAGTGACAGCGAGTGATGACTTCAAAAATCAGTACAGATGTCTTTGGGGTCCAATAAACTTCACAGAATATTACGTAAGTTTCACCACCGTTCGACTATGAAAGCAAGCGCCTGGTAGTTTAGTGGTTAGAACATCCCAAGCGAAGTGACAGCCTTCTACAGTATAGGGTTCGATCCCCAGGAAGCTACTATTTATTGAGGCGAAGATGCACTTGACAGGTTGATGATGATTGGCTGAATGCAACATGTCCAAAAAATATTTACCAACCCAAATTTCCCTCTCAGATATTTGTTGTCAGTTAATAATGCTAGATTATGAAGTAATGTTGCATTCAGCCAATACTCACCAATCTTTCAAGTGCATCTTCGCCTCGAAAAAAAAAACTGATTATGTAATATCATCAAAGGAAGTAGGCTGATCGTGTGCCCTTCAGTATACTGGACTACGGTAGCCTAACCTCGGTGAGCTACACCTCGAAAGGAGACTAAATGCGACTGGCTGTTACGGTCACCGATATTATTATCCTCAAACTCCACAATGGCAAATGAGAGACTGATTAGAACAGTGTATATGACTAAGGTGGAGGACGGGGAGGGGGAGACATAGGATGAGAGGGAAGGGTGGACTGAGAGAAATATGAGAGATGGGGATGTGAGTTGGAGGGAAGGCGAGAACGGGGTGACATGGAGTCGATTTGTCTATGGCCTCCCCTTACGGTATTAGGGCGCCTGGTCATAGAAAGAAGTGCAAACCTCTACAATCAGATTAACTAAGACGGGCACAAACGGGTTTCACTTACGGATCCCTCGTCTACATTTTTGAAGGCGTACTGTATGATAGGACTCCCTGTCACCGTTACCGAAATTACTATCCTCAAATCCACAGTTAGAAAAATCGACACAGTAGCAAGCAGGTTTCATTAACGGATCCCTCTCCCTTTCCTCAATTCTACAATTACACAAACAGATTCAGACACAAGCAGGTTTGATTTACGGATCCATCTCGTTATCCTCAACTCCACACTCGGACAAACAGACACAGGCACAAGCAGATTTCATTTATAGATCCCTCTCGTCCAACGCCGAGTAGGAAATCCGCTCTCAGAGACAAGAGCCGCCATCAATCCCCGGGGTAATTTAATTTTCGTATTTCCAGCTCTCTCAGCAGTGTCTACATAACTCAGGTCCGGCGGAAAGGGAAGGGTCTTAAGGGGGAAGAATGGAAACGAGAACAGTGGGCCGTGAATGGTGGGGTTCAACGACTGTGTTCTTATATCCTTACGATTTTACCCAAGCAGAGTTCAACAACTGTTTTGCCTGTCTCCTGATGATTTTATTCTGGTATGGTTCAACTACTGTTTTGCCTCTCTCCTGATGATTTTATTCTGGTAGGATTCAACTACTGATTTTCCTCTCTCCTGAAGATTTTATTCTGATGGGGTTCAACTGCTGATTTTCCTCTCTCCTGACGATTTTATTCTGGTGGGGTTCAACTATTGTTTTTCCTCTCTCCTGACGATTTTATTCTGGTGGGGTTCAACTATTGTTTTTCCTCTCTCCTGACGATTTTATTCTGGTGGGGTTCAACTACTGTTTTTCCTCTCTCCTGACGATTTTATTCTGGTGGGGTTCAACTACTGTTTTTCCTCTCTCCTGACGATTTTATTCTGGTGGGGTTCAACTGCAGTTTTGACTATCTCCGGACACTTTTAGTTAAATGGAGTTCAACTGCTCTACGTGCTTGTTTCCCTTTGACGATTTTTTCCTGCTTAATCCCTTGCATCCAGCGACGTGTGTTACTGATTGACTCTTGCTACCATCAGATAATTTTACTAAGACCTCTTGTACGGAAGGAATCAGTTTATGGAATATTTAAACACTCAGGCTCGAAACGTCTATCACAGGATAAAATAAAATCGTTTGGTATTAACAAGTATATACTTGAGAAAGTCCTCAGGCTGAAGGAAATAGAGGAAGAAGAATAGAAACACGCACAGGGGGAAGAACCACTCAGAAAGTACAACACCCCCACCGTACAATAGTTCTACAGGCCCTTCCTTAAGAACAGTGAACAGCTGTGGTTTTGGAGTATGGTAATAAAAAAATCTTAGAAAATATTCGTGTAGATAAAATGAACTGAAACACTTTCCCGGCTTCTGATTTGCTGTTCATAAAGTGATTCGTCACCATGCATCGAAGCTGATGAGCAGCGAGTTCTAACAAAAAAAGTATTCACTGATTGTGAGGCCGAACCTTTGACCTTGTGCTGTGCCCTTGACTTTTGACTGTTTGCTCTCAAGATTAAATTACCACATTCTTAAATGCCTTTTAGGCCACATGCCAGGTTTAGTTCAACTCGGATCAAAAGTGCTTCAATTCACTTAACACTATGATCTTGACTTTTTACCTATTTTCCCGAAATTGGAAATATTTCATCTTCCATTAGTCTTAAACCTTTCCATAAAGCTTGATCTAAATCAAATAAAAGCTACATAAGCTAAGGTGGCGAACGTTTGTCCTTGCCCTGTGACTACCTCCAACCGATTGTTCTTAGAACTGAATCACTTGGTCCTTGCTTGTCACTCAGCCCTTCCACCAAGTTTCGTCAAATTCAGATCCAAATTGTTTGAGTTAACTTGGCTCTTGTCCTGTGACTTATGACCTTTTTCGGACATAAATTTATCACCCTTTTCTCTGATGGTCGTCAACCACTATGCCAATCATGGTGCAATTAAACAGTTTTTCCATTGCCTTGTTAACAGACAGACAGACAGGCAGAAAGACAAACAAACCTGTCCATACTCATAACCGCCTCGCGTTTTCGCGCGCAGGTGTAACGACTTGCAGTGTTCAACCACTCTATGCATTGTTTGCTATACTGGCTCTGGTGCGAGATGGAGTGAGAGGAAAAGTTAGGCAGAACCTGTGGAGGCGTGAAATCCTGGCTTCTGTTGGGATGGGTTGAAGCAGCTTAGATGGGAAGAATGGAAACAGGAACAATATGCAGGGTTCAGCCACCCAACAATGTTGTTTAAATCTGGTCTCTGGTGTGCGATGGGGTGAGAAAACCATGCCCTTGTCACTTCAGCCTGGCATAGATTTTCGTTTTTTTTTTTTTTTTTTTTTTTAAGACCATTTCACACACCCTAATTCAGTAGCGGAATAAGACAATACTACAGCTCGATATCTGCAGTTATTCGTGTATAGTTTTACATGCTAGTTTTCATCTAATGTTACAATACAGCACTAAAGATGGGGATATGACAAATTTAGGCCGAGTTAAAGTAAAGAGAGAAGGCTACGGGTTCGGAGAGCTAGATGAAACTTGAAACCCGTCACTCTGCTTAAAGGGGGGAAGAAGGGAATAGGAATATTATACAGGGTTCATTCACTCTATTTTTCTGGCTAAACTCATCTGAGATGCGAAATAGAAAGCGAGGAAAAATGTAGGAAGAAAACCAAATGGAAACATGAGACCCATAATTTTGTTCGGATGGAATGACACAGCTTTATTCTTTCTTCACGATAACAATTTTCATATTTTGTCCTTGCTACAGTCGGCAGCAGTCAGATGATTTTATTCAGCTTGGGAGAGGTACTTTACTTGGTAGTAAAGATGAGAAACAAACTACACTAAGCACTATTTTGTGAAATGTCTCCTCCTAATTTAGTCAGAGCATCTGGCTGTGACGAGAATTTGGTAAAGAAAGAGTAACCATACCAAAGAGGTAAATATTCAATTAATTAAAGGAGAAAGTTCATACACACATTTGTTCCGCACTGGGCTGCCACAGACCCGGTGAAGAGGAACGAGACGGTGACTATGAAGATGACGATGACGATGATAGTGATGGTGATCATGATGATGTATCTGTTGGAAGCAGGTAGGCAACGAAAACTGGAAGAAAGAAATGGGGGATTCCATGACAGCAGGTTGTATGTCACGGAAGGAAGGATCGTTACTTAGCAGACACAGAAAATGAAGAGACAGATCATGATAAAGAAGCATACATTAACACCTATCGACAACACGAAAGCCAATAAAGCAAGCACTCAGCTTTTGTAGAGTCCCGATCATTTCCTAGAACACGACCTGCAAGCCTCCATGTTAGACCCAGGTCGCCAGCTATTTCTCTATCTTCAGTATATATAGCCAATCACTTTAATCGCGAAAGAGGTGGCCACCAATGATATGAACAGCCTCCATGTCATCTCGCTCTCTGCCATCAGGTTGCCCTCTTTCCACTTCACACCCCATTCTCTTACTTACTGTACTTCTTCACCCCATCTTTCCATTGTCGATCTCTCCTCCCCCCCCTCTTCCTGCTCCACCTTACTCATAAACACCCTCCTACTTGGTTTCTCATTCTCCGTAGCTATACTGCTGAATACTCTTATCCACAAGTGTATAGCTACGGACGGTAACAACTCTTCACTTTTTACTCGAACGTTTTAAAACCTATTATAACCAGAATTGCTTCTTGTACTCTAAAGATCGTATAAGGGATGCCGACAATCATTGCTCACTTTTCCTTAAGCTTAGCAACAGGTTCCTTTGAAACGTGAACCCGATGAGCTGAACAAATAAGTTTCCCCTTCTGCTGCTGTCCACCATCCTTCTTTCAGGGGAGTGGGGAGTAGTTGATGGACAGTTGTATAACCAGATAATTAAGCCGCCTAGTTATGTCAGTGCCTCCACGTGAAGGTGTCTCTCTTCAGTACCTTAATTTTCATAAAGAAGTGAAGCGAAGTTTTTGCCCAGAACTATACACTGTCCGCTCCTCTTTACTTTAAGCAATTATTCGTATCCTTGTTCTAGTACTAGCGGTTCTGACTTCACGAGGTGCAAGGTTATGTCTCGTGGCTAGTGTACTGCGTAAATGACTCAAGGCGTGGAATTCCCCGGAGGTTGACAATGGCTTAGTGTTCTTGTAGTTCATTGTTGTCGCTGCGTCCGCTTTCCGGTTTCTGCATTTATTCTCTTGTTCATTTTCAACAATGAGAAATGAAGCAAAATGTGATGTTTGACTGGGCGACCTCGGCAATGATGAAAGTATTGGCCCATGTCTTTGTATATTCACACACCTATACACTGAAATGCCTACGCAAATCTGTGAGACCTAGATTATGGCATGAGCCCTTTCATTATTGTTTCCAAGACATAAGCTCTCAAACAAGCAGATCAAAACCAAGAAATGAAACTCTCCGTTAGACTGTGTATTACATCTACGCCAAAGTGAAACACGGCATGATGACTCACACTTTAAAATTTACTTAGCACCAAACAAGTATCTTCGTGCTATGTACTGATGTAATCAAACATTAAAAAAAAAACAAGTTTAATTGAAACTGGCTACCTTATACTCTCTTCCTCTTCACTTTCCTGGTCATTTCACTTGAATCAGTCTTAAGTCATTCTCTTTATTCGACGGCAGAATGTGAGTCTGTTATCACTGGTGCTCCCAGAGTTTCTTTTCGATTTTTTTTTTTTCGTTCACATTTGAAGGCATTCAATTTGTATCTTTGTATGATAATTCCGGAAATATGATGTTTAGGGCAAAATCAAATGGTCATTAACTATTCTATTTCTCTCGGCCCTTTTTATTAAATGATTTCAGTTGTTCATTATAAATAAAACCGGTGTGAAGAAGCAGAAATTTATTCCTTATAGGCGCGGATGCGGCATCCTTGGCTTCATTCAGTGTCAGCCGACTGTTCCATATTTATTTCAAATTTTTTCTTCTCCACAGCAAACGAAATTTTTGGGCATCGGTAACACTCTTCTGCTTCGCTGCACTTAACCCTTTTGTTTACACTGACGATTTTGGCTAACGTCTGACGATTTTAACATGCTGAAGAGAAAATTAGGCACAAGAACTGTTCAAAATTGTTATGATTAAAGTTTCGACAGAGAGTATAGACCTTTGTACTTTATCTCAGCTTGAGACGGACGATTTTTTTGTTCAATAAACTGTTATTCCGTGAGTTCCATTTATAGCAAAAACAGCACATGGGAAAAACTACTGTTCATAATTCATAATGTGAGGATTATCATTATTATTATTATTGTTATTATTATTATTATTATTATTATTATCATTTTTAAGTAGTAGTAGTAGTAGTAGTAGTAGTTGTAGTAGCAGTAGTAGTAGTAGTATCAATATTATTTTTTGTCGATATATTTGATTTTTGACGGTCCGAGATGATGAAGTCACGGTACCAGAAGAGCTTGTTTGTGTCTTGATATGCGCGGTGTTTTTACTCTTCTACCAGTGGCTCCGACCCGGCGAGGTGTAAGGCCGGGACTCAAGGGTAATAAAATACTCAAATGACTCGTAGCGTAGGTTTCTTGAGGCCTCGATAATACCCGATATTTGTGTGAGAAACCGGGGAAATGTTCCGTTGTTAGACACTTGCTCTGAAGTAGAAATTCCTGAATATGAGACTTTTTTTTTTTTTATCTGACCTGAGGAAAATCTCAAAATTTTAGGTGATGGCTTAGTGTAATTAGATTGGTGGATCTGTCTGATTGCGTCACTCTTTTCAGTCTGACAGTTACTAGTATCTCTAAACTCCGTCAGTTCAGCTGATGGTCAATTATAGCCGGATTGGAGGATCCATTTGACTAAGGCACGTTGCTTATCAACCTGCCAGAAATCTCTGCTCCTAGTCGTATTGTCAGACTGATGGATCGATTTGACCAGTAACCAAAGACCCTCATTCCTACTTCAAAACTAAATCTCATCGAATTTCATGCAACCACGATTTCGTATCCAAGCAGTGGGAGGGGCACATTTTCGTCAGGTAGAAGCAAGTCGACCAGCCTTTCAGACCTGAAGTGTAAGCTCAGACTTTGAGTCTAGTGAACTGTATGAAAAGCTCGTAGCGTGGAATTCATCAAAGATCGACAATATCCACAGTGTGCATGTACAGTACACCCGTTAGGTACTTACTCAGAAATTTAAATCTCTGAATGTGAAACTATGCTCACTGGGCTTATAAATCGGGGATGGGACTCTTAAAGCTGTTGATGATCGATTCCCTGTCGTTTTACGTTAACACAGCTATAACCTACAACAATCATTCCCTCGTACCTAAGTTTTGTTTTGTAGGGGGAACAAGAGACATGAGAAGACTATGCACTCTCCTGTTCTCGCGCCTCCTTAAAAGAATAAAACCATGACTTCGACAAATATTCGATTGTAAATGTACTTGAGTATCGCATCCCTTGGGCATAGAAGTAGCCTTACGCCTCTTCAATATATTACTTTTTTGTTAAATCTTTTCTTACAAACATTGTCTCTAGGATAAGTAAACAGTATTATTCAAATTATTCTCGAGATCATGGAAACGAAAATAAGCTCGCAGAGTATTATAACAAGTGAATATCAGAGTTTAGTACAGAGTGTTTTACATATACCGACGAGCTTCCACATTTCCAGTTCACATTCATCCCATTTGTGTTTCCAGACATCATCATCCTTTGTAAGTTTTTCCCAAGCCAATCACAACTCAGGAAACTGTGTATGAGTGAGTTGGGAGAAGGTCATCAGCTCCCTTAACCCTCCTCCTCCCATACTTTTAGAAAACGAAGAATGTTTAGGATTAATTCCCATCTGCTGCACAAGGGTCGTCAAGACAATCAGTTTTTGCCACTGGGTAATCTTGCGCTGAAATATGATCTGCCACGATATGTCTTATCCAGTCCCTTATATGTACTGACGACTGAACAGGGATGTGCTTGACCATCTAAAAATCGAACTCGGGCTTATCTAGTTGCCAGCTGAACGTGCTATCCCATGTAGCAGGGGGATTCTGATGAATCCCCCGCAACTGACACCCATTACTTCATCTGGCCACAGACCCGTGTCATTATAGTTTATTTGTTTTCATATGACAAAATTCCCTAACATTATTCAATTCAGCTTATTGACAGATGAAGTCAGATTGGAGAGATTTATTTGTGTAGTACCAAGGAGACTCATTTCTGCCTCATAGCTAAAGCTCAGCGAATTTCATGCAAACGTAACTTCGTATTCATGTTGTGAGAATGGAACAAAACCTTCAGTGAAAAAAAAAAAAAGACTACCGTGCCTGCTGCTACTGACTCACCAGGCTGATTTTCAAAGTCCGTGGTGAGAGAACCAGGTGAGGAGACATGACTTTTGATGCCAAGCGTACAACACAAATACGATCAATACCTAATCACGACTTTGGACCTCGTCACACGGAGGTCGGAATCGGTCGTAGTGTTATATTCTACGTGGTTCTGTAGGTTGCATAGCGGTTTTGCACTCTACATTTCAATTTCCGCTAGTATGTCAGTGATGTAAACTATGTTGATATAAAAACTACGTAAAGGGCACAGAGGAGACTGTTTAGGTGCAATATGCAAAAAAAATCGCTAAGAAAAGAGTGCTACGATGCCTTCAGTGCCACTCAAAATACGACCCATATTCTGACGCACGTTGTCCTATAGCGTTGGCCAGGATAAACGTAGGAAAAACGACTCCGCATATAATTAGGCACAGTTTATGGATTCCGTCTGTCACTCTCAACTACATGACGTGTGGGACTGAGAAATAAAAAGTACATAGCCTATTGAAACGTGATTCTTTAAACCTTTACCCCGCCCTACGCATTTGGGCAATGTAAGTCATTTTTTTTTTTTTTCATTTTCCTAGTGACAAAGAAGATTTCACAACACCTCTTCTTCAACGACTTATTTTGCATATTGCACTTTTACATACCCTTGTATATATCGTTTTATTATCATAATACATTAACAGTAAAAGAATAGGATACTGAGGTGCAATGTGCAGAGTAAATTGCCAAAAAAGTGTTGAGGTATATTTACAAGCACTTAGAACAAGGCCTATAACCTGATGCAGGTTGGAAGAATACCTTTAGAACACTACCTATAATCTGACATAAGTTGGAAGAATACCCCCACAGAACACTGCCTATAATGTGACGTAAGATGGAAGAATATTCACAGAACACTCCCTACAATATGATGTTAGTTGGAAAATACTAACAGAAAGCTTTTTTTTATCTTTAAATAACAGAACAGAGGAAGGAAAAACAAATGAATAAAAAATAATCCATACACCAGATTACTGGTGTCCTCCATACATAGAAAGTCTGTGACAGTTGGACTTGAACAGCTGTAGGTTGATGTTTGGGCGGAAACAACTCTGGGGAAGCGAATTCCAAAGAGATGCAGTTCGGGAAATAAAAGATTTCTGACAGGCGGAAGTTCTGCAATATGGCAGTGTGACAGTCCAGTCATGAACGCTACAAGATGCCCGTGTAGCTGAGGAGAAGTCATGGAAGGGTGGCACAATGGATGCAACTTCGTCTGGGTATTTGCCATAAAAGTACCTGTAAAATAATGCAAGGTTGGCAACATTTCTATAATATGACGTAAATTGGACGAATACTCACAGAACACTACCTATAATATGACATGAGTCGGAGGAAGACCATGTTTCACTTGGCCACGTACTGAACATTTCCTCTCGAATGCCAGACACAGATCGTGTTGTCAACCGTTAGGGAGACTTCCTAGCACGATTTCCTTAGCGACTGATTTTGTTTACTGTAGTTTACCATTCCCCTTTATACTGCTTATAAATTTTTTGCCTTCAAGACAGATTACAAAAATAACGCAGAAGGGATTACTAACAAGCTACATGCAAAAATAATCTGGTATGGAAAAGATGCTATACGAGACTCTCTAGCATACTGCTCTTATCAATTTGTTTTGCTTACAATCCTTGATTCTTTATTTATACATTCTTTATGTCTTTGTGTTGTCAATAGATACTGTTCACGTTTTATTTATTTAATTTTTTAAGGATAAGACTGCCTTAATAACACAGAAGCGATTACTAACAAGCTACATGCAGAAAACCGCCAAGGAAAAGATGCTAGTGAGCCTCCTGAGCTGACGAGAATACAGAACATAATGGAGGCGAGAGAGGGAAACTGTATGCCTAGAACGTGGCAATGTGATACGGGGCATTCATCTACCTTTCAGCCGGACAACACGATCGGACTATATGAGCCAGAATATGAACTGCATTCCGGGTGGTTTCAGAAAACTTCTCAACACCTCTTCTTAACGATTAATTTTGCATTTTGCACCACCATAATTAATCTTGGATGTTCTCTCTCTCTCTCTCTCTCTCTCTCTCTCTCTCTCTCTCGACATATATATCTATATATCTATATCTATCTATCTATCTATCTATCTATCCATCTATCTATCTATCTATCTATCTATCTATCTATATATATATATATATATATATATATATATATATATATATATATATATTGTATATATATTTATTGTCAGACGCCTTAATCTCGTAAGAGGTGACCATAAACAAAGCGCCTCCACATTGCCCCGTCCTCTGTAATTTGGCTGCTCTCCATCCAACTCGCACACCTTTCTCTAATATCTCGCCACTCCATCCTTCCATCTGATCCGCACTCTCTCCCTCCTCATTTTCCCCTTCCCCCCTCACTTACATACACTCCTTCAGGCAAGTCTGTATGTTAGCGACTCAAACTACTTAGATATTAAAACGACTGATATGGTATACAAGAGAATACTGAAGTTTAATGAGCAAAAATAAATCGTTTAGGCAGAGGTGCAACTAAAAGCTTTGATGCTACTCAGAATACGGAGTTAAATCCTATTCCGACCCCAGAGGGAAAAGGCCATATATTTTGTCATTTCGTCCACCCTGACCCAGCCCTTCCACCCCAGATACGTAATAGTTTTCGCATTGCTGTTTTTCCCATGCACTGTTTTCGAAATGACTGGAACACACGCATTAAGTACATCCAACCAAACCAACGCTAAGCCATACCAGCTAAAAAGTGTGTGTGTGGATTACAAAAAGAGGCTTAAAAATAGGTCACTAGATTTTGATTCTGGTTGGTTCAAACAGTGCCAGGTGCCTGGATTACCTTTAAAAATTAGTTCGCAAGGAAAACAAAAACAGATTTCTGGATGATCTGACTCGTTCACAACGAGGATGATCTTACAGCTAATGTCAAACTCTTTCTTTTTTTTTTCTTTTTTTTTTAGCATAATATAGCCAAATACAATAAAATTATGAAACTGTGGAGTACACTGCATAGCTGTGTGGTAGAAAAGGGATACTCCCAGATTTTAAACTGGGGGCAAATAATTTTATGGGGTAGATTAAGTGATACTCGATGCATTGCTGCTCTTGGATGACTGCCGATTCTTCTCTTCCTTCCTTTTTCCCTTTCTTCCTCTTCTGTCTTACCTTCATTCTTTCCTTTCCCTTCTGTCTACGGGTGACTCTACGCTGAGTGACAGGCCAGATGGTTTCCTGTACACCGTGAAACCGTTTACTACTCTGGGTGGTAACCATATAACCAGATTATGGAGCCTGGTGGTTTAGTGTGTAATTAAGGCGCTCCAGCTGCATTGAGCCTGTGCAGGTTTATATCCAAGGGGTGGTTGGGATTCATTGGCCACGTAATGTCATTCAGAGATGAGTGAGGCTTGTCACTCTCATCTTAAATGTCAGGACCAACTTGCCTAGCCTCGGGCTCCTATGCCCCTCACAGCCAACACTGGCTTAGATGATGATGATGATGGTGATGTTTCCCATGGTCCCTGTTTGCATCAAAGCCTTTCTTCTCTGGTCACTGTTTTCATCAAAGCCTCTTTCTTCTGGTCCCTATTTGCATCAAAGTCTGTTCCCTGTGGAAACTATTTGCATCATCCCTACTAAATCATTACACTTCTTGGTCCCTGTTCGCCCTGCAGTACAAGTGGGGATGTGGATGTACGAGGACTTGCATACTGTTTTCTGGGAGAAGACTTGGACTGTTTTTCTCTTCTTCTGCCGCTGCTGCCGCTACTACTACTACTACTACTACTACTACCACTACCACTATTACTACTACTACTCCTGCTTCTTCTTCTTTTTCTTCTTCTTCTTCTCACAGAAAACGAGGAGGGAAGGAAAAAAAAAGTAAGACTATTTTTTCTAGCAGCATTACTCCCATAACTGCTTCACAAGTGTTGCATTCTCTGATTTTTACCGGAGCACTTACACTGGACGGACAATCACCCCAAATAAAGCAGGCAACAAAATCCGTCAGCTTTATTGGATTAGCACCTGCAATCAGACACTACGGATTCGTGTGTGTTTGTTTTATTTCGCTTTTATCCCCGCGACCCAAATTCACACATGTGGAGGGTTTTTTGTGTGTCTATGTGCTTGCGTATGTTTGTATTTTTATGTGCGTGTGTTGTTTGTGTGTGTGTGTGTGTGTGTGTGTGTGTGTGTGTGTGTGTGTGTGTGTGTGTGTGTGTGTGTGTGTGTGTGTGTGTGTGTGTGTGTGTGTGTGTGTGTGTGTGTGTGTGTGTGTGTGTGTGGATTTTTATGAGTGTGTGGTTGTGTCTTTGCTCTGGAATCCTTCAGTGCGCGTGTGTGTGATGTCATTATAAATCTAATTCATGACACTTTTTATTTTCTTCTTGCTACCACCAGACGATATTTTTCAGCTTGGGGGAGACCTCTCGTAGTAGGGATCTTGAAGCAGTCTCCGTTAACCCCGCTCTGTCAGATGCTCTTCCTTTTTATATATATATTATTTTTGTCACTATAACACAGACTTTATTCAGCTAAGACGCGATAACTCGTAGCGAAATAGAAACAGCCTCCACGTAGAAGAGAAGAAACACTCTCTGTTAACCGGTCCATTATTATGACATCATATTCTATCTGTCTGGTTTGTCTGTCTGTCTGTCCATCTAATGCCTGACGCTACACTGCGAGTGAGGAAGGGTGCGGTGGTCTCGACAAAGGGATCTGTATGTATTTCCTTCCCTGCCAGGTGACCATCCATTTTCTAACTGCACACGATATTTCCTTAATCCGGTTGCAACACTTTAATATTCCATGAATGTCCATGTTTTAATAATGTTCGTTTTGCCTTGCTTGTCAGTTCTGTATTCTTTGTTATTTATATTTTTGTTTTCTTTCACTTGTGTACATCTTTCTTTGCTATTACTTTGGACATTTCGTGGGTAAACATTTTTCATTGCTAGATTTATGTGATAAGATATTCCTGCATTAAGTTACTGTTTTATTATCACGTCCCTTTTAAATGTTTTAATGTTAATATTTTTTTTTCACAACAAAGTTCTGCACACTTTCCACAGCATTCATCGTCTCTATTAAATATATTTTACTGATAAGATTATTTATGACAGATCACGTCTCTACATCTTCCATCGCATATAAAATACTCGTAGTGCAAATCAGTTTATTTATTTATTAATTTTTTTTTCAGTGTTTCACTTTTCATCACAGATTATTTTAGACAGCACTGTGTTGCCTTTACTATTATCACAGATCATTTTTAGTTACTTACTGTACACTTAATTATACAGCATTCCTTCACAGATTTTTCGTAATAAATTAATAACTCAGCACCTCGCGTATTTTATGACTTCCAGCCTCTCCCACTCATATCCTCTTTCGTCCATTACTTCATATCCTCAGTTGTTTCTCGTTTCTACTGTTTTACTGTTATCATTTTTATCACAATTCACTTCTTACCCTGCCGTGTATAAATTCACTACCGGTTAAATTATTTTCTTTTACTGATTCTATTTTATCACACTTTTCTTAACATCCCTCAGTACATTAGGACTGTCCATCTAACTCACCCACTCTTCCGTCACTTGACATACCTCACCGCCCCTATTTCGCAACAGCTCACTTCATATTAATCATGATCTTTATCATGGCTGCAGTCAAATCCTTTTACTGTTTCTAATTCATCCCAGTTCCCTTCGCATCTCTCACTGCTTTTAGCCTTTCCTCTCACTCCCTCTTCCTTCCCTCCGTAGGGAAGCCAGACTGTGTCCAGACGAGATTGTATGAGGGGCAGCTCAAGGACGCTCTTTGTCTTCCGGAATAACACAGGCCAGAGATTACATCGTCTGTGCAGCGTTACTGGTGTTGTTTCAGACGTTTAGGTTGAGTGGTGTGTCCCAGGGAGCTGCTGTAGACTAGCTCAGAGTGGTTCTGCTGTAGATTCGAGTGTCCTTGGTGTGTGTGTGTGTGTGTGTAGAATAGTTATTTCTTTCTAATTTGTGTCCTTTCACTACAAGGATGGATTTTTTTTTTTTTTTTTTTGAGGAGGGACTTTTTTTTTTTTTCTGCCTCTAATGATGTGTCACCAGAGCTGCTGTAGACTAGGTCAGAGTGATTTTGCTATAGAGTGTCCTTGGTGTGTGTGTGTGTGTGTGTGTGTGTGTGTGTGTGTGTGTGTGTGTGTGTGTAGAATAGTCAGTTTGTCCTAGCATAAACCCTTTTGCTACGAGGATGCCTTTGGAAAGCTACTGTACTTCTAACTACCTTCAAACGACTACGGTATTCAGTACGTGAGTAACCTTTCTGGTGTTGAATAGGGACTTTGATGTAGCTTAACCCTTTTCCTTCCAGGTCTCCTTTTGTTGGCTAATTCTTCCTACCTTCAGACGAGAGATTTAACTGCAGAATGGTAGCTTCGTTGTTGTTGAAACCCTATGTAACAAGAACGTCTTTTACAGATTATTTCTTTCTTCCTCCAGTGGTATGTTTCGCGGGGCTGATGGAGACTAGAGTAGAGTGGTTTTACTGTAGAGGGGAGTGGCTTTAGTGTAGAACTGTGATTTTGTTGAAGTGTTGCCCATTTGGTCCTGAGGATGACATCTGGTGTTAATTCTTGCTATTTCCAGCCGAGTTGCTTTGGTGCAAATTAGTAGGTTTGTTGTCATATGTGTGAAGTAGACGCTGTGGAATAGTAGGCGATCTTTTGTCCCTGACTGTACGTTCTGTGTACGAGGATGGATGCTGGAGAATGCTGCGTACTGATGCAATACTCTGTGTTCCCCTCATTTCCAGATGATACTTTACTTTCAGAACATTTTTGTATGCACAGTTAACAAACAGACCGTCATCTAGACCCCTGCAGTCCTTCCCATTTTGAAACACATGACGTAAAGCTTGGAAATATTGTACTCTGTGTCCAAGCCCATTCACTGTGTACTAAATCTATTATATCCCATAATAAAATCCGTTATTTTATATACTCGGGGATTAATCTGAATATCCACTCAAGTATATTTATCCAGCGCACCAACATTATAGTGTCCCAATCTTCCAGCGCACCAACATTACAGTGTCCCGATCTTTTTCAGAATGTTATTGTAAGGCAAAATTTGAGTCAGAGATGCTGTATAAATGTGGATTCAATTCTTAAGTGTTGCGGAGTTACAGACAGTGATGCCCTGTATACTCGCATTTAAGGGAGACCATTTTCACTCATAAGGGCCTTCGTTCCTGCAGTTCCGTAACGGCTGAGGGTTGGACTCCTGTGGATATGGAATTTTTCACTTAAAATTATGGTTGCATTAACACGAAATTAAGAGAAAAAATACTATGGGGCACCATTTGTGTAAACAAATATCACTCAGCGTCTGAGGCAACTGATAGCAAACCCTCTTCTGTATCCTCCTACTTTCTCTATACTCATTTCAAAGCCGAAGGTGGTTACTGTGTACATATCCGCGACGACTTATCTTGTTCTCGTGTTCTTGAACTTGATTCTTCTGAATTCTATACTCTCTGGCTTCGACTTTCCTGTCATTCTCTGACTAAATATATCGGCGCCGTTTACTTATCCCCTAATTCTACTGACTATGAAAAATTCTTCGAGTATCTTACGTCTACGATGAAACACATTCTATCCAATTCTCTTTTCTCTGAAATCTCCATTCTAGGAGATTCCGTATATCCTACTTCCTATGATCTCCAGTCTTTCAAACGCAGTGAGTCCAGGCATCTCGAAATGAACGGATCTTGAATTTGGCTCTATTTTGTATCGTTTTTTTTTTCCTTGGAAAGAACGGTTTGCGGGCTCCTGGCCTATGGTTCCTTTTTCCTTGCATAAAATAAAGAAAATGAAAATTCAGGTCTACTAGTACTTCCATGAAACGTAAGGGTCTTGATTATTTCTACTGTTTACTGAACAATAGAGGAATGTACTATTTACTTCAGATTTCGTGAAAACATTACCGAAAAGGTCACCAATCTAACAGCTCACTAGTTCAGTCAAGATTTCGGTCAAATTTTGCTTGTCTAAAATAATCTGCAGGTAAAACGTGGAAATGATAGTTGAGTTCCTGACTGTAACCACTCAGTCAAAAGTATGGGCTCAATTTCCGCCCGAAACAGACTGGCAATACGTATAAAGGCCGAAAATTTTAGTCCACGTAATAGCACTTGTTAATAGGATGCGTTACATCGTTTGCCAGTGACCTGTTCCATCTTATCAAAAGAAAATATTATTAAATATGCATCCAAGTGTAGTGAGACATAGCTTTTTGGGACATAATAAGGTGTATCAATCATTAGTTATCATGGGACCCAAGTTTACGTAGGTGTTCCATGGGTGTTGCGTGTGTGAGTCCACTGATGATTAAAAACATCTTATTATGTGCTGCTCTGAGAGTGCTGTTCTATGTCTGAGGTGTTCGGTTATCGTGTAAGGCTGGCGAAGTCTACTGTTTATGTTACCAGTATATTATAATGTTTGTAAACCAGAAATGTTGCGGTCTAAATCGGTTCTGTGACAATGAAGAATGATTTTATTATATAGCGAGGGTTTGTTGTAGCGTAATGGTTTCAATGCAGGCCGGCGGTTTTTATGTAGTAGTGAGCAGTTTTGCTGTAGCTGAGTGGTTTATGTCTATATTTTGCCAGGGACATGAGTAACGTTGTTGTAAACTATTCTCTGTTCACTTTGACTGAGCTGAAATTTGTCCTTTCTCTATCCTGAATGCTTCCTTACAGCAAGAGATGATCACTAGAATATGATGCTGGTTACGAAAAAATGCTACAGAAAGAAGGCAGGGTTGTTGTGTTTTCTTAGTCTGCGATACGGGAAAATAACGAAAATCTCCCTAGGTTAAGGTAAGCGAACTCAGTGATTCTGATTAAGTCTAGAGTGCTTCTACAAACAGGAACTTTTTCTACATTTTATTTCAGATAACAATGGATAACGCTGTAAAGAGTGATTTTCTGCAATATCATGGTTTCTATTAAAAAGTTGCCATAGAATTTAATATTTTATCCTTTATTTTAGTGATGAACACCTCTGAAATCTGATGAAAGCCACAGCTCCCCACCCACCCACCCACAAAAAAAAAATGCACCCTTTAAAAGGGAGCATTTTTTTTTTTTTTAATTCTCACAACAAGTGGGTTGGTGGAGGGTTGGTGCCCCTCCCTGTAAAACAACTGACTCAATGTCAATTGGCCACCCTTTGCGGGATTGTGGTGTCTGGCAATAGATAGATAGATAGACAAAAATAAACGCATGACCTGCATATAGCAGAAATTAGCTAAGACTTAGAGCATTATTGTTGTATACAGGCGGTCATTTTCAACACTTCTTCTATACTTCAGCTTGGGTTTCGTGTAAATAAATGGGATGATGCTTCTTCACTGAAGGCCCGAGGTTCCTCGTCCCAGCACCACATCATACCCCCTTAACTTTGCTTATTGGGCTAAGTGTTTCATTGTCCCGCGTCTCCTGCCTGGCCTAGGCTAAGGCGTGTAGGTAGATCGTGGGCTGGCTGACCTGGTGTAGGTAGATCGTGGGCTAAGGGAGAGCCACACACAACACATTCGACGACATCAGGCAGGGTTAACTTTCGTGTGACGGCCCTAGGGAAAACTGGGCTAACTTGGAGGAAAACTATGCATATGGTGGCATCTGGGGCCTTAAAATCCTTTATATTTCTATCACCGAGTCATTTAAAAATTGATGCTACTGGGGGTATTCAGGTTCTTGACGATCTTCACATTTTTCATTGCTGTGAGGTTAAGGAACTATCATACAAAACTTGAGGGCTTGCTTCCTCATATGATTTTCTCTCAATAGAAACAGTGGACTTCCAATTTCCTTAGCGGTCTCATCTTTAATCTCATCTTTAATAATCCGACAAATAAGTTCACACAACTTTCATGTGCTGCCCCGGGCATGGAAACTGGGGTAAAAGACAGGAAAACTGCATTGCGAATCACTCTCGCCACACGATATTTTTGCACCCAAACCTATCGGAACAAAAGTATTGAGGGCCATCTACGAGGAAAGTCTTCATTTGGTGGCACCAATATAACCGGTCAGCTTCTCTGTCCCATTATATAAACGCCTTTCAAATGCCTACCTCTCCATTGAGAGGAGGATGGTGATCAGCAGAAGGGTAACTTCAGCCTGAAGTCCACTGGGTTCACGTTTCACACGAACCAATGGTTACAACTACTACTGTTTTCTTTTAGCGAACTGTAGACAACTTTATTTGGCTGGGGAAAACTCTGGGACTTTGAGATTTAAGATGAACATAATGAGTTCTATTTTCAACACCATTGCTACGTTTTCTTTCATTCTGTTTTTGCTTCTGTCAAGCTCTTTTACACAATCAAAAAGTCTGAGTTATGAAAAAGAATCAAAGGATTTGTTCTTCATTCGATCTGATTACGTCTCTCTTTCAGTACATTCTTGATAAAGCTAGTTTTATTTAGGTTATACGGATGATCTTTTGCTTGAAAGGATTAAAAACTGTTTCCATCATCCATTGTAATATAGCCTAGTGACTTACTATTATAATTCATTACTCCTAATAACTGGAGATTGTATCAAGTAAAATCCATCTTATTAAGTGACATCTTTTTAGGTTTATTCTTTATTTTCAGACGATTTTATTCAACTTAGGAAAGACCTTTTGTCTTGATGAGGGATTAGTGAAGGTTGTACACCTAAGCTCTCCAGTTTGAAAAGTCTCTAATTCCGAACAATAGCGTTTGGTGGTAGAAAGAATAAAACAAAATACACATCGTTGGATTGAAAGTGTTAACTGACCTCTCGTAGTGAAAAGGTGAGTAAAACGACAGGTGAACCGAGATAACATTCCTGTGCTTGATCTGCTGTTTGGCTAGACTGGTTCCCAAACTTTCTCATTTGGAAGCGGGATTTACTAGCATCACGCCGATTTTTTTATTAATAAGCAATACCTTTAAAAAAATCAACTCCTAGTAATGTTTTTTTCCCAACATACTATGACCATGAACATCCAGAAAATATAAAACAATGCAGCTACCTAAAAAGATGAGTCATCCACAAAATATAAAAAATCAATGAAAAGTGTGCTCTTGTTTTGTGCAGTAGTCTCTTTCATATTAGGTCTAGTTTGAGATCAAACAAATTCTCATCACCTCCTCTACACAAAATAAGCATTTCTCTTTTCTGGTCTTTGATATTTGCCAGAGTTGAAAATCCCTGCTCGCAACATTATGTCGTGAAGAACTGTAGATGAGATGCAGGGATACTGTATCTGGTTATATATCCAAAAATGGTCCCGTTCCATACTCCTGTGTTTCATTTTCAAGTGAAAATGGTTCGAAATGCATGCCAATTCCTCCTCCTCTTCTAATGTCAGATCTGAACAGCTGGAGCTCGCAAAGTGTTCTCTAACCTAGTCGAATTTATCTGTAGACAACGATGGGAAGTACTGATCAATCTTTTCTACCAGTGCTGCAAAATGTTCCTGTATGAGGCTATACGATTCATTGCGCGTTTTAAAACTTTTTACCAGTGCGAACGTTGCAAGATTACGCTGCATCGCTCTTAGGAGCCAGAGCTGAAGCTTTTTTTATGCAGATTGCCTGCAGTCGTGAGGAAATTGTCATGGAAAAATATCATACTATAATATACAACAATGCGCTTCACACTGAGGGAGATTACACCTTTGCGCTTTTTAACACTAGTTATCAACTCTTTTAATAACTTTTACTTGACACTAATCAGTATACTTGACACAGCATTAATTATAATAAGACTGACTGAAAAAGTTGTTCACTCACCTTATATATAATTTTAATGTATTCATGAAATGCGCAGAAGTTTCTATTGAAGTTCAGCAAATAAGCGTTTTAAAAGAATAAACATTTGGTTGTGTATAAGTTAAAAAAAAATTGCTTTCCATTATTATTAAAATCCTTAAATATTACATTAATTAAAGAAATTAATAAAATCTGTGAACTTCTGCAAATGTCAACGTGTTCCTATATATAATGTTTACATATTAAATCACATATAACAATAGAATAAAATAAATTAGAAAATGACCGTCGAATTCATTTTTGGCACATGAATTTTATGAAAATGTTTCTGAATCTTTGTCTCTGAATTTCCCCAACACACCTGCCATCCTTTCGTGCCCAACTGTTTGGGAACCACTGATAACTTGCAATTAACACCATACTTCCCTCTTCACTCTATTCACTTTCTTCAAGATTTATTTAATCGTCTGACGCTTGGCAAAATATAATGCAAATCACGTCATGGTTCTGAATGGTAACCCCATCTCCCTGATGAACTATCTTAAACTGAAAAAAATCGTATGGAGTTAGAATAAGACAAAACACGCCTTTTTACTTGAAAGGTTAATGGGGTATGCTTCTACCCCTTTCACTCCAAACGACCGCTCCTAAGCTACTAGATAGATAGATGGGCAGATAGACAGACAGATGGATGGATGGATGGATAGACAGACAGTTAGAAAACAGATAAGCAAGTAGATAAATTGTTAAAATGAGTCTGACTTATTCCAAAATATAGTACAAAGTAATTTCCGAGGGAGTTAAAGGTACCCGTATATGACTGAGCATCTTAAACACTGACATTCCAGTGGTGTATGCAAACCCCCCAAATCTGGCGGTCATTTATGCATCATTAAGGAGTATATATGGTTACCTTGCATGACACGTTGCAGAGCACTTCCAGCAGCGAGTCAGAGAAACCCAATATCCTTTACTCTTATTAAGGCTGCCACAAATGACAGTCTGAAACTGAGGGTTTGCATACATTTTCTCCTTCTCAACTGCAAAGTATGTCAGTTATATTGATAAAATATGGTCCCGAAAGAAACTGTGGGCAATCCCCTTTTATTTTTGTTTCGGTCATACGTTGTACGTATGTCTGCCCAGGATGTGGTTAGGTTGAATTCCTTTTTTTTTCTTTCTTTTTATGTACTGTACACCTACAGTCAGGTGTGTCGGGGCCCTGGTCAAGGCCATTCGCATCATATACTTATGACAAGAATTACCTCTCGTTCGCCAGTGGCAGACATTGTGTGAGCAGTATATCCAAATCATTAGTTGTATTTACATTCGTTAATAGGTAATATTCGATTAAGGCCCGTAACTATCTAGACCATTTGGCATATAATTATGGTTATTTGGTCACCACCGAACGCCATGAATGGTTTCGTACGTCGTAGTTTACAGTTACCATTACATCGAGTGAGTGAAAAGTGAGTCTCCTTACCTACTCCTCTTTACAGACTGCATCTGCCAGAGAGGTGGATTGTTTTCCTCTCTCAACAAGTAAAAAAAAAAAAAAAATAGTACAAGACACGCATCTCTCCCACTGCATGCATAAAAGATTACTGCACTCTTTCTCTCTATATATGCTATAAGAATTACCATACACGATTTTCTTTCTTCATATGTTAAACTAGAAAGCACTCAGAGAGCGCATACCTGCGCCAACGCCATTGCCATTAAAAATCATCTGGATCCGGATCAGTAGATATAGGATCTGGATACTGATTCGCTCCCAAATTTAATCATTTCTTCCTTGATCCATGGCCCGCTTTTCCACAAAATTTCATCAAAATCCGTTCATGTCTTTTTGAGTAATCCTGGATCCGGATCCGCCCTAAAATTTTAATCAATTCTTTCTTGGTCCATGGCCCACCTTTCCACAAAATTTTATTGAAATTCATTGAGAACTTCTGACGATATTGTTCAGGATGCTCCTGATCCGAATACGGATCCGCCCCCTAATTTAACTATTTCTTCCTTGGCTCATGGCCCACCCTTCAACCAAATTTCATCAAAATCCGCTCATAACCTTTTGAGTAATCCTGCTAACAGACAGACAGACAAACCAACGCGGGGTAAAACATAACCTCCTTGGCGGCGGTAAAAGGACCACGCTCTCTCTCTCTCTCTCTCTCTCTCCAAACATACATTTAAGCAATTACTACACAGGCTCTTTTCTCTACACGTGCTTCAGAAATCATCTAATACTCATTTCTCTACCCATGCGTTTCAGAAATTCCCGGACAAGCCATTCTCTCTCCACGTGTTTCAAAAATTATCCCCCCAAACCGGGAATTTTCCTTCTCATTCCCGGTCTCAGCTTCAAAAATACGACATATAAAGCGAGACAACTTCCCTGTGCCGGCCCCGCTGACTTGGGCTAGGAAACTCGGCTAACTTTGTAGGAACACCGTGCTTCTGTTGGCCCGCCTTTTCAGCAGGATTAGCTCTGTCTGTCTGTCTGTCTGTCTGTCTGTCTGTCTGTCTGTCTCTCTCTCTCTCTCTCTCTCTCTCTCTCTCTCTTATTCTTGCTTCTTTCAGGCAATTTTCATTCAGCCTGGTCATTGGATCAGAAAAATCATCTCCATTAACTACTTTTTTGTGACCGTTGCTCTGTTTTGGGAAGAGAAAATGAGCTATCTTTACCGCTACACTATGCCTCTGGTGATGTTCGGGGTCTCATCATCATCTACGTTTTATTCTCATTGTAGGGAATATTGTTCGCAATGAAAGGATTAAGGGTAACTGAGGCAGCAAAAATGTGGACGATAATTTCTGACGTATGTGATGATAATGCAGTCGGTCTGACCTTTCTGTGTCGCTGCTGACTACACTTCGTAACGTGGGATGCAGGCTGGTCGCATCTAACAGCTATAGGTGTTCTACAGTTATCAGTCAAGTATTAGCGGCTTGCTTACACGTGAACTCGTTTTACCAATACGACCACATCTAACAATTATAGGGACTCCATACGTGGCCGTAAAAAAAAAAAAAAAAAAAAAAATGGGCTTACATCTTTGAGCACTCTGTCTTTAGTAATGCTGTATGATAGGAAGCTGTCACTGGCTACAGACATTTAAGAATTTCATTTGGGCCTCAGATGGTAGGGTCGGTGGTGGTTGCTTCTACCAGTTCACATGGCTATTGTAGGTTCGATCCCACTGTGGTGGACATTTAACCCATTTAGTCCGATGACGTATTTTATGGCTTATTATTCCTATCAACTGACAATTTTTATTCAACTTATGAAGAGTCTCGGAGAGTGAAGAGAGGGAAGGCTGAAGCCTACCTATCCCCCTCAATTTGAAAAGTCTTTCCTAAGCTCAGTGGTATCGTCTGTAGGTACGTATGAAAACATGGAAAAGATGTAATCGTAATGAGGAGTTAACAGAGTGCAGTAGTAGGTCCATTCATTTGATCCCATCCTGTAGAGGTTACATCGTTGGCAAGCAGAATCTCACGGGCAAAGACACCTTAGCAAAGCCGATATCCACTGACATTTCTTTTTCTACACTCTTAAAGTCTTCCATGTGTATACCCGTAAGTGAAGCACAGCGTGAGAGATAAATGCTTGGTTATGAAAGCAGCTCTGGATACACGGCAGCAAGCCCAAACCCAAGATCCAACAGTTCACCTACGACACAATTGTCGATATCACAGTCCCGTGAATTGTTCGAATGAAAGATTTACACCCACAACCTGGAAACGTTATTTACTAGGGAGATACAGCGGAATCACTCTATCTAAGACCCTCTTCATTCGTCTACCATGCACTGATTATCATCACACTGATTACTTAGCCTACTGGGATATGGTGTTCTGGTACTGGTATTTACTTTGATGAATAGTTAATGTGACATACTGAAAATTAGGCAACACGATTATAACTAATTTAGCTCCACATACTGCTCCCTGCAACAGCCGGGATCTGTACCTGCGACCAAAGACAAAGCACAATACACCACTGCTCAGCCTCCTGAATCAACAGCCTATCAAAATGAACAGCGAAATATGAGAATCCCTATTCCATCATCACTCTTCATTTTCACTTCTTCCCGCCATTTCCAGATGCTCTGCATTATAAACCCTTGTAATCCCTTCACAATGATGACAAAAACATTTTTTTTTTTTTTTGCCTGATATCTTCATACTTTTTTCAGTTAAGTAGGAACTTTTAGACCCGAGGGGATAATAGCCCTCAATAAACCCAATCTGTGAGACGTGTATTTTCAAAGTTGAAGATCATCTTCTGGGCGAGCAAGAATAATCATAAATGAGACGTCTTCAAACTCTGTTATATGAGACACATTTCTTGAGAACAAAACCCCCGTGGAAGAACGAACTTATCTAAGACGTCTTTAACTCCTACGAAAGATGTACCCCTTAACCGCGGGGCATCACTTTCGTGACGCTTGGGAGCAAGGGATCATACCGCGGGGCGTCGCTTTTGTGATTCCGTGTTATTTTGAATTCACACAGGCTTCCAAGTGGGGGCTTGTATCATCTATCAGTACTGCCAATGTCCAACACTAGTCAGCACTCCTAATCTCATCTGTACTCCCATCCATTGTTGACAATTTAGCCATTTCTCCCCGTTCTTGACTCCCCTCCCTACCCCCCCTCCATTACCCTATCCTCTCGCCTGCCCGGCCGTGCTACAGCTAAGTAAATCTTCCCTGGAATTTTTCACTGATTTCATCCATTGAAATAAGCCCTATGTCCTATTCTTATACCAAATAATATATACAAGAAAGAAATAAGGTAAGTGAGAGTGCCATACACCTGGAATTGGCTAATTATCACTTGACAACACCTCACGTGCACTCGTTCGCTAATTTTCCCTTTTTTTTTCCCCTTGAAATATGCTGTATAATCTATTTTCGTAATAAATATACATGTAAGGAGGGAAGGGAGAAGCCTAAGTGATAATTACATTCACCTGGAACTACCTAATTTATAATGTATTGTCTAGATTTCCTGCCAATCATTTGTGCTATACATAGCTGTTTCAAGAGCTAACATTGGTAGCACTGAATATCCCCTAAGTAGGCCTCTACCACTGCCCTCCCTTATCAGTTTACTCTCATCTTCCGAAGTAGAGGTACGTCTGTTTCTTCTTGCTGACTTCAGGGACTTTTTCACCCCCATGCAAAGGGCCCTGTGACCTTTACCCCCTACTAAACCTCGTGTGGAAAGAGGTAAAGGGCTGACAATTGATAAAAGCGTGACTACGATCTTTCTATTGAGTAAAACAGTGAAAGTGGAATTGTAAATAATGTGTAAATAATGTGTAAACAGCAAGTGAAAGTAATGAATGTAAATATACGTGAACAATGGAAAATAGTTTTATACGTTACTTCAAGTGACAGTGCATAACACAGTGTAAATAAAATGGAAATGTAAATAACGTAAATAAATTAGAGAACGTAAATAGAAATGTAAATGAGTAGTATTATAAGAATACGAGTATATACCCTAGGAGTAATGAAAGTGAAAGTTTCACTCTAGCATGTCTGAATACTATGAGTTATGAGAGTGAAGATGAAAGTGACATTCACTCTCAATGCTAGTATACAGGACGAGAAAGTGAATGCTACGTATTTTACTGAAAGAAATTGAATCCCTACGGTGACAATAAACTAATTCTACTGAAGGAAACTTAGGGATAAAGACTGTAGATATATATAAGTGTTATATAGTAATAGAAATATAAAGTGTGAGGGGTTTTATGAATAATAAATGACAGAGTACCAAGAGCGAACTAGTGCCAGTGCGACGGTCAGACGCGCTCGTAATTTTCATTGCTTTCACAGTGGGTTTTTTTTTGGAGTATGGATCCCAAACTACTTGAAAATCATAGAGTAGTGTTTATAGTGTTAATATCTGGCTGTGGTAATCATATTACGGGTTGTCGGGAAGTGTAAAGTGGAGACTTCGTTACCCAACTTCAGAGGTCTCCACAAGTCCTACGGTATCTGACGAAGGCTCAACAAACATTCCAGGAGAAAGCTGAAGGTATGTGCCATAAGCACATTTAATTTTAATATTCTAGGACTAATAACTGATTTTTGGTAAATATTTTTTGAGAGTCTGTCGGAGCCCGAATAACCACGCGGCACACGCAAAACATCGGTAAATATGCCCGCGGTGTGGGGGTTAAAAATTACTCCGGACGTAGCATGGTTGTAGTAGTAGTAGTAGTAGTAGTAGCAGCTGTAGTTGAAGTAGTAAGAGTAGCAGTAGTATTAGTAATAGTATAGGTAGTAGTAGTAGTAGTAGTGGTTGTTGTTGTTGTTGTTGTTTTTGTTGTATTTGTTATTGTTGCTCCAGGTTCATCTGACATGTGTTCCCAGTGGACTGCAGGCTGAAGGTCCCCTCCTCCTGCAGTCCACCATCCTCCCTCTACAGCATGGACGCATGCAACATGAATGAGTTAAATTAAGGCCACGTTAACCCATTCTATAAAAGAGGCTTTTGTTAAGAGAACAGCATCATCTGAAAGCAGTAAGAAGGAACTAACCTTGAGCGTCATTTTGCTATATTCCGATTTCCAGATTGTAGCGTGCGACTCTAGCTAGACTTTTCATTCGAAAGAGCTACATACAACTTTCGCTACCCGTTAACTACCAGGTGTTTTACCTAGGCCGAATAAAAGTCTGATAACAACAAAGCAGTAGTTGTAGTAATTGTGATAATGAAAATAATAACAGTGAGAATGCTCTCAGAAAGTGCGTACCTCAGCCATTAAAAAGGATCCGGATTCGGATCCTAGGAGATATTGTGTGGAATACATAGGATTCGAACTCTCCCCAAAATTCATTTAATTGTTCCTTGATCCATGGCACATTCTTACTCAAAATTTTATTGAAATTCATTGAAAACTTTTTGTGTTTTTGTACGGGATATATAGGATCCTGATCCTGATCCGGATCCTCAAAAAAATTTAATAAATTCTTTCGTGGCCCATGGCCCACCCTTCTACAATATTTAATTGAAATTCAGTGAAAACTTTTGGAGATATTGTGCGGGATACTCAGGTTACGGATCCGGATCCGCTCCAAAAATTAATAAATTTTTCTTGGCCCCTGGTCCACCCCTCCACATAATTTCATTGAAATTCATTGAGAAGTTTGAAGATATCGTGTGGAGAAACAGACAAACGAAGGTGAATACATAACCTCTTCCAACTTTGTAGGCTGAGATAATAATAATAATAACCAGAAAGCACTCAGAGATCGCATGCCTCCTCCAATGCCGGATTCGGATCCTGATCCGCCCCATAATTTAATCTTGGCCCACGGCCCACCCTTCCACAGAATTTCATTGAAATTCATTGAGAACTTATATAGTGCGAGATACATATGATCCGGATCCGGGTCAGCTCCCAAATTAAATTCTTTCTTGGCCCATGGCCCATCCTTCCACAAAAATTCATTGAAATTCATTGAGAACTTTTGGAGATACCTTGTGGACAAACAAACAAACATAGGTGAATACATTACCTCCTGCAACTTCGCTAACGCAGGTAATAATAATAGTAATAATAATAATAATAATAATAATGATAATAATAATAATAATAATAACAATAATATGTTATGATGATGATGATGATGATGATGAATATCATCATCATAATCAACAACAACATTATCATCATATTTTTGTAGAAAACAACAGAATATCAGCAACAAACAACAACATTGAAAACACCCGGATAAAACATATTCAACAAGGTTATGCAAAAATCCAACAAATTACTGCGCGTTTGATCAGCACTGGAGGCAATAATTGGCAGGCGGCGGTCATTGACAGGTGGAGAGAAAAGTTTTATAATTATGCTTACTCGATGCATCATCGTTACAAGGATAATGAAAAATCTGCATGACCTCTGCCATTCAGACCCACCCAACTGTGATCCTGGAAATGAGTTTCATTTAATTTATTTATATATTTGAATTAACGCAGTCAGTACCCTGACATTAATTTTTAAGTACTGTATTCTTGCATGGAAGTACAAAAGTCGCTGCATGATAATATGGTGATACCAACTCTAACGTATGAAAGTGAACCTCGGACCTTGCTGGAAGGACACAAGAGTGAGAGCAATGGAAATGAGTTATTTAAGAGGAGCATGTAGAGTCTTTTTTTTTTTTTTTTATGCGAGGAACAAATAACTAAAGGCTAGGAGCCCGCAAATTACAGTTCCTTCCAAGAAAAAAATAAAAACAATACAAAAGAGAGCCAAACTCAAGATCCGTTCATTTCGAGATGCTTGGACACACTGCGTTTGAAAGACTGGAGATCATAAAAAGTAGGAAACACAGACAGAGGGAGACAGTTCTAGAGTTGACCTGTTGCATAAATGAAGGACTGGGAGTAAAGGTTAACACTTGCATTAGAGAGCTGGACAGAAAAGAGATGAGAGTTTGTTACTAGACGGATGCTACGCACCCGTCGTAGAGGTGGAGGGATGCAAACAGACAGTTCAGAGGAGCAGTGACCATGGAAGTAGCGACAGGAAAGAGATAAAGAGGCAACAGTGCGGCGAAGAGACAGAGGTTGAAGGGAGCCAGTCAGAGGAGGAGAGTTAATGAGACGAAAAACCTTTGACTCCACCCTGTTGAGAAGAACTGCATGTGGGGAGTCTCCCCACACATGACAGTTGTACTCCACACAGGAGCGAATAAATCCCGTGTATAAAGTCAACAACTGTGCAAGGGTAAAAAAAGGAACGGAGTCGGCTTGGCACACCTAATCTCTTGGAAGCAGATTTTACAAGAGATGTAATATGATCTTTCCAAGATAAATCCCGAGTGAATGAAACCCCAAGCATGTTCAAGGATGATGCTGGATTGAGCTGGGTATTATTAAACATTAGTGGGTACTCCTGTAGAAGAATTTGTCAGCTTGACAGGTGTAAAAACTGAGTCTTTGATGCATTAAAAACAAACAAGATTATTTTTACCCCAGTCAGAGATAAGGAATGACATTAGGAATGACATTGCCTCATCCCTTGTTTTTTGAAGTAACTGCTGGGATGGACGTTGCGGGAACTGAATGTACATTTTAGAAGATCATTGATGAATAAAAGGAAAAGAGTTGGTGATAGGATAGAGCCCTGAGGAACACCACTGTTGAGAGATCTAGGAGAAGAGCGATGGCCGTCTACAACAGAAGTAATAGAACGACCAGAAATGAAGTTGTAGATGAAGGCACAAATAGAAGGATAGAAACTGCAAGAGAGCAGTTTGGAAATTAAAGATTTATGCCAGACTCGATAGAAAGCCTTTGAAATGTCAAGTTCAATGGCAAAGTTTTCGCCGAAGTCATCAAAGGAGGATGATCAGGAGTCTGAAAGGTAGGTGAGAAGATCGCCAGTGGAGCGTCCCTGACGGAACCCATACTGACGATCAAAAAGAAGGTTGTGATAGGAAAGATGCTTTAAAATTTTTCTGTTAAGAATAGACTCGAAAACTTTTGAGAAACAGGATGTTAAAGCAACTGGACGATAGTAAGAGGGATGGGAATGGTCACCATTCTTTGGGACTGGCTGAATGAGAGCAAACTTCCAGCATGAAGGAAAGGTATAAGTTGATAGACAAAGGCTAAAGAGTTTACCTCAGCAGGGTGTAAGCACAGAAGCACAGTTCTTGAGGACAACAGGAGGGACTCCATCAGGCCCATATGCCTTGTTAGTATTGAGGCCAGTAATGGCAGAAAATACATCAGCTGAAAAAATTTTAATGTCAGCCATGAGGAAGTCAGAGGAGGGAAATGATCGAGGAATAGCACTGGAATCGTCTAAGGTGAAATTGGAGGAGAAAGTCTGAGCAAAGAGATTTGCTTTATCAGTAAAAGAAATAGCTACAGAGCCATCAGAATAGAAAAGAGGATGGAAGGATGATGAGGTAAGTTGTTAGAAAGGTTTTTGGCAAGGTGCCAGAAGGAGCGAGAAGAATTCGAGTTGGAGAGTTGAGAGCATTTAGTACGGAGGAAATTAATTTTAGCAGAGAGAAGAACAGCCTTAGCACGATTCCGGGCAGAAACAAACAAGATATGATTCACGGGTGGGTTGGCTCTGGTACCTTTTATTGGCCCTCTCCTTGTTGCGGCAAGCATTAGAACAAGCGTGATTAAACCAAGGCTTTCTTGCATTAGTCAAAGAATATGAGAAACGAATGTATGTTTCCATGCCCGAGAGAATAACCTCCATAATGCACAAGGCACACTCAGATGGCTCCTGGCCATGGAAGCAATAATTATTCCAAGGAAAATCAAAGAAATGCTGCCAGAGGGCCTCGCAGTCCGCAGCTCCAAAGTGCCACAGATGACGTTTCATTGGAGGGTCCACAGGCCGTACCGGAGCGAGAGGAGAGGTTAAGGTAATAAGGTTGTGATCGGAGGAGCCCAACGGAGAGAAAAGATAATCAGCATAAGCAGAAGGATTAGTTGTAAGGAAGAGGTCAAGTATGTTGGAGGTCTCTCCAAAGCAGTCAGGGATACGGGTAGGGTGCTGTACAAGCTGCTCTAGGTCATTAAGGATAGAAAAGATGTAGGCTTGTTCACCAGGTGGATCAGTGAAAAGAGAGGAGAGCCAAAGGTGGTGGTGAAGACTAAAATCTCCTAGAATGGAGATTTCAGTGAAAGGAGAAATAGATACAATGTGTCCCATCGTAGAAGTAAGGAAGTAGACGAATTTTTGATAGTCAGTAGAATTAGGGGATAAGTAAACAGCACAGATATATTAGTCAGAGAATGACAGGAAAGCCAAAGCCACAGAGTAGAGAACTCAGAAGAATCAAGTTCAGGAACAAGAGAACAAGATAAGTCGTTGCGTACATATACACAACAGCCACCTTTGGCTTTGAAATGAGTATAGAAAAAGTATGAGGATACAGAAAAGGGTTTGCTGTCAGTTGCCTCAGACAGCTGAGTCTCGGCTAAAAAGAGAAGCTGTGGTTTAGAGGAGGAGAGGTGGTGTTCAACAGAGAGAAAGTTAGAGGAAAGGCCGCGAATGTTGCAGAAATGAAGAAGAAGTGAGGCAGATAGTGGTTCCAGGCAGCTCATAGAGTCGTTACCGGGGTAGGGACGGATGGTGGGGGCGTTTATGGTCCTCTCCCCCTGGGGACTCCTAGGCAAGGTTTGAGTGTGTCATTTTCCTTTTTTTTTTTTTTTTTTTTTTTTTTTTTTTTGAGAAGGAAGTGTAGTGTGTACTGTGCAAGTAGTTTGGTGTTGACAGTTTGAGAAACTTGTATTAAAGAGCATGCTGGCCTACTCTCTGTGTTACTGAAACACTGAAAAAATTCAGCAAAGGGGGATGGTCAGGAACTAGTCCCGAGGGCTGATGAAACGGGAGCTCTAGCTCTCCCTGTCATCAGCTTTCAACCCACCCTGGGAGTACTGCCCTGCTCAACTGATGCTACAGTCTACTCCTCAATACTTGGCGAAACATACTGACAAATGAGGAAGTGAAGGAGCGTTGTGGTGTTGATGTGGATATGATAGAATGCGTTAGGAGATATACAGTAAGGTGGTTTGGACATGTGGAGAGCGAGAGACTAACGAGGAGAGTGTATGATAGCGAAGAGGAGGGGGAAAGACGGAGGGGGAGGCCAAGGGCGAGATGGAGGGATGGATTGGAGAGGCATTTGAGAGAAGAGGGTGTGAGCTGGGGGAAGGGCATTGAAATGGCGATGAACAGAGCAACATGGAGACGATTTCCTTGTGGCCACCCTTTGTGGGAATGGGGCGTCTGGCAATTGATAGAGATAGAATTTCCTCCTGCCACCAAACAATTTTATTAATTTTATAGAGACCTTTCGAACTAGAAGATTCAGACATACCGTAGCTTTCATTAACTCCTTCATATTGGAAGGTCTGTCCTGAGATGAATAAATGTCTGGAGACATCAACAACAAACTAAAACATAGGAGACGCTTAGCTGTTGAAACCCTCCACCTGACCAAGCACATATCCCCACCGCCCTGCACACCTAACAAAGCGCATAAGGCGTCTCCCCTCTGTATAACACAGAGACATTAAAAGTTAGAAATTTCAGCAGTTTACCCATGGTAATAATGAACTTATGAACAGATTCGATGAAATTATGACTCGTGCTTTTTTTATTTAGGCAGCCATTTTTTATGCTTACATAATAGGTACAGTCAAGAAACTTCATACTTTATTAGAAATTCATATTATCATTTATCATGTACAAAGTCTGCCTCCTAAGTATAATAGTTGCAAAGTTCTAATAGAAGTACGCATTAAAATAATCGGTTGTTTATATTTTAGCAGTTTCATAACATATCATAATCTCATGGCATTCTGATTACCAAAAGGCACCAGGACGCATATTAACACATATTCCTGGAGAGTCTGAAGCCTGTACCTGTATTAATTTATGAGTCCTCGCCCGGACACGATAAATTGTTTTTGTTTTACTTTTCATTATTAAAAAAAAAAAAAACTTAAAACACAGTATTCTACCTATCAAAAGAGACCAGTTCACTATAAGACACTTAACTATGTGAAATTCCATGACTTTATAGTGAATACTTTCTGAGCTCTGGCCCGGAAACGAAATCTCTACGGCCTGCCAGTTGCCCTGCTGCCTTGCTGTCCTCCTTTACAGACGGACACCAGCTGATCTCAGTGATAACAATGCCCTTCTCTGACTTTGTCTGGTGGAGAGTAACAACTTAGAAATTATCTAATCTGACAATACTAAACATAACCTGGGCTTTTCAGATTCCTTGTGCAGGTCGCATTGAAATCTCCAAGAAAATTATTTTGCTTCTTAATTAAAAAAAAAATAAAAAAAATGTAAGACACAGCATTCTACCTATCAAAAGGGACCAGTTCACTATAAGACACATAATATTGTGAAATTTTATGACTCTACAGTGAATACTTTCTTAATTCTGGCCCGGAAATGAAACCTACACCCGGCCAGCCGCCCTGCCGCCCACCTCAACGGATGGACACCTATTGATTTCAGTGATAACAACGCCTTCCTCTAACTTTGTCAGCTGGAAAGTAAAAATGCTTTACCAGATTCTGGGCTTGAATTAACTCGGCTTGGCTTTTTTCTTTTTTTAAATCGAAGTACCACTAGATGATTATTTTCAAAGATTCTATTAAACACTATTGGTGGAGTAGATATTTAAGTCTACATTTAATCCCTCCAGCTGAATTTCATCGTCTAAATATATGATTAGAATAAAAAACATGCCCCCTGTCTGAAGGAGAAAACACTAAAATAAGTTCCTGGCCATTTCAAGTGAAACTATGGATTTTTTTTTTTTTTTTAAGCTATTAACAGATTGGCCTGGGAGGAAGGTAGAGTCCCGGAGGATTGGAAGTCAGGTATAATTATTCCCTTGTACAAAGGAAAAGGGGAAAAAGAAGTGTGTGGTAATCATAGGGGCATTTGTCTTCTTAGTATAATAGGAAAAGTGTATGGTAGGATACTTATAGACAGAGTTAGAGAAAGAACAGAGAAATTAGTGGAGAAGAACAGGGAGGCTTTAGGAAGGGAAGAGGTTGTGTAGATCAGATATTCATTCTTAGATCTTTAGTGGAAAAGTTTCTAGAGAAGGGAAAGAAGTTGTATGCGGCTTTCATGGATTTGGAGAAAGCATATGACAGGGTGGATAGACAAGGATTGTGGAAAGTGTTAAGAATATATGGAGTAGATGGGAAGTTGTTGAATGCTGTGAAGAGTATGTACGATGGTGCGAAGGCTGCAGTGCGTGTGGATGGTGAACTAAGTGAATTTTTCTCTTTGAAAGTTGGTTTGAAACAAGGATGTGTCATGTCTCCATGGTTGTTCAATCTGTACATGGATGGGGTAATAAAAGAGGTACAAGGTAGGGTAGTGGATGTTGGAGTGGCCCTGGTGAGAGAGGATAGTGTTTGGAAACTCCCTGTACTGTTGTTTGCAGATGATACTGTGTTGTTGAGTGAAGACGAAGGGGAGCTGCAAGGCTTGGTGGATGAGTTTGAGAGAGTGTGTAAGAAACGGAACCTAAAGGTGAATGTAGGGAAGAGTAAAGTGATGGTCTTTGAGAGAGGTGAAGTTAGTGAATGTACAGCAAGGTTAGATGGTGAGGAATTGGAAAATGTGAGTACGTTTAAGTATTTGGGTAGTGTGATAAGTAAGGATGGAGGTTTGGAGTGTGAAGTGCTTGAAAGGGTACAGCAGGGAAGAAAGGTTGCTGGTTCCTTGAAAGCAGTGATAAGAAACAGGGAAGTGAGCATGGAAGTGAAAAGTTACTACATGACAGTATTGTGATACCAACTCTAACGTACGGAAGTGAAGCTTGGACATTGTTGGAAGGACACAAGTCAAGAGTGAGAGCAGTGGAAATGAGTTATTTAAGAGGAGCCTGTGGAGTCACGTGGAGAGACAGGCTGACGAATGAGGATATAAAGAAGCGTTGTGGTGTGGATGTGGATGTGATAGGAAGCGTTATGAGGAACACACTGAGGTGGTTTGGCCATGTGGAGAGGATGGAGGGCGAAAGACTGACGAAGAGAGTGTATGTGAGTGAGGTGGAGGGGGGAAGAGGGAGGGGGAGGCCGAGGATGAGATGGAGGGATGGGGTGGAGAGGTATATGAGAGAGGGGGGTGTGAGTTGGGAGCAGGGCAGTGAAATGGCGGGGGACAGGGCGACTTGGAGGCGATTTGTTTGTGGCCACCCCAAATGGGATTGAGGCGTCTGGCAATAGATAGATAGAGATAGAACAACTTTTAAATAAAGTTTTTAAATCAGATAACTTTGTAGCATGGAACATTCTTCGGTTTAAAGAAGTCGTGATTTAGCTAAAGAATATGAATTGGATCAGATTAATGAGAAGGTCAAGTGCTCATCATCATCATCAGCAGCAGCAGCAGTAGCAGGTGCGTAAGTCAGTAAACTGACAAATGAAAAGCTCTCCTAGGATTCTGCAGACTATCTCTATTCTTTATGAACCAGAGGGTTGCTAACTTATGGAGTTTATATTGAAGTTTTTCGTAAGTACGCATATTGCTGCAGTCCTACCTTAATTTCACCCAGATTTTTGTCCCTTTGCAGCTTATTACACGAAGCTCAATGCCAAAAAAAGGCCATACTGTGACTTTACATCCTTTTCACTCAGCGCGTTCTCGACTAGTGCCATATTCTAGTGTTTCTATCGTTCCGGCTTAGTATTCATGGTGAAGCGATGGCAATTTTAGGCCAGGGTAAAGTAAAAAGGATAAAATGACAGGCTAATTATTTCCATTTTTTGTCGGATACCCATACCGTCTGCTGGTGAAAGAATACACAAGTTAAACTTACAGTGATTTAATACAGTCGTCGAGGTGCTATGCCTCCAGGAAAGTGAAAGCTGGGATTTTTTTTTTTTTTTTTTTTTTTTGCTAGCGAGACAATCTCAGTTTTTAGAAATTTCTCCTTCACTCCCTCCGCCTTCCGTGGTGCCCGGCCATCGTTGCACCCTTGTATGACTCCTGCAATAGGAAGAATCTCCCCTATGCTGAATAAAATCGTTTGGCCGTGGCAGGTATATAATAGATGAGATTTCTGTCGTCTTTAGAGGGTTAGAAGAGACTGTTGTCATCCCCCTAGACGGTGATAGGCCATTCGTTAGCTGCACATAGTCGTCTGGTAGTGACAAGAACAAATATTCTCAAGATTTTTTACACTAGTTCAGATGCCATGCTATCACAGAAGCTAAAGAGTCTTCATACTAGGGAGAGGAATTTTACGTATGATATTTTTCTTGGCGTCACTCCACCCGTCTCCCTTGAGAGCCTCACACCGCCCTCCCCTCGTACAAACTCTCTGGGGATCTCGCGTCAAAATGGAAGGCACAGGGGTGAAACCTGGGCCAGGAGTGGGGTCAAGGGCCACGCCGGGTCGCGAGTTGGACGAGAAATGAAACGAAATATGACTCTGAATTCTACTTGGCTTGTGTATTCTGTCAACTGATGACATTTTCTTTTCCAACTGGATATATTTTTTCCTTCAATATATATATATATATATATATATATATATATATATATATATATATATATATATTCATTTATTATTTCTCATACCTTTGATCTTTCCGATTTCCTTTTCTTTCCGCATCAGAAAATCTTATTTTTTAACACTTTCTTTCAGTTAATGGTGTGTAATAATACTGATTAAAATATAAACCTGACTTCTTTAGCACCTTCATCTCAAGTGGTGTCACCTAAGCAAAATATAATATTGTGGTTTTCGCAAGAACATAATGCAAAGTTCATCCTCGGACCGAAGAAGTTATTAGGCAACCGTCCCACGCATCCAAAAACAGCCGAAAACCCGGTCCAAATACCAATAGAACGCTGTTTTAAATGGTGACTATGCACCAAGTTAAAGAGCTATAACGCACACCTAAACATCCGAAAGTTTTTTTTTATGACTCAGGCACCATCCATTAGAGCTGAGAACGTGTCTACGTCCGAAAGTTAAGAGCACAGTCACATCCCACGCATCCTAAGCCTCTCACATTACCACGAGACTAACTATAATAATTATGCCGAAGTTTAGAGACATACTGTACACCTCCCACACATCTAAGACCTCCCCCACTCCCACCTGACAACCTTTATAAAAGCAGGTAAACTGTATTTTTGCTCTCGATTCCAGAGGACATAATGCACACTTCTTTTGTATCCTAAGCTGCCACAACTCACTGAACTACTCACATAAATGAGCATAAATGAATTGCAAACGTTAAAAAAAAAAGAAAATACTGTTTACCTCTTATATGTCATGAACTTCCACAGCCCACCTGAACTACGCATATATATATATATATATATATATATATATATATATATATATATATATATATATATATATATATATATATATATATATATATATATATATACTCCTGTGTGTGTGTGTGTGTGTGTGTGTGTGTGTACTTTCGGTTTTCAGTCTTTTCACTAAAATAACGTCTTGTTCGGACGCGAGGGGCTCTATTTCCGTATATTTCATCAAAGACCCATATGACGGCCCAGGCAGTCCCGCATAGACGAAATACCTGTGTATTTTTTTTTAATTCTTGGTATTTCCAGATCATAGTCAGGCTTGGAAAGACTTTTTTCGTTTGAGGAGTGAGATATAGCGTTTGGTTACCACCTCAGTACTACTGAATTCTGGTCTTAAAAATAAAAAACAGTCTGACGATAGAATAAAATAAAGACGTCATCGGACTGCATGGGTTAAGAGACATAAAAACCACACATCTCAAATCACTTCACGACCCTTCCCAACAGCCTCCATTAACTCAGAGAAAAACATGCCTCTTCCCAAACATTAACGCATATATAGCACACCTTCGCATTCCAAACCCCCTACAGCCTTTCCTAACTACCCTTACAAATGTGAAATATAATGGGACGATGCTCATTCCAAACTTTTCGCCGCGCCAACTAACATCCTAGGAGTACACAGAGGAAAAAAAAAGTGGCTGTACTTGAAGTTTAAGGAATATGATCGAAACAATTCTCGTACAAGAGACTCCCTTTTCACCTAACTCCTTTTATACATAAAAAAAAATAATAGTAATTTTGAAAAAAAAAAATGGCCAAAGCTTAAAAGATATGGTGCAAACCTCTAATGTATGCAAGACCTCCCATGATCCTACGTAACACTTTGCACAAACCCAGAAAAAATGTGCCTACGCAAAAAAAAAAAAAGAAAAAAAAAAAAAATCACTGCAAAGGATCGTTTCTAAGTGAAATAAATGAGTGTGGCACCTGAAAGGCAGAGCATAAAAGAGACATCATTGCACTTACTGAGTTAAGCATGTTGTAATTCTTCACCATGAGAGCTCCTCCTAAAGCAGAATACACTCGCCTGGCTGAAACAAAATAAAAACGTTACGGTATTGAAGGTACTGAATATCTGTTTCACACTCCCTTGCACTTTACATAAACGCAGATGACATACTGAAATTACTTTTAATCTTCCGGCTAATGTGAAGATCGCACACACACACACACACACACACACACACACACACACACACACACACACACACACACACACACACACACACACACACACACACACACACACACACACACACACACACACACACACACACACACACACACACACAATCATGCCTACATGCATATATACACATATATACTCACATACATAGTGTAAGTATGGGTAAAAATGCTCAGACTGTAATACCTTCACTACAAGTGTTTTCTCTTAGATTATTAAAACCGTCTAATGGGAACACGAATAAAATGTATAATGTGTCACACAGAGGAGGGTTATACTCGTAAAAGACTGTTTACAAGGAATATAATACAATACACATTTCAGATATGTGACTTAGATCCACAACACCCTACGCACACACCAACAAAATACCCTAACCCGACTTCCTCCCCACTCCTAAAGTAATACCTTTACCTCTCTTCCTCCCCACTCCCCAAGTAATGTCCCCAATCCTCAAGTAATAATAATAGAAGAAATTCATAAACCCGGTGAAATATTAATATTATATAATTCAATTCTTCCAAATTTCTCACGACCCTACCTGACATCTTACGTAACCCGCCCGTCGACTCCCAAAGAATGAAAGTAAAAGCAAATTATAAACAGCTCGATATTAAGGTTATGTAATGCACACCTTCCAAATCCGTCGTCACACTCGTGCCTGAGGTCTTGCGTGACACATCCATCTACACTCAAAATGAAGAAGAAAAGAAAAGAAAAATATGAACTGCTCGAAAATTAAGGTTATATAATGCACGCTTCCAAATGTCTTACGAGAGTACCTAAGGTCTTATGTAACATACCCTTCCTCCTTCCCATACGCACACATATATATAATATTTTAACTGTACTCGAAGATAACGCGCCTCTCACACCTATCTAACAACCTTACCAAAAAAAGCCTGCATAACGAGGGCACTCAGGGAGCGCATACCTCGTCCATGCCAGACTACAGTAAAGATTTTAAAAGGCTTTCAGTATCAAACCCTCTGATCACGGTCCTATGCATTTGTCTCAAGTCGGTCGTGAGATATTAGTAATTTAAATGTTTTTCCAAACATGATATTCACCTTTCCAGTCAGAATTTTAAAACATGTTTTCTGCTGGACTTCAATCATTATTCCACATTCGGTGCAGCTCCACCCCTTATTTCCATTATTTTGCTAAAGAACAGATAGGCAGACAGACAGACCAAACAAAAAAAAAAAGAAAAAGAAAATAGAAAAAAAAAACTCTTTGGACGAGGTAAAAAAAAGGTAAATGTTGGAGTAATTATGCCAGAGCATTAAGGATATGTATTACACACTTCTCACGCCTCCTATAACTCTCTTACATCCCAACCCCCCCAAAGCCCAGGTGTAGAAGCTTCCTCTAACACCCCTCCAGTCCCAAACTCCACGCCTCTCACATTCCACCATCGTTCACATTCCTACACACTTCAGCCAACTCTTATATTCCACAAACCCATGCATTCCACACATCTCGTATACATTCCATGCAACTCTTACACATTCAGCACATTCCACACACTTTGCATTCACTGCTCACACATTCCATACACCTCTCATACACTACCAGCACATCTAATATTCTCCAAACATTACCCACAGATTCCACACCTCCTACACGCCTCCCACACATTTCACACACCGCCCACACATTCCACACATCTACACATTCCACACACTTCTCACATAGTGTATTCCACAAAGCTTCCATAATTCTACACCCCTCCCTTACACTCTACATCTCTCACACATTCCACAGTTCTCCCATATCCCCACCTGAATAACCACAACACCCTCGTACCTCCGCAACACCCTTCAACCCCTCCTGCCTTCCTTAATCTAACCCCTCCAACAACCCTCCTCAAACCCGTCCCAGTACACCCCTCCAACTCCTCACACAACCCCACTCCAGCTCCTCCCGCAATCCCCTCCAACCCCTCTCGCATTTCCTCTCCAACCTATCTCATAAGCCCTCCTCCAAAACCTCCCATAATCCCCTCCAACCCTATTGCAACTCCCCTCCAGCACGATCCTCAACTTCCCTCCAACTCCTCCCGCAACCCACTCTCAAACCTGCACTTCTCCAGTTCCCTTCCTTCTAACCCCTCCCACAACTCCCCCACAAACAATTCTTTACGTTCCCTCAAGCCTCCTCGACCAACCCCTCCAGTCCCTTCCCAACACCCCCTTCAACCCCTCCAGCAACCCCTCCAATCCCCCCTCCCCCTCCATCGAGCAAGTACATTCGGCAATTGAATTTCCAGCGTCAGTAAATTCGCCCCCCAGGGAATGTTGGCAGGACTACCCTCTCATGATGAAGGGCCGGTTGAGCAGTGGTGCCGGGGGGAGTTATAGTCTCTGATATATCGCGGCTGGTTGGGCGAGGACAGGGATGGGGAGAGGACAAGGGGAGAGGAGATGGATAGGGATAGGGAGAGGGAAGGGATAGGGAGTGGACTGGGATAGGGATAGGGAGAGGGAAGGGATAGGGAGAGGGCAGGGGGATAGGGCTGGTAGAATGGGGAGGAGGGATGAAAGGGCAGAAGGGAGGAGAGAGGATTGGTCAGAGTAGGAAAAGGGAAGGATGAGAGGGCAGAAGGTGAGGGAGAGGGAGATGATGAATGAGAACGTAGAAGGAGAAGGGAGGGAGAGCATGAATGAGAGAGAGCAGGAGTAGGGAGAGAGAAGGATGAGAGGGCAGGGGGGAAGGGAGAATCTGGGTTAGAGGGTTGGTTGAGTGGGGAAAGGGAAGGATGAGGGGGCAGGAGAAGGGAAGGGAGAGAGTAAATTAGAGGGCTGACAGAGCGGGAAGAGAGGGAAGGAAGCGAAGGCAAAAATGGAGAGGGAAGGGAGAGGAAAGGATGGATGAGAGAGGGCAGGGAGAGAGGACTGGTGAAGTGTGGAGAGGGAAGGATGAATGGGCAGAAGGAGAGGGAAAGAGAGAGAATGGATGAGAGGGATGACAGAGTAGGGATGGAAGAAAGGATGCGAAGGGAGACGTAAGAGAGAGGGGTGAACGGATGGAAGAGGGCACGGGGAGAGGACTGGTGTTGTGGGGAGAGAGAAGGGTAAGGGGGCAGGAGAGGGGAAGGGAAAGGATGGATGAGGCGACTGGCGGTGGGGAGAAAGGAGTGGATTTGAGGTCAGAAGGGGGAAAGGAAAGGGGAGGAGAGGATGGATGAGAGAGGGCAAGAGGAGAGGACTGGTGGAGTGAGGGAGAGGGGAGGATGAAGGGACAGAAGAAGAGGAGAAGGAAGAGGAAGGACAAGAGGGCTGGCAGATTGGGAAGAGGGGGCAGGATGCAAGGGCAGAAGAAGGGAGGGAAGGGCGAGGAGAGGATGGATGGGAGAAGGCAGGGGGAAAGGACTGGTGGAGGGAATAGAGAGAAGGATGAGAGGGGAGAAGGGAAACAGATGGAGGAGGTTAGGTGAGAGGTCTGGAGAGTTATGGAGGGAAGGAAAAAAAGCTAAGAGAGAGGGTGTGAATGTAGGCAGGAGAGAGAGGAGGAGGAAGGGAGAGGATGGTGATGGGACAGAAGGAGAGGGAAGAGGGTAAAGATTAGATGTGAGGGCATGAAAAAGGAAAGGGGGGAGGGTGAGGGGCAGAGGAATGGTATATAGGAGGGCAGTAAGAGAGGGCAAGGGGGAAGATGAAGTGGAGGGGAGAGGATGGATGAGAGAGCGTGAGGAAGGAGGAGAGGGCTAGAGAATAAAAGAGAGAGAAGGGGAGAGGATGGATGACAGGGGAAAGAGCGGAGGTCAAGCCAGGAGGGGAGAGCTGGAAAGCAGAGAAGAGGGGCGTAGGGAGAGGGGGAGGGAGAAAGCATGATGAGATGGTAATGGAAAGAGAGCAGGAAGGTAGAAGGCGTGGGCTAAAAGGACATAGGAAAGAATAGGGGAAGACGACTGGGGGAGAAGCTAGAAGACTGATGAGAGGGCAGAGAGTTTGGGAAGAGGGCTGGAGAGAGAGAGAGAGAGAGAGAGAGAGAGAGAGAGAGAGAGAGAGAGAGAGACAGACAGACAGACAGACAGACAGAGACAGACAGACAGACAGACAGACAGACAGACAGAGACAGACAGACAGACAGACAGACAGAGACAGACAGACAGACAGAGACAGACAGACAGACAGACAGACAGACAGAGCAGAAGGACGGTCTAAAAGTGAAGGAGCAAGTAGAAGAAATAACATGAATGACAACAGACGGAGAGGGCAGCGGTAAATATTAGGGGACTGCAAAAAAAAGGGAGGGGAGAGAGTGGGTGAAAAGGTCAGAGAGACAGGGTAAGAGAGAGGACTGTTAGAAAGGGTCGGAGAAAAAGAATGAGAGACAACAAAGGAAAAAGATATAAGAGACAACAGAACAGAAAGGCAGATGGAAAGGGAACAAGGAGGGGATACAGGGAGAGGGCAGAGGAGACAGCAAAGAATGAGATGGCAAGGGCAAGAATAGAATTAGAAGAGGTTGGGGAAAGGGCAGGGGCAAGAGAGAAACTGTATCAAAGGGCACAGAAGAAAACTGAAAAAAGAGGAAGAGACAAGGATAAGCACTGCAAGAAAAGGCAGGAACACTGAAAGAGACGAGAGGGCAATGACATGCACCGAAAACTGAATATAATTCACCTGGATCGGAAATGCAAAGCGGCGGTGATGGGAAGAGATTGTGGGAGGCTGGACTGTGAGGGCACGTGAGTTATGGCCAGTCTGCATGACGTATTACCTGTATGTATGCAAAAAGTGTCCTTTAGATACAACACTGCATGATATTTTAAGAGTTGTGGCCGGCCTGCTCTTAGAACTTCTGTCAAGTTCTTCCGATAGGTAGAATATTGCACCAGGCTATACAAATTACAGAGCACCTACAAAATCATCTGTTAAACTGACAATTGCACATGACCATGCCAGTTGTAGCTGGACTACATAACATATTACACGTAACAGTGCAGAACCTGTCTATTAGAAAGAAAGAGCCATAATAAAGCGCTGCGAATGACAGTCGCATGTCTGTTGGGTGCTGTTCTTGGCAGTATCACAGGCCGTAAAATATGCGCCCCCTTTATCCCTCTTCACCCAGATGAGTTCTAGGATAAGATGGATTCCTATCAAATACTGAATGTCTGCCTGAGTTACCCTCGAGATGTCGACATGCATAAATCTCAATTTCCTTCATACTTGCCATCTTAAAACAAATTTTATCAATGGTGCAACATTTTTGGAAATGAAGTGTTTAGATAAGCATTCATTAAGCCTCCTACTACTAAGGAACTCGTGTAAATTGAATTAAATCACCTAGCAGCATCAAAAAAAAAAAAATTACAAATGATGTCCTCGGGCTAATGAGGCTAATAGATGGGAGAGCAAACTCGTTGAGGAAAAGTCGTATCAAAGTACACACACACACACACACACACACACACACACACACACACACACACACACACACACACACACACACTCAAAGACATATTCACTGCATCTCCAAACGCATACATATCCATACGAACACAAAGGCAGCCACTCACCTTACTCCCACTCGACTTAAACACACACACACACACACACACACACACACACACACACACACACACATACGCAAACAAACACAAAGACACCCACTCACCCCTCCCGGCACACACACACACACACACACACACACACACACACACACACACACACACCTGAAGATAATCATGTTGAGGCTACACATCACAGGATACGGGGTAATGCAAGGGAAATGGACAGATGACATAAATAATAACACTATTGCTTGGACTTGTGAAAAAATGCGCACTAAGCAAGACATTAGGTAAAAGCGGAATTATGTAAACTATCGAAATTCCTGATCTTCGGTAACATTTAATGAACGTTGTTTCCATTCCCTGCGTTACAATAGGTTCTCCAAACGCTAAGAATGTTATCTGGTGGAAGCAAGAACAAAAATCATCTAATGGTATCAAGATGAAATAATAAAAACGTTAGGTGGAGGGAAAATTAAATTGTAAAACGGTAAAAACAACAAAGGCGACTGGCAGTGTCGAAAAATAAAGAAAAGAAAAGAGTAAAAGAAAAGTCATTATACTGGAGCCTAATACAATGCGGTGGCTCAATCGGTAGAGAGTTCGCCTGCAGTCCTAACGGACCCGGGTTCAAATCCCGCTGGGGCAGGGATCAGTTTAAGGATTTGAATTTCATAAACATCAGACTTTACTGATCTACCAGAAGACCCGCCGATATGTCGTAAAAATACCCCCGTTAATACCAATACACCAGTCCTGTATGAGACAGCCCTAGCATGTAATCAGTATGGAAGGTGGGTGTTAGCTCCGAAGTGGTGACATGTAGAGGTGTTTGGTACGTAGTAGGACTACTGGGCCTTGAAAGCAGGCTGTGAAGCCTATGCCCAGAGTCGGTTACATAAAAAAAAAAAAGGAAAAAAAAATCTTAAATTAAATGACGAGTTCTTGTAGTTTCTTTTTACTGTTACCAGGCGATTTATTTCAGCTTTGGGGAGCCACAGGGTTGTGTGGCCAATAAAGGCTGTCTCTAACCCTCCAGTTCAAGTAATCTTTTCTTAGCTGAATAAAATCGTCTGTAGATGGCAAGAGCATATTACAGTAAGATGTCCTCGGACTGTGTCTATTCGATAATAATAATAATAATAATAATAATAATAATAATAATAATAATAAGTTGAATAAACTCGTCTGCAGATACTTTAGCAAGAACAAGTGGAAAATGACGTCCTTTGGGTCCATGTCCGGTTCAGCAATGACAACCTGTCTAATGGTGAAAAATATCCTCTGTAAATAGCAAAGGTGATAAAAGTTGTCCTTGACCTGAAGGGGTTAGCAGTACAAACACCTAGTCACAGCGATCAAAAACTCTCGTAAGCTGACTAATACCGTTAGCAGATAGTAGGAATAAAGTAAAAAAAAACTGTTATTGGGCTAAGTAAATTCTTCTCACCATAGAATTAAAAGGAAAAAAAAAAAAGTTCCGAGGGTAAATAAAACATAGATTAAAATTCTTCTCTTCCACTCTCCCAGGCCAGTGTGTGTTGCAGGAACAGTTCAGTCGGCGATATCAGTGTCTACCCTTACGTATTTCGAAATTCCACTGTCACACCCACAGCCACAGTGAGCCTTCCCAGGAACACATAAGCTAAGGTAAGATTCTAAATGGAGCGCTTTTTATGGACCACCATGTATAAAAGATGTCACTGCATGGAGTTACATTCACTCTGTCTGTAGGATGCGTGTAAACTGTGTGGGATGAGTTGTGCATCGTGGTATATATGTGTGTGTTGGTGGCCTTGAACCAGATGGGTGTAGTTTATAAATAGCCTACTTGCCTCTCTGGGTGATAGGTTAACGAGACCAAATGTGATGAAACTAATCTGAAGCGTTGGCCGGGATGCTAAGTTAACAGACATACATTTACACATACACATATGTACAGTCACACACACACACACACACACACACACACACACACACACACACACACACACATGTTAACGTGATCAAAAATGATAAAATACTATGCAGTGTTACTCAAGTTGCAGAATTAATGAGTGTTCAGTAATAAATACACACACACACACACACACACACACACAAAGCCTTTCCTTCTCACCCCCTCACACACGCATCCAGACAATCACCCCTCGCCCTCTTAAGAATCAATAAATACAATACCTTGCGTGGAACATCAAGGCAGGGGTGAAAAACGACAGTCACAGGTAATTCACTTAAAGGAAGATTCCCACTCGTGCCAAGTTTCTTACAGCATTGAAGGGCAAGCTGGCACCTCAACCCGAACCCAGACTTCTTCGTCCAATACTTTTCCGGATACACGAGTGGTGCATGTAACTACAATTCTTTTCTTATTATCTCTTAATCATTTTTTCTTTTTAGTTCCTTAAGTTCGTTGACATATTTTAAACTTTGTACATTCTGTTTCCATACGGTTTATTCAGCACAAGAGAGGCTTTCGGAATTGGAGGGGGTTGGAAATCGCGATCAATACTTTCTAAACTACAAGAGGTCTCCCTCCAGATTTAATAAACTCGCCAGTAGAAAGGATATAATGGAAAAATAATTAATCGGACTGACGATGTTCAGGACAAAATCTTCTTCACACCCTCTTTCTTTGCCAAACTTTTCCTGTTCGTTAATAATTACCCTCTCTCTAATATCTCTCACACTATTAACCTTAATTATACTCCTATTTTTTTCTACAACGCTGGGCGCATTCATATCCCTGTCGTTCGCACACCCATTTCTGTTAGTGTTCCTCTTGCCCTTTTTACTTCTTTCATAATATCCTGTTAAATTCTTCACCTTGTATTCAACTTCCCTTCCGTTTTGTCATCTACTCTAGACTTGCTATCTCTCTCAATCCGCGTTTTACACCTTTGACCAGAGGACGTCAGTTATTTTATTTTTTCTACGTCATTCTTGTTTGATTCCAACCATTACAGTTGTTATTTAGAATGCGAGAGAGCTTTTGAACTGGAAGGGTTAGATAAAGCCTACCTTAACACCTCCATTACCAGAAGATTCCCCTAATATGAATAAACTCGACTGGTAGCAGGATGGATAAAATAAGGAAATAACGTACTTGGGATGAAGTGGTTAATCCTATTAATCGGGGGACGTCTTTCCAGGTTTTCCTTTGCAACCTACACATTAATTTACTCAGTCTATGGAAGATCTTTCGTAGTGAAGGGGTTAATGAAGGTTATAAACTATCTATCCTCTCCAATTCGAAAACTGTTACATTAATATCGTCTGGTAGCATAAAAAAAAAAAAGTCAAGCCGCTCACTGCCGGACCCCCGGAGCTCTTGTCCCAAACACGGCCCAAAAAAAGGACCAAAACAACCCTAAACAGGAAACTTAAAAAAATAAAAAAATAAAAAAAATAATATTGAAATAGAATCATAAGATATAAAAATTCTATGACCAAGAATCTTTGCGAATATGAAGCAAGTACCTTAGAATCATGTAAGGAGGACTTAGGAGGAACCTGTGGGTGTCCCAGAGGCTCAAGAGGTACTGCATAAGACCACTTTAAAATCGATTTGTTAGTAAATGAAACAAAAGCATTCGGGTGGCGAATCCTAATCGCCCAGCAAAATATGCTGTTGGCTAAGGTACAAGTTACCTACAAATCAAATTAGAAGAAAATTTGCAGAACTACGGAATTCAGTCACTGCGTTTCATGAAAAGAAGCCAATCAACCCCCCAAAAATATATGGCGGCTGGCATTCGGTCATTTTTTATCAAAACCTCACCAAAAGCAACAGGCTTCTGCACATCTACATAGTTGCTATTTCCTGAAGGTTTCGTGAAAATTTATCTACAGCTTCTCGAGATAATGTGGAAACACACACACACACACACACACACACACACACACACACACACACACACACACACACACACACTAATCGCCTAGCCTTGCTAAAGGCGGGCGATAATAAGTAATTCAGTAATTGCATGGCACCGGTGTTGTCAGGCCGACCACTGGGAGAGTCCAGCAATGACGTACCCGGATTAAAATAAAGTTAATACACTCTCTTTTGTCATCTTTATCATCGTTATCCCTCCAATACCACCACCACCACCACCATCATCATCATCATTAATTCAATCATTCAGACAGATTACATGTTTTTCTCTCTTCTTGATGTTCCCAGGCATTTTAGTCAGGTGTAGGGGATATTTCTCGTAATGAACGGGTTAATGAATGCTAAATCGAACTCCATCAGTTCCAAAACGTCTCCTAATCTCAATGTCATCAAATAAAGATAATAATAATATATCGTCGAACTGAAATATTTACCTCCATCACTAGCATCATCACCAATCAGTCCGGTTAACTATTACAATGCTTCTAATTCCGAAGTTCATTCAGGGTGTGCGAGAAAATACTGTCTCAAAGCTCCTCTGTCACCATTAAAAACATATTTCACTTCCCCCACAAGCACTACCACCATTTTTCACTTCACCCACCATCACCACAATCAGTTCCATCGTATATTTCACTGCTGATTCCATTCATTGTATCCATCTCCACCATAACCCCCACCACCACCAGCAGTGTCCCTTCTGTCATCTTGAACACCACCTCTTTGCCACCACCACCATCTCTGCCTTCTTCATCACCAGCACCATCTAAAATCTCTCCACAGTCTCCACACTACTACTGGTCTCTCTATCACTACGGTTGTAAAATACCTCCTCAGTATCCACCACCACCACGATCATTACCACAACCTCACCACCTCATCACCACCACCACTATCCTCACCATTATCATCACAATCAGCCAACACCACTGCCCTCTCCATCTCCACCACCACTATCCTCACCACCACCACCACTATCCTCACCATCATAATCTCCACAATCAGCTAACACTACTGCCCTCTCCATTTCCACCACCACAATCGTCACCACCATCACCACCACCACCATCCCTCCGTCCTTTTTCCTTCATTAATCTTCATGAGAGTCCACGAACTTCTGATGTCCGTCTTGGCAGGCGACTTTATTTTCCTCTTTCTCGGTCTTTCGCTTCGCCCTCTCCTCATATCATACATATTTTCTGGGGCGTCGATAAGTTCTTAATTTACGGGCCCTCTTCCAAGACTGATTTTTTTTTTTTTCCCATACCTCTTTCTCTTTCACTTGGCCCAGATTCTCGTCTTTTTGTAACGTACCGTACTTTACATATTTCAGCAGCAGCACAAGGCAACAGTACGGTTCAATATCCCATGCATATCATTTTGTGTATACCGATATATTCTAGTTTTAATATATTGCTATAGATCAGCATTCGAAAAGGAGACACTGCAATTTTGGGCTAAGTTAGAGTAAAATATATATATATATATATATATATATATATATATATATATATATATATATATATATATATATATATATATATATATATATATATATATATATATATATATATATATATATATATATATATATAGTTCCCTCTTCGTGTGCTGCATGTCCTAATTTCATAACCCTCTGCCATTTTTTGTTCCGTCACTTTCCATCCATTCACCTGATGTACTGGTACCTTCAGATGACTACGCTGGGTGACAAGCCAAGTGGTTCCGTGTAACCCAGGTAACCATTTCCTACACTGGGTGGTAATGTACAACCAAATGGAAGCCTGGAGGGCTAGCGGATTAAGGCGCCCCAATTGGATGTGGCCTGTTAGGTGGATGATGGTGATTAATTGCTCCTACAGTACCGCTCAGGAACGAACAGCTGGTCACGCACCTTGAATATTTTGGCTAAGTAGTCAAGCTCCGGACTATTATGCTCGTGATGGAGGAATAAAGGCCTGGATGATAGAGAGAAGTCAGGTTGATTTATCAGCTTCCAAGAACCAGCACACATGGCAAAACATTCAGAGGGACTAGTTTGTTGACATTATTTGCATACTCGAATTCTAGAGACAGCGAGAGCAAAATATGTCATCGTAATGAAGATGTTAAACGGCCTCCTGCCCTATCTCCGCATTCTTCCCTTCATTAGCATTTCAATCATTTCTTCCTGTGCATCCTAAATTAGGGAACTTGGCAAAGGCGGATTATCATTTTAACTTTCTCCCAAACTTCACTGCTTTCATTTTAATTTCATTCCAAAGTGCTGACCTTCCACGAACGGGTGATTAAGGCGTTTTTGGAGGAGGCGAGAATTCAGTTCTTAATGCCGCGAGATACACATGTAAATATTTCGTATGCACAGGGAATCCAGCTGATAGGAGACACATTTTACTCTGAAGTTTTTGGTCAATACTGACTCACTCTCCAATCTATCTATCTATCTATCTTTCTGTCTATCTATATCTATATCTATATATATATATATATATATATATATATATATATAGATATATATATATATATATATATATATATATATATATATATATCCATCATCCAATCCAACATTGCCCCATGAGGAGCGTAGGAGCCCGGGGCTAGGCAGTTGGTCCCTACATTTAAGATGAGAGTGACCAGCCTCACTCATCCCTGAGTGGCATTACATGAGCAATCAACCCCAACCACTCCTTGGATATAAACCTTCACCGGCTCAATTCGATTGAAGGGCAATAATTACCCACTAAACCACCAGGCGCCAAAATTTGGTTATATGGTTACCACCCAGCGTAGTAAATAGTTTCCTGGTGCACAGGAAACCATTTGGCTTGTCACTCAGTGTAGAGTCACCCACAGGCTGAAGGAAGTGGAAATAATGAAGGAAAGAAAGACAGAAGAGGGAGTGTAAAGTCACCCGTAGGCAGAAGGACAAGGAAAGAATACAGGAAAGAAAGACAGAAGAGAATGGAAGGAAAGAAGGATGGAGAGGAAAGGGCAGACACCCGAGAGCAGCACTACATCGAGTGAGTGGATGGTGAGCTCCCCCCTCCACACACACACACACACACACACACACACACACACACACACACACACACACACACATATATATATATATATATATATATATATATATATATATATATATATATATATATATATATATATATATATATATATATATATATATATATATATATATATATATATATATATATATATATATATATATATATATATATACACTGTAATCCTGTTTTTTGCAAAGCATTTGGCCCCCTGGTTCGTTTAGATGGATGGAGTATATACGGACATGCGCGTGGCAGGGGTTGCAGCCAATATTTTAACGCCCTGAATTCGGTGACTTATTTTAAAAATATATTATTGTTCACTCCAACGTATTCCATTCAGCTAGGGCTAGAATTTTCGATGTGGAGGAGACAGATAATCGTATATAGGAGCCACAAAAATGAAATGCAAAATTCGTTATTTTTCTGAAAAGAATGACATGGCAGTCCAAGGAATGGCTCCTCCCACAGCTATTATGAAGAGCAATTCTGTGCAATTCTGTTGCATCGCTTGGTCAGTGAGGAGAGGCTAAGAATAATAAAGCTTGAATGATGAGAGAATGAATGTAGCAGTTGCGACCCCAGACTCATCTTGACGTGAACCCAGTGGACTGCAGGGTGTAACTGCCCTTCTCCTGCAACCCACCATCCTCCTTTCGGGGGATAGGAAGGGAGGTGAGGGGCGTCTGTAAAACCAGGTAGTTCCACCTCCTAGTTACTTGTATATCGGTGCCATTACATGAACACCCCCCACTCCCGCAGCGGGTGAATAGATATGTGGCCCATGTTAACAACTTGTGCTTGCCTGTTGGCCTCTCTGTATCTCTCCCATCCCGTGTAAATGGGAAGGGGGGGTTAATAAGACGAAGACGATGACGAAAGATTATCCGATACTCTCTGAAAGTACATCATTCCGAAGCCTGATACTTTAAGGGGATATTCTCATCCTCTTCCTATATTTCTTGTGCTCCTGAATTAATCCACTCCTGACGATTGTAATTGTAATTCCAATGCACATTTTAAAGCTTCCCTTGTCTTCGCTTCCTCTCCATATCCTAGTCCATTATGGCTGTGTGCGATATTACATTGCTCACCCTGATTCTTTGCCATCTTTTCATGTTTCCTTAGCCAATCCATGCCTCACAGATATACAGTAAATCTCACTGACACGTATACAGATTAAGTAATCCCGCATTATTTCACCTGCAGTTATACCACTGTCTTGTGAGTCAACTACAAACTTTCTACTGTATTTCATCTATCGTCGGGCATCATTATTCAGCTCAGTTAAACCCACGACTGCAAAAATTTAACCAATTTTATACAGTGACTGCGTGTCTTTTTATGTCTGTCAGCCATTAGACGATATATTGAGCTTAATCACTTAGCTATGATGACGCTTTTTCTAGCTTTTTGGCTAAATTTCTAAGCTATTTTATTTAGCTTTGGACATTCTTCTTCTGAACTGGATAGGTTAGTCATACACAAACTTAGTCCATTCACCAAATAAAGCTAGACCCTAGACCCTTTCTGAAAAAAATTGTCTAGAAGTATCAAGAACAATATGCAAAAGACTTCATGGGGTTGAAGGAGTTAAAACAAATGCGTCAGTCAAGGAGTCAAGGGATTGTTTCTAAGCCTTTAATTAGGAAGAAATCCCACAACCTGAAGAGAGTCTTTGGCGTTAGTAAGGATATATAAAAAAGAATAAGAAAAATTGCACCGAGTAAGATAAATAACCGCGTTTATATTTCCAGCTACCTTAACTGAAGGTAATCTCAACCAAGTAAAAGGACCTGTCTCCTCCAAAAGGTTAACTTATCAACAGTGTAGCAATTAAACGCGGCCTCGTGCATTAATTGGTCACCCTGGGAAAAGCAATTCACCTGGTATTTACTTACAGGTTAACGCACTAAATCCGACTAAAGTCCTTCACATAACTACTATCCTTGCAATATCTAAACCCTCCTTGAAAGGGCTTTGACACAGCCTTAAGTAAACCCCTCAACTATTAACGTGCACTCCATAGCAATAAAATCATCTAGCAGCAGCAGCAGCAGAAGCAGCAGCAGCAGAAGCAGCAGCAGTACTACCCGTAGCCCCAGGTTCATCTTATTGTGAATTCAGTGAAGTGCAGGCTGAGGTTTCTCCCGTCCTCCAGTCTGCCATCCTCCTTTCTGAGAACAAGAAGAGAGCTGAGGGACGTTTGTAAAACCAGTTAGTGGAGCCCTGATTATTTTGGTGGCACCACGTTAATACGTCCTCATATAAATAACGTCT
>NC_136966.1:45416144-45501144 GCF_032717465.1 Coenobita brevimanus
GGCTACTTTATTCAACTTGAGCGGACGTGGAATACTGAATGAGTCACTAACGAAGGATATATCTTACCTCTTTAGCTCAGACTGTCGCCTTTGAGCTGAAAAGAACTGCGTAAACATGATACAGATCTGAGCTCGCCAGACAATAATTTATGGGTAGAATCTGTCCAGGGAAGGGAAAAAAAGAAATTAAAAGGTCCAGCCAGGAGAAAATTCAGAATATTACGCTGCACAAAACAAATATATCAATCTGGAGGGAACACACCAGAAAAATTCGTTGCCTAAAAGTTGGCAGAGAGGGGAAAGAAATCTATCCGTCATCCAGTCCTTTTTGCGCTTTTGAAGTATAGGAGCTCGGAGCTAGGTTACTCAGTCTCGTTAATCAAGACGATAATGGCCAGCCTTGCTCGTCCCTGAGTGGCATTATGTTAGCAATATACCCCTACCACCCTCGCACTTGAATCGCTATAGGTCTCAAGTGGTTAGAAAGCCATAATTCTCTAGAGCTCAGGCCTCACTGGGCTATAGGGTTACTACCCAATGTAGTAAATGGTTTCCTGGATAAGAGAAAATCATTTGCCTTGCCACTCAGTGAAGGGATACATAACAACAACAGTAGCTCACAGTGGATGGTGGGCGCCCTCACCTACCATACAAAAAAAAAAAAAAAAAAAAAAAGTGACGACCACAAAATTATGACAATCCTATTACAAACACCCTGAATAATCATTCTATCTGCCTGACTGTCTGTCTATTTATTTATCTATGTCTGTTTTATCTATTTATCTTTATGTTTGACTCTGTCTGTCTGTCCGTCTGTCTGCTTTTCTATCTGTCTGTCCATCTATCTACCTATATTCACTGATGCCGACTTCCGTGGGTGGTTGTCAAAAAAAAAGGAACCTCCCTACACTTCTGTCTGCACTCATTTATCACCTCTGATCAGCTCACAGAATTTCCGCCATACCATCCAACTGTATTTATGATAAGTTATCGGTTTTTTGATGTCATAAATGCCATCCCCAGACAATTTTATTCAGGTTATGATAGACTTGTCGGGCTCTAGGAGTTTGGTACAGCGTTCATTAGCCACTTCACTACTTCATAAGCTGAATAACATAGGTCAGGGTAGCAGGATTAAATGCATTGAAGTCATTTTCTAGTTGACAGGGTATTATTGTCATCTTTGGTAAGTGGAAATCCCATCATGCACTCACTCGATGAAGTATTGCTTTGGAGGACAACATACCGAGTGACAGGCAAATGATTTCCTATATTCCAGAAAACTATTTACTACGTTTGGTGCTACTGAATTATCCAAATAAAGCAAGGCGGTCAAATGAGCTAACATGTTCCACTAGATGAGGTTTATAAAAGTTTGCATTAGTGTGATGGTTTGGGCTTGTTGCAACACACAGTACTAGTGCACAGGGGCGAGTGGAACTGGTTGTCCTCGACTTAAGTGTTTGAAATGAGAACCCTAGCCCAGGGCCCCTACGTCCTTCATGAGACAAAAATAATATTGGTACGTAGCCTATGCACGGACATCATCATCCCCATCCTATGTTTCATTAATGTATGCGTTGAGAGGGATCCAGAAATAGGAAATATATATATATATATATATATATATATATATATATATATATATATATATATATATATATATATATATATATATATATATATATATATATATATTGTTACATAGCCTATGATTTCATCATCCTTTGTGTAATTTTAACGCACAGTTGCTGCATGTTTGATCACGAGCGTGTTCTGCCTCAGTCCCCCCCTTCTACCGTTATAGTAGAGTAAGTCGTTCTCTCTGTTATTCACAGCGGGATTTTCAGCTCTTTGTCCCCATGGCTTCATTTGCGCGTCCTTCTTACAAGTTGTATCAAGCTCTCCTGGCCCCTATATAATGAGCTCAGTCTCTGCATCATTGCCACTTAGATCTGCTCCTCATTTTGTTCACATCTCTGTCCTCCCCTGTACAGATATTATTATTGTGAGTGCTCAAGAAATCTCCAAACATCTAGCAGCTGTGTGTAATTTGAGTATAACTGTTGTATTTTTTCTTGTACTGTGTAGCATAGGGTTGATTCTTAGGCCTAGTGAGATTTTTTATTAATGTTGGGTTTTATGTCAGTCATTTTTTATAATAGTTTGTATCTGTAATAATTTATCTGGCATTCACTGAGTATTATCTGGTATCTCATTTTATCAGGGCTGACTTAGATAAATTTACTCTTGCTAATTTTGTGTTAATAGAGGCTATTGCAGTTAACCATATATTTAACCTGTTTTTTGCCATTACATTATCCTTATGAGTCCTGAATGTTTTGTTGTTAGTTTGAGCATTAAACTTTAACTTGTAATTTTACCTAACTCTTTTGTTTTGAACCTGGAACTTTACGGGACAGTAGTGACTCTTAGTATTCTCACTTAAAGTGTACGTTATCTTTCTCTGTTCCGTAACAATATATATATATATATATATATATATATATATATATATATATATATATATATATAAGTACCAACAATCTAACCACCTAATTAATCGACAGTTCAGGTTTCCTATCAGCCAAAAGTTCAAAATTTTCAGTTACATTACCTAAACATTAAAAAAGAAAAAATATTTGCATAAATTGAAGGAAAAAAAGTGAGTGGAATAATCTATATTTAAATTCGAGAAAATAGAGTTTGTTCTCCTCCAAGAGATCAAGATACACGGACTGATAGATAGGTGGATACAGAGAATTAAAGAGAGAGAGGGAGAGAGGGAGGGAGGGAGGGAGAGAAAGAAAGAATGAATGGATGGCTTCTAAAAAAGGAAGGAGGTGATGGATGAGAACAGAAGAGGGGAGGAAGAAAGGGACAGAGAGTATAAATAGAACTGCGTGTGTGTGTGTGTGTGTGTGTGTGTGTGTCACTGACTGAGTTTGGCATCAGCAAGGGTGTGGACGTGCAGTTCTATGCATACGGTTAGGTTATTTGTGGGCTTTTGTTGTTTTCTATGCGTTGGGTCTCTGTCTGTCTGTCTGTCTGTCTCTCTGTCTCTGTCTCTTTCTCTGTCTGTCTGTCTGTCTGTCTCTAACGATTATACCTTGCTTCCTTCGCTCTAACCAAGACACCTCCCTCGCTAAGGGAACGGATATCACACGCCAAAAGCAATTAATTTATGTTTTAATTACTCCCCAACTCCCGTGATGGATGCCAGCCCATATCCGTGATGCATTGCGGGCTTGTTATTGCCGAGGGGAGAGAGAGAGAGAGAGAGAGAGAGAGAGAGAGAGAGAGAGAAAGAGGAGTATTTGCTGCAATATTTAAAATTCCATCACTACATCCTCACCTATGCATAAAACCGTGAATTACATAAGTAAGGTGACTGCAAGGATAATTAGGGAATTAAAAGAGAGAGAGAGAGAGAGAGAGAGAGAGAGAGAGAGAGAGAGAGAGAGAGAGAGAGTAGACAATTCTTTTTTGCGGTATTTTCATCACTACATCTTCATCTGTGTATAAAACTGTTAATTACAGTGTGTAAGTAAACTGACTGCAAAACTAATTAGAGAGAGAGAGAGAGAGAGAGAGAGAGAGAGAGAGAAATGAGAGCGTGGGTGGGAGGGTGACTTTGGCTGGTGGAGGGAGGAAGACAGGATTTATGGGTCCTAAATCTATTGTTGATAGTTTTCTTGGACGTTCAGTGAGAGTTTATTGTGGAACTGTAAGGATTTTATCGATTAACAATTTTTTAGTTAGAACCCTTTCCGATTATTTTTCCCAAGTGGTATATATGGGACTTGTTTATTGAATTTGCAGCTGGTTGTTTAGGGATGTGCTGTGTCAGTGGTTGGCTGCTGTGATTACTCATTATTATTTTCATTATTATTATTATTATTATTATTAATATTATTATTATTATATATTAATCAGTGGCTGCTAATATTTTTTCTTGACTAGACCTAAATGTTTGGTGCTAGCCTTACACACTGGACGTGAATTAGTACCAGAGGTCGGGTCTGCTGAGGTAGTTTTTGAAGCTTTTGACATTTTTGTTTTTACGCGTCCGACTTTGGACATATCCTTCATAGCCCATTCCCTAAGACCAAGTAGCTCTACGTATGACACACCTTTACATGTAACCACACTGACGCTAACACCCACTGTCCACAATGCATATATGATAGGGCTGTCTATCAGTGAGGGTGTTTTTACGATTTGTCGGTAGGTCTAATGACAGATCGTTTAAGTGTGTTTCAGCAGAATTCATTATCTTAAATTGTTCGATACCCTACCCTGGGATCGAACCCGCATCTATTAGGACAACAGACCATCCCTCAGATACTCTGGTTCCTCTCGGATGAACCAACCAGAATGAAAGTGTTGAAGCATTTCTAGGTGTAATTTTTTGGTATTAGGCTCTGGTGGTGGTGGAAGAAGGTATATGAGTTCAGAATATATTGTATTTCTTTGTGCGGACGGACAGTACGAATGTGCTTGGTAATTACAAGGATTTTTTTCTTTCATTTTTACCGTCAACGGATTTCTGAGTATTTCTTTGCTACTGAGTTGTGGTTTGAGTTATGAATTCCACATCTATTGTTGGTTGTTTTTAGGAAGGGGTAGTGAATGCGTTGAGTAGCTTTGTTTGATTATCATTATTATTTTTTTTCTTCTTCTTCTTATCATCATTAGTATTATTGATATTTATTATTATTATTATTATTAATATTATTATAATTATTATTATTATCATTATCATTATTATTATTATTATTATTATTACTTATTTATTTAATTATTGTTATTTTATTTATGTATTTTAATTCTTTTTTAATGCACTGGGCGTAATATTTTGCGTAACTGAAAACTGACTTTGGTGAATGTATTATAGATGAATTTTGACAAACCAGTTGATGACTACCGTATTTTCAGTACCGGTAACGGAAGAATGCGTTTGCAACATGTCTGGTTTTATTTCTTTGACTATTTGTGTATTGATTTATTCGATTTTACAGCATTCGATTTCAAACCATGACACATTTTGAGCTCTGGTTGGTGGACGGAGGAAAAAAAGAAATAAAAGTCCCGAATTTGTCACTGGGTGTTTTCGGGGACGGCTAGTGCAACTGTGTTTGGTAGCTGAGTTTTTTTTTTTTTTTTTTTTTTACACATATTGAGTGCAGGGCGTAAAGTTTTATATTTACTGAATCAAACATAGGAAAGTTGTTTTTCATATTATACTGCTGTTGGGTTTCAAGTAGAGTAAATGAGGTCTCTCTCTCTCTCTCTCTCTCTCTCTCTCTCACACACACACACACACACACACACACACACATATATATATATATATATATATATATATATATATATATATATATATATATATATGTATAAAACGATTATAGATAGATGGATGGATGGATAGATACATGTGTGTGTATGTTGGCATGTATTTATATGTATATTTATCAGTCTATTTGCCTCTCGGTCTATTTGTATTGTATGTATATTTATCTGTATGCCAGCGGATTCCTAAAGAAAATCAGCTTAACCTCAAAATAATGGCACCTTATTTCAGCCTCGCTAAGTCAGACGATTATATTTGTCAAATGAGATATTTCTCTTGAAGAAAAGCTGTTAGACTGGGGTGCTAGGTAAACAGAGGAAGTTTTTACAGTTGAGTCTAGTCCTGCAGTTTGCCTATGGTAACTTAGCTCAGAAAAATCTTACATCTCAGTGGATGGAAGACTACTGATCTCCAGTACTCCATTAGCCTTTTCGCAGGTTTTGAAGTATTAAAGCTTCGAAGGTAACAGTTGACTGTCTTGTACAGGTGAAGAAAATCCTGGCAGTCAAAGGAGTGATTCTTGTATAAAAACGTCAAACAATTTCCCTTCAGGAAAAAGAATGTTGAGAGAAAAATGTCAGTCAACATTAACATTGTTGGCAGGAGAATGTGCAAAGTTTTAACAAAAACGATATGAAGCTACATCCACTCACAGGCATGCAAGAAACAAAAATTAGCATTTACCACCCAATTAACATTTTAAAATAAAACTTTAAACCAACTGTCGAGGTTTCAGAGTAAACAATAAAAAAAAAAAAGACAAAAATTGGAAAGCAAAAAGTATAGAAATTTGAATAAGACGACAATTTGCCAACTCACTATTAAAAGTAATTAAACATACTAATAAAATATATAAAACATAAATAAAACAACAGTGTCTGCTTAGCCTAAAACCTTTACTCATGACCTTCAAACCCAAACATAGTCAACAGGTACCTACCTTCAAACTCAAGGTTTTTAGGTTGACCGTTACCATGACGTATCCTTTATATTTTATTACTCTTGCCTCTAATCTATTTTATTCCTTTCAGGATGGAATTTATGAACGGACGGATTAGATAACGTGTTCTTTCCTCTTCTCTATTTGGCGTCTCATTAGCTAAGTAAAATCGTAAGGTAGTAGCAAGTACAAACTACAAAATACATTACTAGATTGAAGATGACAATGAATTCAAGTCAGAATCCGAACAGACGGACAGACACATGAAGAAACAGACAGACGCGATAAAACAGCATTACATATCCGCTACGTGGGCGGCAATAAAACAAAATACTTATTCCAAAAGCCGGCCGAGACCACGCTACTTATTTCAGACAGTTCAGTCTGCAGTGACCAGTGGCACTTCTCTGAACGGTATTACGTCAGCAACAAGTTCTAGCAATAAAATAAAGGTGAACACAGAGAACGCAGAGAAAGGCATAAGCCGAGTTGAAATATGTGAAAGGCTTGACAATCCCTGGGGACGCCCTCTCATCTGCTCTCCACGTTCTTCAGATACGGGCAACTTTGAAGTAACTTTTGACTTTACTTCGCTCTATCCGTTGACGAAATTTTTAAACCCATTTTCCTGCATACAAACATTTTTATTCGGGTAAGGAAAGAATTTTGGAGGTGAGGGATTTGTGCTGTTTTTATTTTAACTTGGGCCAGTTTTTTCGTCTTTTTGCACTTTGTTTCATTTAGCCCAGTGGCAGGAAAAGCTATACTGAGTCTGTACATCATTTCCATGACACTGCTCCGTGACTAGAAGCATATTATAGTGTAACTCTTTTGGAATAGGACTGCATTCAAGATGAAGATGTGGCAATTTTAGGCCAAGATTAAATAGAATGGGTAGGTTATAGGTATGGCTTCAAACTGAATACAAATTTTAAGAAGTTGGAAGACTATGTTAAGAAAGACGTCGCCGCCATCAAAGAGTAAAACCTGTAATCTTCCTTGAACATACTTGCACGCCAGTACTATAGAATTCGTGACGGAATCTCTCTCGGTATGCAGAGTGGAATTTAATTTACAGCATTCTTTGGACATTATTCTGCTAGAAAGCTGAAAAAAAGACGGAATTCAAACTACGTGCATTCGACACACACACAAAAAAGTAGTATTTGATGAAATCCTAAATGATCAATGTTGCTAGTATTGTTCCGATATTTTTTATTTGTCATCATCTGAATATGCATATGAAACAGTTCTCACAAGGAAATGTCAAACAAGCGAAATATATGGCATCCTTATGAAGTTTATTATTGTGGGTTGCAGTCATCTGGGTGTTTACATTATCCATCTTCCCTGAGGTCAGCACTGATAATTTTTCCCACTGCACCTATATTTTCCAACTATATCCTCCAAATTCTAAACCTCTATTCATTCACACTGACGTTGTATTTTAAGCTCAACCTAACCAGCAGACGATACCATTCAGTTCAGGAAAAGGTCTTAATCCTTAATGGATAACTGAAAGCCATAACTACTCCTCCGGTTCGAAAAGTCTCCCAGAAGCAGACCAAGAACAAACTGTAAAAAGACGCCACAGTGATGAAGGGGTAAAGAAGTGAAAATGTGTCTATCCAACGTTCGTCGGGGTGAATGAGATAAATACTTGGAACATAAGCTGGGTTTGTCGGACCGGTAAGACTGGCAGACACAGATTGCTTCCCCCTAGTTCTACTTCACCCAGCAGTACAATTAGGGACTTGGATGTAAACAGACTAATGCGGGCCGTGTTCTAAAGGGGTTTTTGGTGTGTACTTTGGTAAGTGGATATTTCTGGTGTGTACCTTGGCTTTCTTGCAGCATCTACCCTTGTCTCTGTGACTTAGAAATGTGTATCTCATTCTCGTTCTCCCCAGACAGTTTTCTTCTGTTCAGAAAATCCGTCGCAGGAAAATATCCAGTATTAAATAAAATCCACCCAATACTAACTTTCTCAGGCTAATATGACACATTCTTAACTGAATCAAATCGTCTGGGGTAGGCTGAAATAGAATGTAGTCCTAGAGTTGCCCAAACTATGAGAGGGTTTACGGTAAAGTACTAATATTTGTAGTCTCTTATGACACCCAGTCCAGCAAAATTCTCTGGTGTTAGCTGGACTGTAATACTAGAGTTACTCCGACCATTAGGTGGTTCAGTGACTAGAACTATAGATCTACCACACTAACTTGGCCCAGAATTTCATTCTTTTGCAGCTTATTTTACATATTTCGGTGGCAGAAAACGACAAAGTATTGGAAAAAAAAATGATAATATAATGGCTCTACATTCTGCCCAGCGCATTCTTCGTAACTAGTATAATTTTCTTGTGGTAATACATTCATATGACTTACCACTGAAGATGTACAGTTGACAATGTCAGGCCAAGTTAAAGTAAAAAAGTCCAGCAATTAACAGTAAAAGCACTTGCGTTTTCTGTTATGAAATACGATGGCGTTTTCTAAGACCCCATAATCAGACCAAAGCCACCCAAATCTCAAAAAAAAAAAAAAAAAAAGAAGAAGAAACTCGTGTTTCCAAACGACTTCCTCGATACAACCTGTAAAAAAAAGTGAAAAAAAAAAAATCCCACAGTTCATTAACGTGTTTTTAATTTTATTCTTGTGATTCTTTTCTAAGTGGTTTTTGATATTTCGTAACACGTTTTCCTTGGTGACTTATTGTGAATCTCATACTTTAGAGTCCTGTAGCATTCTTTTCCTACCTTTCTAATAGAAACATGGTTTGCATCAATAATATACAAGACGATATTATGGTGAAACAGGTTATTAAATCACTTATGAAAATGTGATACCAAAGCTCCTAAGCCAACTAAACATATAACCCTTACTACTACCACACAATTTTTTTTTTCAGCTTAGTAGCGATCTCTTTCAGCAAAGGGGTAAATGGATGCTATAACTAACACTTCACTATACAAAGCCAATCTTAAACTTCACCGTCTGAAGATATAAAAACAAGGTAACAGAAACAATCACTGTGCTAAAGGAGTTAAGCAGGAGTGCTCACAGTGAAATTCCTTCGCAGCGTGGTTGTCACAGGTATAAATAGAAAAATCATGAAAGCATCAACTTAATTTCCAGCTACCTGTTATCAAGCATTTCGTGTATTTCTTGGGTACAGCTGGGGAGAATAATACCAATGCATTATCTGTTGACCGATTATACAACTTACACAATATCCTAGTACTGGAGGGGACGCCGTGTGGTGGCACTGATATCAACGGGCGGTGGATCTGCCCAAAAATACAAACATCTCTCAGCTCCCTCCCTACCTCCCCCCAAGAGAGGATGGTGAACTGTAGAAAGGGGTAACTTCAGCCTGTGCTCCACTGGGTTCAAATGCAGATGAGCCTCTTGTTATTACTGCAACTGCAACTACTACTACTACTACTACTACTACTGCTACTACTACTACTATTACTACTACTACAACTACTACTACTACTTACATATGTACATCATCCAATCCTATGTTGCCCCCATGAGGAGAGTAGGAACCCGGGATTAGGCAAGTTGGTCCTGACATTTAAGACAAGAATGATCAGCCTCACTCATCCCTGAGTGGCATTACGTGAGCAATAAACCCCAACCATCCCTTGGATATAAACCGACACAGGCTCAATCCAGTTGGAACGCCTTAATTACCCACTAAACCACCAGGCGCCATAGTTTGGTTTTATGGTTACAACCCAGCGTAGTTAATAGTTTCCTGGTGAACAGGAAACCATTTGGCCTGTCACTCAGTGTAGAGCCACCCGTAGACACAAGGATGAGGAAAGAGAGAGAGAAAGAAGGACATAAGAGGAAGGAAGGAAGGAAAGAAGGAAGAGGTGAGGAAAGGGCAGCCACCCAAGAGCAGCACTACATCGAGTGAGTGGATGGTGAGCGCCCCTACCTACCACTTACTACTGCAGCAACAACTACTACAATATCCTGAAAAACTGTATGGATAGTACAGATTGCATCAACTAATTTCATAATCTTTTGCTAATTTTCTCGTTATTAATCGTAATGAAGTTAACTGATATTCATGTTTTCAACTATGCAGAATGAGAGACTGTCTAGGGAAGTGTAAGTAAAGTGGAGGAGGTAAGACAGAGAAGGCGACCAAGGATGAGAAGCAGGGATAGGGTGGAGATGTAGAGGAGGGGGTGTGTGAGCTGGAGAGAGAGAGTGTTCTGATGGCTGAGGGCAGGGTGACACTGAGGGAATTATTTTGTGGCCACCCATTCCGAGGTTATGGCTACACGATAGGTGAACAAATAGACAGGCAGATAGACAGTGATGGATAGGAAGACAGAACTCAACAAAATCAACTTATACTGTATAATAGAACATTAGGGTAAAATAGCCAACTAGGGTATACCGTACATAGGTACTTATACAAAAAAGGCAAAATTATTCTTATTCACAAATTAACGAGCTCGTCTGGCCGCCCGTATTTACATAATAAAAATTGCTGTCGAGGGAAGCCAGCCGTGAAATAGTTGAGCTCTCCTAAGTGCATTTAAATAATTGCGCGACTTTGCACCAAGGGATTAACACGCCATTTGTCCTAATTTATAAAACGTATGGGCTTACACTACATGGCAAAATAGATGATGATTTTTCATCACAAATATCCTACGGTCAGTTCATATTATGCAGGTATGCCCTGTACTCAGTGAAAATCAAAATAATCAGCTGATATACTGTATTTCACTTCCAGATCAAAACAAAGTCAATCGAGAAAGCTTGGCTCTATCTATCTATCTATATACCGAGGCTGCTTCCCCCAAGGAAAGGGAGGTAGCCGAGACAGGACGACACACTCCCCATTTACTCATCCATTCAAACACATTCATTCGCATCTTAGCCCCAAAGGGGAGAACAGACAGATCCTCACCGCACCACACCGCACAAGGGTCAACTGCTAAATGATACTGGGATGTTGAGGGCCATATGGTAAAGATGTGGACTGCTGATAGCAGCATTGTTAGATCACCACTTGAGATCTTCCAAAAGTCACACAAAAAATAATGTCATAAAAACACTCTATTCACACCATCACATCATTCCTGAGGGCGTTGAATGAGAAACCTGTACCATATTCAGTACACGCGGTTTATCTTAGCGCCGAACCGGTGTTGATGATGCATTGCAAGATGGCTGGGGTTCAGTTAAAGGACAGTCTATTCTATATTCAGAGGTGGATACACGGAATAGCCTAATATGAGTTAAGTACAAGCTTTATATACGCCGAGGATACGGTAGAGTGGCTTTTACGGTACAGGTAGATCGTATACAGAGCCAAGCAGAGGTGTTAAATATACTGATAACATAGTCACAGACCTTAGATGGGGTGACCACGTCTATCCCTGTCAACATTCTCTCTCTCTCTCTCTCTCTCTCTCTCTCTCTCTTCACACACACACACACACACACACACACACACACATATATATATATATATATATATATATATATATATATATATATATATATATATATATATATACTGTATAGATAGATAGTTTTTCGGATATATATATATATATATATATATATATATATATATATATATATATATATATATATATATATATATATATATATACTGTATAGATAGATAGTTACACGGATATATATATATATATATATATATATATATATATATATATATATATATATATATATATATATATATATATATATATATATATATTGTTACGGAACAGAGAAAGATAATGTACACTTTAAGTGAGAATACGAAGAGTCACTACTGTCCCGTAAAGTTCCAGGTTCAAAACAAAAGAGTTAGGTAAAATTACAAGTTAAAGTTTAATGCTTAAATTAACAACAAAACATTCAGGACTCATAAGGATAATGTAATGGCAAATAAACAGGTTAAATATATGGTTAACTGCAATAGCCTCTATTAACACGAAATTAGCAAGAGTAAATTTATCTAAGTCAGCCCTGATAAAATGAGATACCAGATAATACTCAGTGAATGCCAGATAAATAATTACAGATACAAACTATTATCAAAAATGACTGACAAAGAACCCTACATAAATTACAAACTTCACTAGGCCTACAAATTAAACTTATGCTATACAGTACAAGAAAAAATGCAACAACAGTTATACTCAAATTACACACAGCTGCTAGATGGTTGGAGATTTCTTGAGCACTCACAATAATAATATCTGTACAGGGGAGGACAGAGATGTGAACAAAATGAGGAGCAGATCTAAGTGGCAATGATGCAGAGACTGAGCTCATTATATAGGGGCCAGCAGAGCCTGATACAACTTGTAATAAGGACGCGCAAATGAAGCGATGGGGACAAACGGTCGACAATCCCGCACTGAATAACAGAAAGGACGACTTACTCTACTATAACGGTAGAAGGGGGGACTGAGGCAGAACACGCTCGTGATCAAACATGCAGCATACTGTGCGTTAAAATTACACAAAGGATGATGAAATCATAGGCTATGTAACACCTCCCCACAAAGAAAAAGAAATTTACAAAGGAAATTTCTTATTACTCTAAAACAATCTGTATATGGCATTACAGACCATGCAAAGGTCTTTCCTAATGTTACAAAAAATGAGATCTCCCTAGCACGTTCAGTCATAGGTACTTGCCAGTATCCCTTTAACAAATCAAACTTACTTAAGTACCTAGCCTTTCCGATCTTGTCTATGCAATCTTCCACACGAGGGAGAGGGTAAGTGTCTGTTTTGGTTATCTGATTAACACGTCTGTAGTCGATGCAAAACCTCTGTGACCCACCTGGCTTAGGGACTAGAGTGACAGGAGAACTCCACTCGCTCTGACAGGGCTCAATCATCTTGTGGTCCAACAGGTAGCCAAGCTCCTTCTGGATGAGAGGAACTTTCACTGGGTTCACACGGTAAGGAGGCAATTTAATTGGCTTTGCGTCTCCAACATCGACATCATGCATCAACACAGTGGTTCTTCCTGGAGTGGCACGGAACACTTGCGGGTACTCCTGCAGTAATGCCGAAAACTCCTGCCTTTCCTTGGGTGGTAGATGAGAAAGCTTAGTCTGGAGATCATTCATGATATCAGGATTCTTCCCCAAACTATCACTCAGGCTCATACTGCATGGGAGAGCTTCACTTGCAGACTCGGGTGGAACAGCTACAGTGCAGACTGGATTATTTTCGTCCCGCTTGTGATATAACTTTAGCATGTTGATGTGACATAGTTGCTTGCTCTTTCTACGATCTGGTGTGGCGATGACATAGTTGACATCACTGAGTTTCTTCTCCACGGAATAAGGGCCACTAAACTTGGCTTGAAGAGGTTGCCCATGAACTGGTAGCAGAATCAAAACCTGATCTCCTGGCTGAAAGTGGCGTAACCTGGACTTCTTGTCATACCAAGTCTTCATCTTCTCCTGAGCAGCTCCTAAATTCTCTCTCGCCAGCTGTAAAGCAGTGGACAGCCGTTCTTTGAACTTCATCACATACTCCAGCAGGTTGACGTCATCTTCCTCCGACAGCCAGCATTCCTTGAGTAACTTAAGGGGTCCTCTTACTTCATGGCCAAACAGTAGTTCAAAAGGTGAGAAGCCCAGTGATTCATTTGGAGATTCTCTTGCGGCAAACACAACGAATGGAAGACCTTTATCCCAGTCTTTCTGATGTTCCAAACAGTATTTCTTGAGCATCGATTTGAGTGTTTGATGATATCTCTCCAACGCTCCTTGGGTCTGGGGATGGTAAGCTGAAGACGTGATCTGGGTGATGCCCAACTCTTTCAGAGACTGCTTGAAAACATTTGACATGAAGTTACTTCCTCGGTCTGACTGTACCTCCTTGGGCAGACCAAACTTTGTGAAGAACCCTTGCATTTCCTTAACCACGTTCTTTGCTGAGATGTTTCTAAGTGGAATGGCTTCAGGATAACGAGTAGCCATATCAATCATGGTCAACACATAAGAAAATCCTGAAGAAGTCTTAGGAAGAGGGCCCACAATATCCACCAACACACGGGTGAAAGGCGCCTCAAAAGGAGGAATGGGAACTAGAGGTGCAACCTTTTCGGTCTGATTACACTTCCCCACAACTTGACAGGTGTGACAAGACTTACAATACCAGGAAACATCCCTGAAGATACCTGGCCAGTAGAAGTGTTTCAAAATGCGTGCCACAGTCTTCCTCACTCCAAGGTGTCCTGCCAAACTGGAATCATGAGCCACTCGAATGATATCCTGCCTACAAACACGAGGGATGACAACTTGATGTACAACCTCCCATTCACAGTCGGCTGATGCTGTTGGGGGTCTCCACTTCCTCATAAGTACTCCTGACTTTACATAATAACAAGTAGAAGCACCGGCTGACTCTTCTTCACTGTAAGCAGAGTTAGCTAGACCTTTCAACTCAGGGTCAGCAACCTGCAACTCAACCAACTCTTGACGAGACAAATTATCAACACTACGGGGTACTGCCTCATCTGGTGAGTGGTCCAAATTAGCAAGAAAAGTGTCAGCTAGGATAACATCATCATCATCATTATCCTCTAAATCACCAGTAACTTTAGACTTAGCCCTAGTGACAGCACATGCAGGGAACACATCAGGGACATCACAATCCTGGGACGCAGCCACTGGCTCACTAGACAACTGAGGAGCTGGACACACTTGACTTCCACCAATATCATTTCCAAGTAAGAAAGTTACACCTGACATTGGGAGTGTCTCAACCAACCCAACCATAACAGAACCATTAACAAAACCAGACTCTAAATTCACTCTGCACAGAGGAACAGAGAAGTAATTATTCCCTACACCTTGTAAGATTACAGTTTCATCAGAGGAATTAAAATTAGAGCCTAGAACACTGGTCAGCATAAGGGATTGGCAAGCACCTGTATCACGATATATTTTAACTGATTTCCTGTCATTACTGTCCAGAGGACTGACAAAACCATCAGACAGGAAATTAGCACATGAACTCTTGAGAGTGTCACCCACGTTACTGCTCAAAAGAGCTCCATCATGAGAATTTAAGTTACCCCTCAAAGCAGGTTCAGTTAACTCAGTTAAAGAATTCTGGGAACTCTCAAGAGTGGACACTAGACCAATTGACTGAATATTTAAAGACTCCTTTTTGTTCACATCACGCTGTCTCCTGAAACATCTCTCCGTAGTATGACCAAGCTTACTACAATAAGTACATTTACTTTTCTGAAATCTAGAGGTGAAGCTGGTATTTACTTCCTGAGAAACATCATCCTTATTCTCTTTCCTGTTACCTGTATTCTGAGTAGAGGCAACGTACTTACTCTCAGCTTTCCCTTTTTCTCTAGAATATCTCTTGTGAGTGAGAACATACTCATCAGCTAAAACTGCAGCATCAGACAAATTATCTATTCTTTTCTCATCAAGATATAGGCTTACATCTTTATAAATACACCTTTTGAAATCCTCCAGCAAAATCATCTGCTTAAATTTGTCAAAATCAGAATCCACATTCTTAGAATTTAACCACTGCTCTAACAGATCTTCTTTGATTTTTGGATACTCAACATGGGATTGCTTATCTTGCTTGTAAGTTGTCCTAAATTTTACTCTATAGGCTTCAGGAACAAGCTCATAGGCCTTAAGAATCAAGCTCTTAACTACATCATAATTATCAGACTGATCCTGAGGCAAAGATGCATAAGTTACTTGAGCTTTACCGGTGAGAACAGTTTGAAGGAGTACTGGCCAATACTCCTTAGGCCAATTAAAACCTGTAGCTACCCTCTCAAACAACTGAAAATACTTTGTTAAATCAGATTCATTAAAAGGAGGGACAAGTTTAACATTTTTAGCCACATCAAAATCATCAGAGCAAGATGATCCAGTTCCACCTTGTTTCATGCGATACTCATGGTCTGCCTGAATCCTAGCAAGTTCAACTTGTGCCTGTATCTGTGCCTCCTGAATCCGAGCCTGAGATTCCGCCTCCTTAGCCTGAGACTCAGCCTCCTTGGCACGTGCTTGAAATTCAGCCTCCTTTACACGAGACTCCGCCTCCTTAGCACAAGCCTCCTGCAGGGCTAGCTGTAACTTAGCTAATTCAATCTGCGTTTGCTCATTTGGAGGAGTTACATTAAACAAGCTTTTATTAATCATGCCAACAATTTGATCCTTAGAATGATGAGAGTGAACTGCAATTCCCAATTGTTGAGCAACAAGCTTAAGTTCATTCTTTGTTCTGTTTTCTATATCACACACTGTTTGCACATTTGACAAAAAATCTTTGGCTTCATCAAGTGTAGAAATAGTAGCCATCATGAATATATCACAGTCACAAAATATCAAACAATATCCTTATGATAATATCCTGAATATCCTGATATGAGGTCGCCAAATTTATGTTACGGAACAGAGAAAGATAATGTACACTTTAAGTGAGAATACGAAGAGTCACTACTGTCCCGTAAAGTTCCAGGTTCAAAACAAAAGAGTTAGGTAAAATTACAAGTTAAAGTTTAATGCTTAAATTAACAACAAAACATTCAGGACTCATAAGGATAATGTAATGGCAAATAAACAGGTTAAATATATGGTTAACTGCAATAGCCTCTATTAACACGAAATTAACAAGGGTAAATTTATCTAAGTCAGCCCTGATAAAATGAGATACCAGATAATACTCAGTGAATGCCAGATAAATAATTACAGATACAAACTATTATCAAAAATGACTGACAAAGAACCCTACATAAATTACAAACTTCACTAGGCCTACAAATTAAACTTATGCTATACAGTATAAGAAAAAATGCAACAACAGTTATACTCAAATTACACACAGCTGCTAGATGGTTGGAGATTTCTTGAGCACTCACAATAATAATATCTGTACAGGGGAGGACAGAGATGTGAACAAAATGAGGAGCAGATCTAAGTGGCAATGATGCAGAGACTGAGCTCATTATATAGGGGCCAGCAGAGCCTGATACAACTTGTAATAAGGACGCGCAAATGAAGCGATGGGGACAAACGGTCGACAATCCCGCACTGAATAACAGAAAGGACGACTTACTCTACTATAACGGTAGAAGGGGGGGACTGAGGCAGAACACGCTCGTGATCAAACATGCAGCATACTGTGCGTTAAAATTACACAAAGGATGATGAAATCATAGGCTATGTAACAATATATATATATATATATATATATATATATATATATATATATATATATATATATATATATATATATATATATATTGTATAGATAGATAGTTACACGGATATATATATATATATATATATATATATATATATATATATATATATATATATATATATATATATATATATATATATATATATATATATGTGTGTGTGTGTGTGTTAGAAATGGTTTACATTTGTGTATGTGTGGAAAGGCGACTGTGTATACATATTTATATGTTTCGGTACGAAGCCGATAAGAGAGAGAGAGAGAGAGAGAGAGAGAGAGAGAGAGAGAGAGAGAGAGAGAGAGAGAAGCTGAATTTCTGTTTCCCGGAAAATATTTCATTTATAACTGTGTGTGTGTGTGTGTGTGTGTGTGTGTGTGTGTGTGTGTGTGTGTGTGTGTGTGTGTGCGCCAGCCCTTGAGCGTGTAGGAGACTGGGTGCTTGTGTAAGGATGGTGGAGCCTGGCAGGTGGTGATAAGACGGAGGGTGGAGGGTGAGGGACTAGTGCTGGTGTCAGTCAGGCAACCTCCCTTACACTACACCGCCTCCAGCATATCATGCCCTGCTAAAACAACGAAGAAAATCGGGTTAAGTTATTATCCTTTATGCAACATCTTTCAAAATGCATTTATACATACATTTATGCAGATATAAATACGCACATTCAGAAATTTCACATCCATTACAAATTCAGCTGTGAGGATACCGGTATATCTATGTTAAACAGTCCAGTAGCTGTAGTAGACTAACTCCAGTCTGTCTGGCCAAGCAGACTCATCACCCTTGGTTCCTGGAGGAACGCCACATTTGCGTCTCCTCACCCGGTAATATGGAGGCCATAGTATAATCCACGTCATCCCGTTATTTGGTTATAAGATAACCACCCAGCGTTGTACGTGGTCCCCTGGGTGACAGGAAACTATTAGACTCGTCACTCAATGTAGAATCACCTATGAAAGAAGTAGGCAGCACTGTATCAAGTGAGTGGATAACGGTACCTAACACCTATCAGAGTTCCTGTCTGGTAAAATGCTATACCAGCCCATTCTAAATCCTCGAATACTATTGGTATGTCAACGAGATCTCTGTCATTTAGTTCACTTCAATGACGTGTTTTTTTTTATTTTAAGCTTGCTATCAATGTTGCAATTTTCTTAGGCTCTTGAGAGACTTTTCCATCAGGATGAGTTAAATAAAACCTTCATGAACCTCCCGACTAATACAGAGCGATCCTTAAAGCTAAATAAAGTCATTTGGTGGTAGCTTAAAAGGAAGCATATCACATGGGACTGAAAGGGATAAACTACACTACTTCACCTCCAGCAAATCATACCGGAAGAGCCTAGTACATAATTTAAAAAAAACCGTATTATCTTATTCTTTTCTATCCATCTCATCTCCAGCAATCTTTCAAAATTCAAATATAAATACACCCGACCAAAAACGTACGGCGTAGGAAATATCTTGTGTGAAAGGTAGGCGTCATAATAAACTTAGAAAAATGAGGGTTGAACTGTAGGATCTGAATGTGGCCTGAATAACAACAATAAGTAGGAATAAGACAGGAGATGTCCTTTGCGAGGAGAGTATCACTTTCTCATGAAACCAGGCTTACCAAAATGGGGAAGGACCAGAGGGCATTTTGCATTATCCATCGTCTTTGATTTCAGAGCGTCTCGCGTGTAATATATGCCCATAGAATTTGGTGGAATGTGCAGCCGTAAGCAAAAGTTAGCAGGCGATTCCATGTCATTACGTTGTTGTGTCTTCCATACAACTCATCCCTTCATAAATGACAGACAACATTCTTCCTTCACATACTCTTCTGTGTGTGTGTGTGTGTGTGTGTGTGTGTGTGTGTGTGTGTGTGTGTGGGTGGGTGTGGGTGGGTGTGGGTGGGTGTGGGTGTTGTTGTGGGTGCAGGTGTGGGTGTGGGTGTGTGTTTGTACTTCTTATTGCTATCACTGAAAAATAATTCATGTAAAAGCATCCATTGTCAAAGTCGGCAGAGAAGAGTCGGCAAACTCTCTCTCTCTTTCTGTGTGTGTGTGCGTGTGTGTGTGTGTGTGTGTGTGTGTGTGTGTGTGTGTGTGTGTGTGTGTGTGTGTGTGTGTGTGTGTGTGCGCGTTATGTTTGGCCACAATTTTCAATAATGTGAGCTGAAAGTTTACACGGGTATGCGTGCAGACTAGAGGCAGGTGCTCCATGTCACATAACTTAAGCATGGGAACCTGTAGGGGGTAAGAAGTCAGGCCCCCCAAACTATTTATTTTTCAGGGTATTTCGCTTAAAATTTGCAGGTGAAATGACGGACGGGGAGGGATTCTGTCCAACAAGTTTTGCTGTATCTGGTCGTTTGAAACTGGGAATGGAGAGATTGTGGAGAGAGAGAGAGAGAGAGAGAGAGAGAGAGAGAGAGAGAGAGAGAGAGAGACGCAGAGACAAACAGAAAGACAGACAGACAGAGAACATGTGTGAATATCTCATTCACTTTATTTTCCTTTCACCAGACATATACCCAAAGAAATAAACCTTACACAAAAATTCTTTTAAAATGGCTGCCTCTAAAAACAGTCATCCCAGTAACACTACGTATTTCCATTTTAACTCTCTCTGTTTTCTCTGTTTTCTTTTATGTATAAGCCCTTAGGGGAGCCATTATACCAATTGGCTTACCGTGGCACTCAAAATCGATACTACCAAGGGGCCGAGCCAACAAGTGGTGTAACGATTTGAAACAAGTGACGCCCCTACTGTCCGATTCTTTTTTGTTTCTACACTATTTTTTTTTTTAAATTCTTTTGTATCTCTCGACAATTTTGTTCAGCTTCCGAAAGATTCCCCCCCTCCCCCACTCACACACAGCAACAGGGGTTAGAAACAGTTTTTATTATCTCTATCACTGCAAAAGGGCGATGACATATTTTATTCTCGCATTTTTGATACTTATAAATGATTTTCGTCAGCACTGGAGAGTTCTTGGTGTCAAAAGGGTTCATTGCAGCTGCATGCTACCCCTCATCCCCTCCGTCCGGAAACTATATCGTAAGCTGAATAAAAGTCTTAATAAAGAAAGGCGAAAAGGGAAATAGTTTCCATGATTACAAGAGTTAATTAGGGATGGGTTTAGGGGTGGATGTCGAGGGGTACGTCCCCTTCCCTATTTTTGGCAGACCAACGATTACTTAAAATAGGGTAATATTATTTACTAAGCTATCTGAAATAAGTCCCTTAGTCTACATGCCAATGCTATTGTATTCATGATTAAAACAAGTAAAATTAACGTGCATTTTGATTTGACAGTTAAAATGGATCAATCAGTAATTCTGCTGGAAATAACCCACCCCTTTTTATCCAAAATGCTGGCTCCAGTCTTGTTAAGAGTGCAAAAATTGTTTGTGGGAAAGTTAACTTCTTTTTTATATGTGTGATAAAATGACGCATACTTTACATTGTTTTCGTGCTACCATAGGATGATTTTGTTCTACTTAGTGTTCTCGCAGGGAGTTCCATCTTGGTATATCCTGTGCATGTTTATATAAACTTGTATGCATATTTACCTGTCTTTCTGTGACATCTCTCAGTCTGTATAACTATCTTTAAAAGAGTGTGATACTTCAGGATATAACGGTTTGATTAATGAAAATCATCTATCTATCTATCTATCTATCTGTCTCTCTTTCCCTCGCTATCTCTCTCTCTCTCTCTCTCTCTCTCTCTCTCTCTCTCTCTAAATATCTCTCCATACCTTCCAAGTATCTATGTATCTATCAGTCAGTCAATCTATCAATGAATCGATCTCTACATTTGTCTACCAGTCTATATCTATCAGTCCTACGCTCTGTCTACTGTACCTACTGCCTATTGTCGCGTCTTGTGAGAGGCGGCTCCGAAGAGGACATCATGGCATTTATGACCCTACTCAGCAACGACCCCTCCTCCCAAGACACATTCCCTCCCTCATATACTCCGCAATCTTGTCCTGCCACCTCATTTTTGCCCTATTTTTTTTGGGAGGTGATGCTGGAGAGGAATTCGTTTACGTGATGGCACCGATATAACTAGACGATGGAGCGCCTGGTTATACAAAGGTCCCTCAGCTCTCTCCCTGTTCTCTGAAATAGGACAGTGGACTGCAGAAGAGAAAGGAATTTAGCTTACAATCCATCGATTTCACGTTTCAGATGAACCTACTGCTGCTGCTGTTGTTACTACTACTACTTCTGCTGCTGCTGCTGCTGTTGTTGCTGCTTTTGCTGGAAAAAGCCGGAGGTGTACTTGTTAGCATATACTGCTCGCAATTGAAAATATCGAGATCAGTTCTTTGGTCTACCAAATTGATGGACTAAGATTGAAAGCACCAAATCTCACCATAATCTGGTCTAAGTTTCCATGTCAGTTTCGTTGGGGATAAGGCAGATATTTTAGCAAGCACACACACACACACACACACACACACACACACACACACACACACACACACACACACACACACACACACACACACACACACACTTTCCCAAAACAAGCCAGTCATTCCATATAGATGACAGAGGTCAAGATGATTTGATGTGAGCCAGTTCGAACGAGTCGAGCCATATCAAGCACTTGCTGTATTAAAATAATTATGTTAAGCGACGTGTGGCATGAGCTTGCCCAAGACTTTCATAACAAATCTTTTTTTATTTTTTATTTTTTTTTTCTTCTGTCAAAGCAAGAACAGGTGGCGATGCAACTAACGATAACAATTCTTAACTGTTGGGTCGCTGATTTAATTTTAATTAACCTTCTCAGTTCTCAGCACTGTAAACCAGTGCCATGCAGGATCACATCACAGCTGAATGAAATGGGTTTTGGTTCCTCAAGCGATGTGTACTAGCTCAAGCAGGTATCTGTGCAGGAGGGCGTCGATGTTCTCCGAAATGTTATTTGTGTTGGACGATATCTCTAAAGGGTTGGCAGCACACACTAACAGTGGATGCAGCCTATGAGTCGTTTTGGCAATAATGCATGTAGAAATCGACTCATGAGACCGAGGTCGTTTTTCATGAACCTGGTTCTCGAAGCCTTACGGTTGCTTATGAACCATATCAGAGCCTAAATATGCAGTATTATGATTCTTGTCCCATTTGTCATGAATGAATCCATACGGGAAATTAGAGAAGTCAATGTCACCGTTTATACTGAGGCATACTTGATTTGTAAATTTCTCGTCGGGTCGGTCTTCACCGAAATAACGCATCATTATGTATAACTCAATATAGCCAGACTGGTACTGCAAGACAGGGTAGTAGACAAGTGCTGGACAATGTTGACCACCAGGGACACTAACGAAAGAGCTTTCACAGGTTATGTAAAATGATAAAGCTACGAGTATTTTCTTTACTGAATTGTCCGCATAAGCTATATTTGTATGAGCGATTTCGTACAGCTTTTTACAGTACTACTCACGTGAGTAACGACTGCAACTGATAATACCGTTAAAAATCATCGTATGGCATCCATAGTGCTAGAGGGCTATCTACCTCTGACCCTAGCAGCACTCTTATCCCAAATTCATCATCCATGGTCTCATATTACTTCCCCAAAAGTATGTACAAATACTTGTTTGAGCTACTGTATTTTGCGAGCAGCGTCGAATCTCACGTTGGAACCTTCAAGGAGATCGACTTTATCTCATTCCCCTTGCCCCTGTTGCAAAACGACTGAATGTAAAACGACTACAGCAGGATGTTCATTATTCCCGGGGGAGAATAGGAATACACAAGAGTAACTGACTGCATGTTTTAATGATCCTCATGCAGTTTATTGCACTAATCAAGTCTTCTTCGTTTCTTTATCCCTGTTCAATAATAATTCCTCTTCCCACTCATTCTTATTTGAATTCCCTCTGTTCTTGCTTCTCAGTTCGTGCTCTATTTATTTTACTTTTCGTCTCAGTCCGCTCGTACCTAAATCTAAAACACGGACCAGGACGGTAAATATAACGGTTGCGTGTCGAAGGTTGAGGGACGATGGAACTCAGCAAAAAGTGAATATCTTCCTTAACCAACCTCGTGCAGCCGAAAGATACTAACCTCTAGAATCCGATGATCTCTCTCTCTCTCTCTCTCTCTCTCTCTCTCGTTTATTCATACTAACTCCGGACGATTTACTCTACCTAGGGGAGATATTTCGAACAACCTCAATCAACTCCTTCAGTAATAACTTAGAATAATATCGTCGAAGCAAATGGCCGGTAGTGTTGTGACTGAAATGAAGAATGGCGTAATGAAGGGGCAAAACTTAAGCCCATTTCCTCCCTTTCTTCTTCTTGTCTATGCCGTCTCAGTAACGACCATTCCTTCACGACAAATGGCTTCCACGGTGATCCCAGTTTTTCTGATTCCTTACCTAATCAGAAACAACTCTCCATCTGTGTGTGTGTGTGTGTGTGTGTGTGTGTGTGTGTGTGTGTGTGTGTGTGTGTGTGTGTGTGTGTGTGTGTGTGTGTGTGTGTGTGTGTGTGTGTGTGCCAAGTTAGAAAATTAACAACGACGTCCCCTCTCCTGCGACCCAACACCCTCCATCATACACACCCCTCCTTGCTCCTCTACCCTCTTGATGATTTAACTCCTCTTCTATTTCTTCCCCCACTCCGTAACGACCCTACCTCCCACAACACACAAGCCTCCCTCATACAGCTCCTCACCCTTGACCTTTCATCTCACTCTCGATCCGCCGCTTCTTAGCTGTGCCCTATCGACTTTTTCTTCCTCGAAACCTCCTCCTCCTCCCTCCTCATCCGTAGACATAGCATAAAAGTAATATTATGTGCCTTTTTGACTCACCATTCTGGGGTCTGAATGGGGATGTCTTGATGTGATGGCACTTACATAACTAAGGAGGTCAAGTACCTGATTATGCAAACATTACTTAGTTACTCACCTGTTCCCTAAAAAAAAAAAAAAAAAAAAAAAAAGAGGAATGGTGGACTGAAAGACAAGAGGAAAACAAGCCTGTAGCTCACCAGCTGACATTCAGCTGAGCCTGAGGTTACTACTACTATTGCCATTACTACTACTACTACAGCTACTACCACCACCACCACCACTACTACTACTACTACTACTACATGTAGACATTCCTTACAACACAGGTTTGAAAAGTCTTAGCAATTACTGATATTATTTTTCGACTTTTTTTCCACCCGTATCATCTTCTCCCGTATTCCTACTGGATAACCCCCTCCTACAATCCTCCACACGTTCTTGCTGAGACTGATGAGTAATCTCTTCACCGTGATGACGTATTAGATTAGTTCCTTCTTGTTACCTTTAGACCATTTCATTCAGCCTTCGGAGCCTGTTTAAGACTGATGTAAGCCTACACACAACCCCTGAAGTCTGATAATTGTCTACGGTAAATAAAATGCTCTGAAAATAGGAGGAATATAAGAGTAACTATGGCAACCCCTACTCATCCTCCTCCATCTCGTGCGAGTAGCACATTTCACTGCTAGAGAAGTTACGTGTGCTACATTTTCTACTTATGTGCCCATTCCGGAGCAATGCCTCCTCCCACGACACACCACCCTCCCTTATACACACGCCATCTCTTCCGTTCTTCCACCTTTTGACTTACACAACTAGATGCATATACGATGTTCTTTTCTCTGTTATTGCTTGCTCGATAACAGCCACTCCTCCAACGATGCGCCGCCCTCCCTCATACACATCTCTGTCTCTTTCCTTTACCATCTCCATGGCTAACATGATTAGAGAAATCACGATAAATTCTTTTCCTCTTTGTCTCTGCAAAGTAACGATTCCTGCTCCAACTACACACCACTTCATCATGCATTACCCATCTCTTTCCCACATTATTCTCCGTATATATTGCTATACAGACATAACCAAATGAACGAACTGTACCCCCAAAACTGAGCTTGTGGTGACACGATAGCTTGGTGGTTGCATGGTGGTTGCGTGTGCCGCTACTCCAGAACTAGAAACCCAAGAAGCTGAAATTTTGTGTTGTCAGTGTATCCCATCATATAACTGATTTTTTTGTTTGTTTGTTTGTTTTTTAAGATGAAAGGAAACCAAATTAAATTATAACAGCAAGCTGTGTCAAGGCACAGCAAACCCTCCCCGGCAGTGTTTTTTAATATTGGCATATGAACACAACACGATATCTCGTCAGAGATGTCATATATCAGATTTGGAGTAAATCAGATGAAAATTGACGATTTTATTCCCATTTGAAATTTTAGGCCCGACCCACCTGATATTGACCCCCCTACCGCTAACTAGGGGGTGACCCCACTGATGTAATGAGGCATGTTATAGGATGCATATTTTGAAAGATGCACATGTAGGTTTTAGTTTTATGTCGATATGGCGAATTTGAAAGGAATTATGGCGAGAAAACGATTTTTCACCAGGATTCTTTTTTTCTGTATTTTTGGAGCCTACAGCCTGGGCCTCAGCCCAATTTGGCCCCAGATTTAATCAGTTCATCACAAGGTCATAGCCCATCATCCCTGAAATTTTAGTCAAAATCGTACCAGTAGTTATCGCGTAAAGTTGTTATCAGACAGAAAGACAGACAGACAGAAAAACAGAGTGCAAACAATACCCGTCCTCGAGCTCCTCCGTTACGAGGACGGGTAAAAAATATATATATATATATATATATATATATATATATATATATATATATATATATATATATATATATATATATATATATACATATATATATATATGTGTGTGTGTGTGTGTGTGTGTGTGTGTGTGTGTGTGTGTGTAATTAGACACTAGGTGTCTTCAGTTCGTTAAAAATCTGTAACAGTTGGACTTGAAGTTCGGGGGGAACTAATCTGGGAACGCGAGTTGCAAAGAGAAGTCGTTCGGGGAATAAGGGAATTCTGATTGGCAGAAGTTTTACAAGGTTGCACCCTGTCGGTTCATACTGACAAATATGAGGGATCGCGCGACATAAGGAAGGTAAGTGTCACCTCGGGCCAAAACATGTCGACCACTTATAGCACTATTTTTATCCCTCCTGTAGGTGTGGATTGAACTGGAAGGGCATAACCTTACTGGAAGTATGATTGAAAACCATCGGAAAGACTACTGCTAACTTTGGGGAGATTTCTGGAAAAATTTAGTTTTGGTTGTTGTTGTTGTTGTTGTTGTTGTTGTTGGATATTTCCCCACACTTGGTGGGGTACGGGCAAACTTAGTTTTGGTGACTAGTTTCCTTTATATACAGCCTATGACTCACACAAACAAAACATAACTGCGACTCTCACGTGCACCAGTCGCACTACAAAGGCTTCTTCCTCATTCGTAATAAGCCAGCATGAGCAGGGATGAATTCCGGCTATCACTGTCCTTCCTACATTAGACTTCATATAGTTACAATAGTGAAATTATTTTTATGATGATGATACTTGAGAAACGAAATATCCAGTGCCTGAAGTGAGATCACCGAAGAGGAGAAAGAAATGGAAGTCACAAGATCATTACGTAACTTACCACTGGTGAATAGGAGCAACGTCACAGCACAGGAGAGAGAGAGAGAGAGAGAGAGAGAGAGAGAGAGAGAGAGAGAGAGAGAGAGAGAGAGAGAGAGAGAGAGAGAGAGAGAGAGAGAGAGAGAGAGAGAGAGAGAGAGAGAGAGAGAGAGAGAGAGAGAGAGAGAGAGAGAGAGAGAGAGAGAGAGAGAGAGACGGAACAACCAAAAGATCGCCCGGGGACACAGTTCTTTGTGCTCTCGAGTAAACCCACGAAACAGGAGAGAGAGACAAACGGAACTGTAACAAGGGCACTGCAGGTGAGACGACACGTAAACCTGCCTCCCACATTTACATACATTATACGGAGTTAACTGGGTGGTAGTATGCTTCTTGGCCGGGAAATTTCACTGGTATGTGCCTGCTGAGAAGGGCAATGCTAAAGACTCATCCTTCTCTCTCTCTCTCTCTCTCTCTCTCTCTCTCTTTTGCTTTCTCTATGCGTCGAGGGCTTAATGAAGAAAGGGTTTAAGAGAGAGTCTGTAGTAACCTAGGCTTTGAGGATGCTATGTGTGTGTGTGTGTGAGAGAGAGAGAGAGAGAGAGAGAGAGAGAGAGAGGACAACGTCATCATCTTAAGTCTAACACGGTTTGGACGTTCGGCTTAAAAGCTTACCACCTTGATAGCCCTCATATCCGGAGCTTTCCATCGAAAAGTCCAACCTCACAATATTTTTACACAACCTGACTTAATATTTCCCCTTGCGCAAGACACGTCTGCCCTAAAACGTTTTCTCCTAAGCACGAATGCGGCTGGGGCGATAAGGAAATCATGCATCAAGACTATCATGCAAGAGAAATGAATAATCTAGTGTAATCTATTCCCCGCGTTATGCATCACCCCAGACACTGAGGCAGTCCGCCAGTAAGTGCTCCGTAGTCTTGTACTTGGGCATGACTGGGAAGAACAAAATATCACACAGGGGAGCTTCCTTTGTGCATCACTCATTAGTTCCTTCTTGGAGACGAAAATATATACTGTATAATTGTAAGAGGGGCTGTGCAAATGACTGCACAGTTTTAAGAGGACCTCCACAAACGAACACAAAATTATATGACCTGTACAATTGACTGTTTAATTTTAAGAGAACCTATAGAGATGAATGTATAATAATAAGAGGATCTGCACACATGACGATATGGCTCTAAGAGGACCTGTATAAGTGAATGCTGATGTATATGAGAATGTGTACAAATGAATGGTGAATTATAAGAGGACCTGTATAAATGAATGTCAAAGTATTAGAGGACCTGTGGAAATGCATGTATGACTAATGCATAAACATAAGAGACTCTGTTTTGCTTTGACTATATTCTGTTCACTTTAACTATGAATAAAACTGTCATTTCTCTGTGCAACAAGAGAATGACACAAATCACAAAGAAGTGCTATGGAAAGAATTCAGGGTCATTGTATCTTTGTATTGCTTTATTCTGCCACTGAGCTATGAGAAATTGGCTTCAAAGGGACGAAAATTTCTGTGTAGATAAAGTAAATGAATCACAGTACAATTTCAAGTTACTGTATTAGAGGCTCAGAACAAATGAATCGAGTCACGAGAGGACCTGTGTGTGTATGTTCCATCTACAGCTCAAAGGGGGTCGAGAAGAATGAGTTAGATGTCTGAAAATTTACCCTCTTAAAACATGACGATATTAAACACAGACCCCTGACTGTGTTTCTGCGCAAGTGAAGCTGAGTATAGGGAAAGAGATGGTATTATCAGTACTACAGTGTTCCCTGAAAATAAAGAGTTCGTTAGGTCCCCGAGTAATAAGCTAGTCCGGGGTAGAAGTCATCGTGGGAAAGTGCAAGGGAGTTGGGGTGGAATGAGAATGGAAATGGGAGGAGGGATTGGTGATGCTGAATATAAGAGAAACATTTACAGTACTGTCCCATAAAAAAGTTTAAAGTTCCAGTGTCCACTAAAATAAATAGGTGTAAGGCAGAAGTGATGGCAGGTAAGTGTAGGGGTGTGTATGATGTGAAAACCTTGGGGGGTGGATTAACCGAGCAGAGTAGTTATTTCCTGCAGTGTCCCTCTGAAAAACAGGAGAGTTTCTATGCTTCTTAAAAAATATAAAAATATACTCGTTCAGGGTAGAAGCTGGTGGTATGTGAGGACGCATCTCTCTCTCTCTCTCTCTCTCTCTCTCTCTCTCTCCTGGTGACTCAACGCTGAATAACAGGAGAAATGATATCCTGCATCCTAGGAAACCATTTACTACCGTTGCTTGTAACGATATAACTAAATGATGCCTGGTACTGTAGTTTAGTGGGTTAAGGCGTTCCTGCTGGCTGGTGCTTGTATGGGATCCATCAGAGTGATGGTTAAGATTTTTTATGTAATAGTACTTAGGGGTTGCTGAGGCTGGTCACCGATGCCTTAAATGCCGAGACTGAGTAACCTTGCCCTGGGCCCCTACACTCTTGTTTATATGGAGCTAAAGTGGATTGAGAGTTGTTGTTGTTGCTGCTTTGGTTGCCATTGTTGCTGTTGTTGTTGTTGTAGTGTAGAAGAAACGGCACGGAATATATGTATGTATGTGTTTGTGTGTTTGTGTTTGTCCTTGCGTGTGTGTGTGCGCGCGCGCGCATGTGCTTGCAGGAAGGGTCAATAGGGAGGCTGGGGGAGCAGTGGGAGGAGGAGGGGTCAAAGGGGAAAGGCAAGGGAATATTGGAACCGAATGCAAGAGGGGGCAAGGGGGGAGATATTTCTCGTTACCCACTGAAAATAAACAAGCTCCAGCAGATGGTAAAATGGTGGTCAGCTCCCTTGCAAAAATGGAAACAATTTTGCAATGTTTTAATAACGCTGTGGTAAGCCGTCGGATAATTCTTTTGTTAGCGGCGGCAAAAAATTGACCGCACAAACACACAACTTTGAATGTGTGTCCGTGTTTATTTTTTAAATATTTTTTCCTGCAAACTCTGAAAATGCTTTAATTTCACAGATAAATTCAGTATGGACTACTGCCGAATGGCTGTCTCTTTGCCATATTTTATGTATCCTTAATTACTCTGGAACATTGACTTTGTTCTGGAAACCACGCAGACAGTTTTTTTTCAGCCTAAGGGAAACTTTTCGAAATGGAGGGGTTAGCTAACCTTCACTGATCCTTCCACTACTAAGGTGCGATCCTAAACTGCAATTTATTACATGGCGGTATACTGATTATACAAAACACGTCATCCCAGTGCAGCAGTTAAGAAAAACACGGTGCTGCTATATGAAAGCACTTATGCAGTATCCCTTTGATATCTAAGAATGATAGAAATATCTCTCATAGAAATTTTCTGTTATCTAAAGTAATGTACATTTTTGGTTACAGAACGAAAAGAAAAGCGATACCTGGTTAATACTTATCCATAAACAGAATCAATAATTAACATCCGATATACTCAGCCGACGGTGCTTTTCTACGCATCTCGCCTCCAGTCCTAAGGTCGTGCACCACCTTCCATGCTCAATGACTATCACTCGTTTAATGATGACGGCTGTAAGGTAAGCAATAGTTCGTTGCCATTGTAATAGTTTTCCTGACTTGGAATTTACAACTTCATAAGTGTCAGCAGTGTTATAAAATAGTTACTACAGCTTGTAATAAAGCCACAACAATCGAAATAACATCACTTTCAACACATGCACATTATTTTAGAGTCAGAGCAAGCAGAATGTAGGTTGATACTTTGCAGGTGGCAGCACCGTCATTCTTTTTTCATGAACACTAGTAAGTCATAGCTTCTTTTCATCTCCACCCTCATCTCCGGCTGAAAGAAAACCGCATCCAAGGTTTTGCACCGAACAAGGACCCACTGAAGGTAGTGCGAGGCTTTTCTAGACTACATGAGAAAATGTCATCGCAAGCAACTTCTAGCGCAGTCTAGTACATTTTCGATTTACCACTTTGACACTGGACAATACGTCATGGTGATGTGAATTTTAGCTACGTCTTCTTTCCAGCCACTGGCAGGAATACAGGGTGACCAGAGGCAGTGGTTCACGAGCGTACAATAAGCGGAGTGGAGAATACCATTGTGCGCACTCATTTAACTGGAATAACCATCTCACCGAGAATTCAAATACAACCACCAATTATGTAGCGATTTAGTACGATGTGGCTCCAACATTTCCCATTTACCAGCACGGCAACGAAGTGTTCCAGCTTTAATCCCTTCAGCATGAGAACTTATTTTACTTTTTTTTTTTTTTGCACCCACCAAACTATATTAATACGCTTGCAAACTATTTAAACCGCAAGAGATAAATCATCAGTGACCATTTCTTTACAGGAAGCCTCCCGTAGTGTTAATAAAAAATCGTCTAGTGGTGGCTAGGAAATACGAAGACAGCATCGTAGTGAACGTTTTAATCCCCCTTAGTCCGATTACATTTGTTATATATTATTCTTGCTAACACCAAACGATTATTTTCAGTTTAAGGGCTACTTTGGAGCTGGAGGGATAAGATAGAGCAATTATTAATTCCTTCACCACTAGAGACGATTCTTGGGGTCAGTTAATAATAATATGATGAAACAGGAACAAGCTTTATTAAGACATCACTATACCGAACGTGTTAATAGACAGTTGCCCGGCCCTCCCGATGAAATATGCCCTCTGAATATACGAACACAGGCTCCGACATTTTATATTCCGTTCATGGCCACCACCACATTTTGATAACACTTTCGGCTATTTTCCAGGCAGTACTGGGGTGAAAATTGTGAGTGGGGTGCTTTTGTTTCTTTTGTTTTTGAACGTGGGGAATAAAGAGAGGGAGTTCGAGTAGGAGGGAGTGTGTGTATAAATGCGGTAGCTGGGTGGATGGTAAATGGTAGGAGAGGAATGTACAGTTGTAATGTAATAATGGTAATAATAAAAAGGAGGACGCATGATAGAAGCAGGATAAGAAAGATATAATGGGAAGATGAGGGAGTGTATGAGGGAAGATGATAAGTGAGATGTTTGGCAACATGAGGGTGTAGTGAGGTGACTGTTTATATGAGAGAGGATGGATGATAAAAGGTAAGCTAAGGCAAGATGGAGTTGTAGCGAGGAGGTGAAGGCCTAGATATGGATAGATTGGTAGGGAAACTGGCAAGAGTAAGTGAGTGTGAAGAAAGGACGGGTGGTAACAGACTGGGCATGATGGAGGTGTGTTGGCTGGGTAGAGATGTGTGTGAGGGAGAATGGATGATGAGAGGTACGAAAAGACGAAGGTGTAGTGGGAAGGTTAGATGGTGTTTATGAAAAATGATAGATGGCAAGAGGCGGGGCTAGACAAAGTATTCCTGGGAGAGGGAAAGTGAGGAAGCAGATGAAGAAGAATGAATGAAATAAAACAAGATATACGCACAGTTGCAATAATGTGGAGTATATGAGTATGACTGGATGCTAAGATACAAGACGCGACGAAGGTATTGTGGTATAGTATGGCTGTATATGAAGGAAAATGGAGAGTAAAAAGCAGTACAGTATGGATGTGTAATGGGAAAGTGGGGGAGTACATCACTGTGGCTGGGTGATAAAAAGTAGGACAAGACTGAGATGTAGTGACAAGGCGGAAAGTTATGTAAGGAGAGCTGTGTATTGTGTGAGAGGATAATGCTGAGTGAGGGAACGAAATATCTAGACAAACACACACAGACACACACACACACACACACACACACACACGAAACTGCAAAGCCAGTATATTTTCCTTCAAACAGCTGGATCCTCATTATACTCATTACACAACTATGCACAACAGAACAGAATATTACTGGCTGCAGTATCACTCCTTGTGGAATATCAAGTTTCTCTTCAGCTACGAGTCATATTCAGTATTCAGTATTATATATGATGATAAGCAATTGCTGAACTCCATAGCTTTTACTCCAGAATGTTCGATTATGGTGCTAACAGTTCTTATTTAAGCGTAAGAGAGCTCATTAAAAAAAGTGCCCTGAATATGAAAAAAAAAAAAAAAAAAACTATTACTCCTCCACCTAATGTCTAAAGTATGTCATAATAAAGGGAACACTCATACGTGCAATGCCCGCGCGAACACCAGTTGGTCTAAGGTTGCATAGTTGACTTTACCCTGTGTTCTTGATCTTCGCGGATTGTTTTCAAGATCGAGTCGCCTTGTCCTTGCATGACCCTGAACCCTCCCACAATGTTTAGTCGAAATCAGATCAAAACTATTTAAGTCGACCTTGGCATGTGACCTTGACCTTTGACCTTTTCTTGTGTCCTTGACATTTAATCGACTGGTTTCAAATTATACATCTTTTTTCCTCGCCTTATCCTGAACTCCTAAACAAAATTTGGTCTAAATCGGATTATTTGAGCTGAACTTGCCATGTGATCTTGACCTTCGAATTATTGTTCTCAGAAACTACAGGACAGTCCCTTGCTTGACCCTCAACGCTTCCGCCAAGACTTGTCCAAATCATTAAAAAAAAAAAAATAAATAAATGGCTTCATTATTTTGTTCATACTCAGATACAAGGGTCGAAATTTGACCTTGCCCTGTGTCTTGGCCTTTGACCCCGCCTACTAACTGACTGCTCTCAAAATCCAATCCTTTTATCCTTGGCATGCCATCAACGCTCTCACAAAGTGTGTTCTAATTCAGATAAAAACTGTTTAAGCTGACCATGCCCTTTGACGTTAGCCGCTGACCTATTGCTCCAAAACACAGTATCTTTATATCTTGGCTGACTCTCAGCCATTCCACCAAGTTGGTGAAAATCGGTACAAAACTTCTGAATTGTTTGGTTAACAATCACTTACTGGGGATGAATTTTATCCTCGTCCTGTGACCGTGACCTCTCGCTATTTATTCTGAAAACTCCCCCAGCACCTGAACCATTTCACCGAGTTTGGTCGAAATCGGGCAAAAACTGTTCAAGCTGATTTTACTATGACAACATTTGACCTAGTTCTGTGACTTTGACCTTTGACCTATTGTTCTTAATAAAATAGGAGGTTGTCTAATTGGCTACTTCAACTTTCCACCAAGTTTGAGTAAAATCGGATGAAAACCTTTTGAATTATTTTGTGCACACACACACACACACACACACACACACACACACACACACACACACACACACACACACACACACACACACACACACACACACACACACACACACACACACACACACACACACACACACACACACACACACACACACACACACACACACACACACACACACACACACACACACACACACACACACACACACACACACACACACACACACACACACACACACACACACACACACACACACACACACACACACACACACACACACACACACACACACACACACACACACACACACACACACACACACACACACACACACACACACACACACACACACACACACACACACACACACACACACACACACACACACACACACACACACACACACACACACACACACACACACACACACACACACACACACACACACACACACACACACACACACACACACACACACACACACACACACACACACACACACACACACACACACACACACACACACACACACACACACACACACACACACACACACACACACACACACACACACACACACACACACACACACACACACACACACACACACACACACACACACACACACACACACACACACACACACACACACACACACACACACACACACACACACACACACACACACACACACACACACACACACACACACACACACACACACACACACACACACACACACACACACACACACACACACACACACACACACACACACACACACACACACACACACACACACACACACACACACACACACACACACACACACACACACACACACACACACACACACACACACACACACACACACACACACACACACACACACACACACACACACACACACACACACACACACACACACACACACACACACACACACACACACACACACACACACACACACACACACACACACACACACACACACACACACACACACACACACACACACACACACACACACACACACACACACACACACACACACACACACACACACACACACACACACACACACACACACACACACACACACACACACACACACACACACACACACACACGTCAACTTAATCTAATACCCGCTCTCTCGCGGGCATAAAAATGAAGAGAGAAGAGTTCATGTTCGTTGTCTCGATATATTTCATGGGCCTTTTGATGCATTGTTTTTCTCACATCTTTATACAGTTCATAAGATCTACTTTTATACTCGTCTCTGAACACTTCTGACGACGATAACTTGTGCCGGATAAAATCATGGGAATGGCATCGCACAAATGGGGTTCAGTGTTATCCATCAACCCTCCAAATAGCTACAAATGAACACCGAATATTTCCCCGCTTGTCATTTCAGATAGAGCAACAGGGACCAATAGACAGCAACATGGGGTACGAGCCAGGGTTCAGAGTTTCCCGTATTGGTAGAATTAATTTACTTGAGTGAGGTTAAGGCCCCGTCCCGCCCCAAGGCTCGCTTTTGTCGCAGCCCCGTGTACTCAGCCCGTCGATACCTCAGTGAGTAAAAGTGATGATTTTGTTTTAACTTATTCCAATGATCTTAACTGCCTCTATCAGCTTAGGAGAGACTTCCTGAACTCATAATGTTAGAACTGCTTCTCTGTTTCGGTTATCTTGAACTATTTTCAGCCGATTTTATTCATTTTAGGAGGGCTTTCCCAACCGGAGGGGTAAGATATTGCCCATCTATTTTATTATTATTATTATTTTTTTTAATTTCCCTGCCATTTTGTTCAAAGTTGAAGAGGCTATTTGAACAGGAGGGATTGGATATTGCCTTCATCAACCAGTTCACTACTTGGTTACTCTATAAATTCGCCTGATAGAATAATCCCCCCAAAGTGATCACCTGATAAGAGAGGTTAAATCCCGTTCCGCCCTGGAGGCTCGCTCCCGCCGCAGCCACACACACTCAGTGGATAACGGAATTTCGATAATCCTTTAAACGGGAGTTGATAACACTTTCGGGACGATTTCTTCTTTAGTATTTATTTCTTCTTGCCATCTCCAGACGATTTAATTTTGTTTAGGAAAGATATTTTGAAGTGTAAAGGTTAGATGCAACCTTCATTAATCACTTCACACCTCGGGCACTCTCCTACGTTAAGTAAAGTACTCGTATCTGATAACGGCAAAAATAAAATACACAAAACATGTCACCGAACTAAAAGGGATAAAATTCTCACCCGCACCCGGCCTCTGACTCACTCACCCATCCGTACGTCATTAGATAACAGAATTCCAATACTTTTAATTGGAACTATTAACGCTACAGCACCTGACAATAATGTATAAAGTAGACCAGATTTGCCAATGTCCTGGTATCGTACCTAATTAGTGATATTATATATATATATATATATATATATATATATATATATATATATATATATATATATATATATATATATATATATATATATATATATATATATATATATATATATATATATATATATATATATATATATATTCACGCATTAACTAAATGAGCAGTACGTATCATGGAGCAAAAACTCATATGAAAATGGATGTTTTAATAAGTAAGAGATTTTGCATGACTTAAACTGAAACAGGGTCTCATTATATCACGACTTTTCTTCAATGAGTATACCGCAGAACTAATGGATGTGAAGGCGAGGGACGTGGTAGAGAGGAAGTAATCAGTGGGAAGTGTCTGCACTTCTATATGACGGTGACGCTTGTTAATAGCAGATGTGGGGTGAAGGTAACAGAGCCCGGCAGAAAACTTTGGTAGTGTGTGTGAGAAAGACGAAGCTTGAAAGTACATATGTGGAGGAAGAAAGTGGTGGTGACTGAAAGAGGAACGGACAAGAACTGAAAGGTTGAAAATGTGTGGTGAAAAGAAAAATACGTCGCTATTTGTACAGCAAGGAGAGAGTTTGCACGGCATCAAGTGCATTGTCTAGAAATATCAATGTGAGTCTAGGAGAGAAAGCATTGCATGACAGTATATAAGCTCCACCACTAGCATACAGCAGTGAATGGCGGACGGTGCTTGAAGTGCATGATTCAAGAGTGAGAACTGTTGAAATGTTAACTCAGAAGTGCCCATGAAGTGATATGGAAACGTAAATGTAAGGATTCATGAATTATATAAATTAACTGTAAGGGTTCGTGTGTGGAAGGCAAAAAGAAAAGCTATGAGGTGTTTTGGTCATGTAAAGCGAATGGAGTGAGACTGTCTAGAAGATTGATGAGAGTGAGGTGGGTGGAAGGAGGAGTGGGAGACCGAGAATGAGACGGAGAGACAAGGCCCAAAGTTTTTAGAAAGGATGGCGTGGGAAGCGCGGTCGTTACTGAGCAGAGACAGAACACTTGGTGATTCTTTTGTCGAGGCCACCCTTGCAGGACGCGATGTATGACAATAAATAGACAGACGGGCAAACAGACTAACTTTATGATCCTTTTTACCATAAGACTCAAACGAACAAACTACTATTGAGACTCACGCAATGTTCTTCCCTAATTCAAACATGACCACCCTCTTCACATCGTCACTGTAATCATCACCACCATCAATAAATTTCTCATTAATTTCAATATTTCGTTTAACCTGCACAGGAAAACCAAAGTAAAATCGAGAACGATGCTATTAACTTAATTCCCAATGAAATACCTCACATATCCACTCAGTCACCATTCACTCTTTCGAAAATCTCGGACAGATCTTACAATATATACCATCCACAAGTAACTCCATATTTGGGTAGTGTAATCTCATCCACTGTCAAGTTATATAAGGCGAGAGACACTTGTCTCGAGCTTCTTACATAACATAACATACTCCATTTAGTTATGTCACAGCCTCCTCCTCGCCTCTCCTACACACGCGCCTAGGGATCGCAACCTACTCTTGCATCCCATCGCCTAAAAGTATCTACCTGAGAATCTCTCGTCCAATCTGATGAGCGGTTTGACGAAAATAGATGGAGATTTAAGACAAATGAGTGTAACACCCTTAGACACGCATTTGCGTATTACATGCTAGTCTGTTTTCATCTCATCGTCTCCCGGGTGCATACCTCTCTAAATTTCAGGGTTGGGATCTTCATCTACCCTTCGCACACTCCGGCAGGGTAAGGATCTTCGCTTATCCTTTACGTATGACGCATGACGGCTGGGTAGGGATTTTCATTTATCCTTTACACACGCCAGTTGGACAGGATTCTTAATTTTCCTATATTCATCCCACTGTATCAAAATGTTTACCTGTCATGTTTGAGCTCAGTCAAATAATTAGTTTGGGTGACTGAATGAATAAGAAATCTTTCATTCATACCTGTCGACTGCATTAGAGTATTTCAGGAAAACATACAGTTTTTGTCTTTGAGGAAAACATACAGTTTTTAAAGGGTGGGTGAGAAATAGTGGGCTCTTCTCACCCCTCTCTACTTGCTGCTCCCACACAGAACACATCTTTAAGGGGTCCCGAGGAATGGTGCAGCAATATGTGTGCCAAAATCGAGTCAAATCAGTTTAGTGATCTGGCCAATAAAAAATGATATGCATGCTTGCCACATGCACTGGGCGAATTCAGTTGGTGGCACAGAGGGAAGGAAATTAATAGGCAGCTTAACTAATGGCAATGTGATAATCAGGATCTGATAATTCGTTTCTTGAGAATTCATTGCTTAAGACAGCTCTGACACATTACCGTATCCCGAGGTCTGGCAAGCGTTTCGCGGTACATCAAATATATGGCAGCAATGGGGCACATCATACACCCTTTACTGAAACTGAACCACTCCTTCAAATTTCAGGTAACATTAGCGAGTGCCTTACAACCGTTAAAAGTTATTCTTATTTTCTCAGTAAGTTTCCCTCCACAAGCCATAAACAACACATTCCTTATTTTTCGTCTCTATCTTCCCATATGCTTTTTCAAGACACATATGCTCCCTAAATATCTTACAGTATATTCACAGGATTGTGCCACTATCTAGCTTACTACAAACATCTGATTCACATGTGTTCTACCACCCAGACGATCAGTCTGTTAATCACTCATTAGTTCGGTTCAGTTCAGTTCAATTGCTGGACGGGAAGACTGCCTTTGTTACGGCCTCCTCTTTTTTGCAGTTTACTTATTCTTGTGTACCCGAGTGACTATAGTTCTCTCCAAATTACCAGAAGTCATAAATTACATTTTTTTTTTAAATAATTTCTTTATCTATTGTATTAACAAATGAGTTTTGTAGGAAAATTTTCCTCATAGGGCCGAATGAAAAGAATATGTCTATCTTTGACATCCTGATATAATGAGCACTGCATAAGAAAATGTTGCAAATCTTCCAATGTTTCGCCACAACCAATTTATTTTGCATTCATACTTGTAAATCTGTTTTGATCATTTAATTTTAAAGTATTGGAACTGCATTTGAAAAATACTGTTGGTACTGGTTAACCATATCTTAGACTATTTCCATTTATGAGTTTCATACATGCTAATACTTTTTTTGGATGTCAGTTCCTTCAGCCAAATAAGGCTATCCCATTATTGCATGATCTATGATGTCCTTATTTTTTTTTATTGTTTTTAATTGCAGCTGCCCAGGCCTGTAGCCTTGCTTTTTCTTTTTTTTTTTTTAGTCCTTCCACCTATAAGTCTTACATGTTATTTTTCCTCTCTTTCCATATGTGTCCGAGCATAAAATATACTCCACTATGATATTTCTCCTTTCATTAGTTTAGCTTTCATGGAAGACTCACTCACTTTCCCTCTCAAGAAACATTAAGAGTGTAGGGTCCTTCTCTCTCTCTCTCTCTCTCTCTCTCTCGAGCGAGCGAGCGAGCGAGCGAGCGAGCGCGCACGCACGCACGCACGCACCCTACCACCCACCCACCCACCCACCCACCCACACACGCACACACACACACACACACACACACACACACACACGCATTCTCCTACCTTCCGCCACATTGAAACACCTCTCAGCACCACATCCACACACAGTCACCCCCTCCCCCAGCCACCACCCAACACACAAATACACACAGCATCTGCCATTAAAATACACCCACACAGAACCCCTCCCTCACCCACACACGCAACCTACACACCACGCCTGACAGCTCAACAACGCAGACCAGAGTTACGGCCGAGGTTTTACGCTACAAACCTGTCTGTTTATGCCTGGGATACCTCGCACGCTTCCAAGATCGTGCTGAGACAAGGAAGGATCACCCATATATTTCGCTGGGAATGAGAAAGTTTATTTCTCGATCGTGTGCAAACGTCGCTTCGGATATCAGGATCATTCTAAGATACTCCCTGTTCCCTTATTTTCCATTCTGGTCTTACATTCCTTTGGTAATTTTCGTTCCAGCTTCTCTTCATATTCCTCTATTCAATCACTTACATATGCTGTTAAAAATGAGGAGGGTTTATATTTTGACTGAGTCTATATCGGCATGGATATCAGCATCGCAGTAGGTTACTTCATGTCTGCCATATTTCCCTACTGATCTTATTCTCTTATGCTCAGTTTCCTTCCAGATTTCATTGTTTTTTTTTCTCTGATTTCTTTCCTTTCCTCCCACGTCCTTGATAATCGTCCTTATATTTCCTTCGTAAATTGCTCCTTTTCCCCTATTTTCCTTGCTAACCTGACATCATTTACCTTAGTCTCCATTATAATTCCTATCCTTTATCCTCTTATCTGGACATCCATGCTTTGCGTATTTTCCTTCCTGACCTTCTGCCCTAACTTTAAGTTTCCCTTTTGCTTGCCGTCGTTCATTCACCATGCATACTCATTTCCCTTACCTCTGATGTATTTCTTCCTCAGTTCCCCACATCTAAGCCTCCATTCTTTTGTCCACTTTCCTTACTAACATTCACCCTCTCTCATTCTCCATCCTTTCAGTTACCTCCATAGCTAGATGAAAAACCAATCTACGCTCCAGCTGGCATGACATGATCGATACCTGCAAGCCGCTATATAGGAGTATCAAGCCTATGCTAGGAAGACAGGGTTACCACTGTTATTGCTGTCTTGAAGCTTTGTACAACTAGGAATCTATTTTACATCTTTTTCCACTCAGTAGGTTGCCGTCTTTTTAAAATTTCATACTTTCTACAACATGGCGGGGGGGACACAACCTGGCCGCACTATGGGGTGGTACTACTACTCTGCGGCCAGGTTGTGTTAGGAAGAATACTGCCACCGTATTCCCTGCGTGTCGTAAAAGGCGACTAAAAGGGGCGGGGTGAGGGGACTAGGGACCCCCTCCTCTGTTTTGTAGTTCCTAAAAAGAGACAGGCCAGAGAAAGGGATGGGGGATGGAGTTATCCCCGTACCCTGAAGATTGGGTCTATGAATGTGCGTGGATGTAGTACGATTGAGGCTAAAAGGGAGGAGATTGGGAGAATGTTTGTGAGAAGAAAGTTGGATGTGTTAGCTTTGAGTGAAACGAAGATGAAAGGGAAGGGGGAATCTATGTTTGGAAGCGTGAATGGAAGATTGTCAGGTGTTGATAGAGGAAGGGCAAGAGAAGGTGTGGCCTTGTTAGTGAGTCCGGAAGTTCAGCAATGTGTGATTGAATGGAAGGAGGTGTCATCGAGACTGATGTGGGTGAAAGCGAAATTTGAACGTGAGTTGTGGGTGTTTGTGAGTGCATATGGGCCTGGTAGTGAAAGGGATGAACAAGAGAGGGAGTCTTTCTGGAATGATGTTGATGAGTGTCTGCAGAGTTTTGAAGCGAATGTGAATGTGGTAATGATGGGAGATCTGAATGCTAGAGTGGGAAATGTAGCAGTTGAAGGTGTAGTTGGTATGCATGGTGTGCCTGGAAGAAATGAAAATGGGGAACGAATGATAGCGATGTGTGTTGAGCGAGAGATGGTGATTGGGAATACGCTGTTTGAGAAGAAAGATATTTATAAGTATACATGGGTGAGACAGGAGGGTGGAAGGGTTGTTGATAGAGCCTTGATGGACTATGTGGTTGTGTCTAGGAATGTAATAGGAAGATTGTTGGATGTGAGAGTTCTGAGAGGGGAGGGTGGAGGTATGTCTGACCACTACCTGGTGGAGGGAAAGTTAAGAGTAGGAAAGAGATGGATGAGAGCTAGGAGGGTTAGGTGTGGCAGGGAGGTTTTGAAAGTGAGTGAGTTGGATAAAAGAGAGAAAAAAATAGAGTATCAGGAGAAATTGAAAGATGAGTGGAACGCAGTGAAAGATCGGGAAAATGGCAGCGTGGAGGAGGAATGGCAGTTGTTTAAGAGTGCTGTGGTGGGGCATGCAGAAGAGGTGTGTGGTGTGAGACGTGTGGGTGGTGGTGTAAGAAGGAAGTGAATGGTGGTGCGAGGAAGTAAGTATGGCTGTGGCAGAGAAGAGACGTGCATATGAAGTGTGGCTGCAGAGGAAGGATGAGATGTCATATGAAAGGTATAAGGAGAAGAGGAATAGAGCGAGAAGGGCTGTGCGTGATGCTAAAGTGGCAGCAGATGAGAGGTGGGGTAGGCGGCTGACAGAGAATTTTCAGCAGAATAAGAAAATGTTTTGGAAGGAGGTGAAAAGGGTGCGAAAGGGAGAGTCTGGGAAGGAAGAACGAGTAAAAGCAGAGGATGGAAGGATGTTAATTGAGATGGATGCAGTAAGGAAGAGATGGGCAGAGTATTTTGAAAGATTGTTAAATGTAGAGGAGGAAAGGGTGGCTGAGATTGTGGCGGATGGAAGGGTGCAAGGAATAAATGTGTTGGGAGAGTTGAATGATTCTTTGATCACGAAGGAAGAAGTGGAGAAGGCAGTAAAGGAGATGAAAACAGGGAAAGCTGCAGGTATGGATGGGTGTGCTGTGGAATGCCTGAAGGGTGGTGGAGTGACTATTGTTGACTGGTTAGTAAGATTGTTGAATGTGTGCTTTGAGAAAGGTATGGTGCCAATTGACTGGGCAAGTGCTTGTGTGGTCCCGTTGTATAAAGGCAAGGGTGATAAGTATGAATGTACTAGCTTTAGGGGTATAAGTCTGTTGAGTGTTGTAGGTAAGGTGTATGGTAGAGTGTTAATTATTAGAGTTAGAGAGGGTACAGAGGGAGTGATTAGTGATGAGCAGTGTGGCTTTAGGAGAGGGAGGGGATGCGTTGATCAGGTGTTTGCTGTGAGACAAGTGTGTGAAAAGTATTTAGCGAAAGGCAAGGATGTGTTTTGGGCATTTATGGATTTAGAGAAAGCGTATGATAGAATTGATAGGGAGGCTTTGTGGACTGTTTTAAGATTGTATGGACTTGATGGTAGGTTACTAAAAGGGGTGAAAAGTTTTTATGTAAATAGTAGAGCGTGTGTAAGAGTGGGAAATGCTGTGAGTGATTGGTTTCCCGTGAGAGTGGGGCTGCGACAGGGATGTGTGATGTCGCCTTGGTTGTTTAATATTTACATGGATGGTGTTGTAAGGGAGGTGAATGCAAGAGTTTTAGGTGGTCTGAGTCTGGTAAATGTTGATGGAGGAGAGTGGAATCTGAAGCAGCTGCTGTTTGCAGATGATACTGCGCTGGTGACTGATTCAGAGGAGAGATTGAGACAGTTGGTAGAGGAGTTTGGAAGGGTGTGTGAAAGGAGGAAATTGAAAGTAAATGAGAATAAGAGTAAAGTGATGAAGTGTACGAGGTTGATAGATGGTAGGGGGATGAATATAGTTTTGAATGGTGAGTTGCTTGAGGAGGTAGATTGTTTTAAATATCTAGGGTCACATGTTGCTGTGGATGGAAGAATAGATGCAGAAGTGAAGTTTAGAATAAATGAAGTAGGAAAGGTGCTGGGAGGAATGAAAAAGTGTTTAAATGTCGTTCGCTTAGAATGGATGTAAAGAGAAGGCTGTATGAGGGTGTTGTGGTACCGACTGCATTATATGGGGCTGAAACATGGAATATGGGTGTAGCAGAGAGGAAAAGTTTGAATGTAATGGAGATGAGATGTCTGAGGAGTATGTGTGGAGTGACGCATATGGATCGGGTGCGAAATGATGAAGTGCAAAGGAGAACTGGAGTTGTTCGGGAGATGGCTGGTAGAGTTGAGCAGAGGGTGTTGCAATGGTTTGGACATATGGAGAGAATGGATAATGAGCGATTGGTGAAAAAGATAACTAGATCTGATGTGAGAGGTGTAAGGCTGAGAGGAAGACCACGAATAGGATGGATGGACAGTGTGAAGAGAGCGCTGGATGCGAGAGGGATGTCTGTTGAGCAAGGAAGAGTGGCTGTGCGTGACAGAAATAAATGGAGAGAAATTGTGAATGAATAAGTGATGACGCAGCCCTGAGGGGATATTCTCCCGCATTTGGTCTGATCAGCTAGTCAGGTCAGGTGCGGGTAAGGGGATGGGTCTGTTATGATGTGGCAGGGGTAAACCAGTTCTGCTGTCGGGCCCTGCTGCGGATGTCACTGATTGCATTGCCCAGTTGACCCTTGTGCGGTGTGGTGCGGTGAGGATCTGTCCGTTCTCCCCTTTGGGGCTAAGATGCAAATGAATGTGTTTGAATGGATGAGTAAATGGAGAGTGAGTCGTCCTGTCTCGGCTACCTCCCTTTCCTTGGGGGAAGCAGCCTAGGTATATAGATAGATAGATTTCATTCTTGATGTCAGGACTCCATATTATAATAATACAACTCATAGATTGAGAGACAGATAGATAGATAGATAGATAGATAGAAGAACCAGGCCAGGGTGTGAGATAGGTAGTGTATCAGCGAGAATCAAGCAAAAGGAAATTAGCTTGCAAATCTAAAAGTGAAGGAATGCTGGTCGTGCACCGAAAGCTGTACATACACACAGACATACAGTGTTCTAGAAGCTTCCACGACAGTATAGCACACGTGACATGACCCCTGCTAAACACGAATGTAGGAATCAGAGCTCAGAAAGGGGTTTACGGAAGGTCTCCTCTTGAATGGGATGATGAATAGTACACCTAACATTTCCAGTCAAACTATCCACCGAAGCCGAAAACATCAAATGGTAGTATCTATCTATCTATCTATCTATCTATTGTCAGACGCCTTAATCCCGTATGGGATGGCCACAACCAAATCGCCTCCATGTCGCCCTGTCCCCCGCCATTTCACTGCCCTGCTCCCAGCTTACACCCCCCTCTCTCATGGTAGTAGCAAGAATAATAATAGTCAGACATTCTCGACCTGATACGAGTTAAAACTAACGACATATGTTATTTGAAGAGTTTTAGTGACGATACTGTTTTCAGAGTCAAGGCACAAGAGAATATCAACGTAATAAACATATATGAACTAATGAAGAGAAGGTACTGGGAAGCATCCTTAACATACGAGACAACAGAAATTTTTCCGAAATCAATCTTACTTTTCCTTCAGTATCCCAGTAAGCTAACCCATTCAGTACGAAGACGTCTTAGCTGAATATGTTATCGGAGAAGGCATCTCGAAATCAAGACGTCAGAGAGACCTACATGTAATCCCTCCAGCTCAAAGTCTGTCAAGGTTGAGTAAAATCTTCTGGAAATACTGAGAATAATACAAAAAGGTCGTCCTGGCCTGAGTGGGTTGAAATCAGGTTATGAGTTGGATATCCATAAGCCTGTTATTTTTAAAGCAGATCCTCACAGCTGAGTCGCAGTGAACGGTGAGGAGAAAAATATATAATGAGAGAGAGAGAGAGAGAGAGAGAGAGAGAGAGAGAGAGAAACGGGAATAACTGTATCTGTGTGAAAAAGACTACATAGACAGGCAGTTAGCTAAACTAGGGAACATTCTGATTTAGTTTAGAGTGTATGACTGGATAAACGAAGATGAGAGAGAGGAATAAGCTGACGATGGATGAGACGAATAATAATGACAAAATATTTTAAGGCCAGACAACACACTAAGGCAGGAAATATTTTGTTCTAGTGGGTGTGGCAGCAGAAAATGGAAAACAAATAAGATGACTGGCAACTAGAACTAACTAAGAATAAATCAGGCAATGGTCTGAAGAAACACGAAACTGTGAGGAGAGGCAGACGAATAGCAAAAAGAACAGAAAGAAAACACGCATCTGACGTACGGACAGGCCTACGCGAATGACACTAGATATTAACGGATATTTCCAGAGAAAAGACTAAACTCATAATCGTCTCTATTATTTTTTTTTTTTAATTCTTAAGTGCCTAGCTCAAGGAGAACTGTCAGAAGAACCATTAAGGAACGATAGACCAGACAGCAGACTAAACCTGGGAATACTTTGAACTGGAGGGGGTAGATCGAGTAACACGGAATCAGGAGAGGATAAACAAACGAATGGCAAATGAAAAATACGAAAGCATTACTGACAGACGTACAGGAGAAGGATTGGTAAATGAAATAATGAAGCCAACAGTAGCTAAAGAGGCAGCGTTCTGATCTAAGACCGTACGGGGAGGCGGATAAGAAAGCAAATGACAAAGGAACACAAAGAGAATCACGGAGACAAAAGGGTGATAAATGTAAATCACCATATAATACAAGATAACACAGAGAAACAAGAAGTAGAGAAAAAAAAAACTATACAGACAAATTAATGGCCATTGAGAAATAAAACACGAAACTGAGATGAATATACAGAAGAAATGCGGTGGCTCGATGGGTAGAGGGAGGCTCGATGGGTAGAGGGTGGCTCGATGGGTAGAGGGATAGCCTGCAGTCCTACTGGACCCAGGTTCAAATCCCCGCTGGGGCAGGGAACAGTTTATGGATTTGAATTTCATAAAAGCAGACTTTATAGATCTACCAGAAGATCCGCCGACATGTTGACTTACCCCCGCTAATACCAATACACCAGTCCTGTATAAGACAGCCCTAGCATGTATTCATTATGGACGGTGGGTATTAGTGCCGAAGTGGTGACATGTAGAGGTGTATGGTATGCAGGAGGACTACTGGGCCTTGGGAACAGGCTGTGAAGCCTATGCCCAGAGTCTGACACACACACACACACACACACACACACACACACACACACACACACACACACACACACACACAAAGAATGGAAGACAAGGAAGAAAGCTAAAAGAAAATGTGATATGCAGAGCGTAGCTCGAGTTTGGCAGAGCAATGGATTTATACACACACAAAATAACACACACACACACCACACTGTACACACACACATATATATATATATATATATATATATATATATATATATATATATATATATATATATATATATATATATATATATATATATATGACCAGGTAGCACAGTAAACCGGGCTATATTTTGATTCTGAGGCCGTAGATGGAGAAACACGGAACTGGGAGGCTGACAAAAATACGAATGACCAGCAAAAATAAATATAAAACAATTCAGGAAACGGGTCACGCAACAACATGATTTGGAAGGTGTTGATGGAGATACACGAAACTGAGAAACGGCTGGGCATACGGATAATAAAAGAAACTACACTAACACGGATAAGAGAAATAAAAATATGGGCGAAGAAAGAAAATGGTCTAAAGAAGAGGAATAACGGGCACAAGTGGGAAGAAAGGCCACAAAGCTCTCTAGGGAAAGAAAGAGAGGGGAAGAACAAGAACACAAAATAAACATATAGACGAAGAAAGAGTATAAAGAGCTCAAGGGTAAAGAAAAGCAAGGGAAGAAATAAGTGGAAATAGTTTTCTAAGCAGACAGGGAAGCGCACAGAGAAAAGTCTACGGGAAAAAGGAAAGGCACAAAAAGGTCTACTGTGAAAGAGCAAAAAGAACAAAAGGGAAGAAAGGACATACGGTTCTCTCGGTAAAAAAGGGAAAAGGGAGGGTAACAAGGAAGGGCAGGCGTAGCTCGAGGGTAAGGGGGAGGGGAGAAGCACAGTGAACTATAGAGAAGAGTAAAAGGCACAAAGTGTAAAAAGTAGCATGAATTTATATTTAGGGAAGAAAGGAAAGACACACAAGTCACTAGGGTGAAAAAGAACAAAGTGGGAAAGAATTATGGGTCTGCAGACTTCGTACAATAAATACGATAGGGCACAGTATATAGTGAAAAAACAAAGGGAGAAATACGCAAAAGTCTACAGAAAGAAAGACGGAAGGGCAGAGTTTGAAGGAGGGACAAAGGAAGGGCACAGAATATAAAGGAATAAAGAAGGAAGGGTACAGAGGATATAGGAAGAAAGAAGGTTGGGTAGAGAGTATATAGGATGAAAGAGGGAAAGGTACAATGTATATAGGAAGATAAGAAGGAAGGCACAGAGCATATAGAAGGAAAGAAGAAAGGCAAAGAATAGCAATATAGGAAGATAGAACGAAGACACAGAGTATATAGGAAGAAAGAAAGATGGGCAAGATCTGTATGAGAAGCAGGGAACGGCATAAAAATCTCTATGAGAAGAAAGAAGAGAAATTTCTCTCGAGACTGAGGAGAGGACGGTGAAGGAAGGAGGAGGCGACGGAAGGCGATGGGGGTAAGTGGAGAAGGGAGAGCAAAGGAGGAGAGAGGGGGTGCACAGGGGACAGGAGACGGCATAAACGCATAAAAGCCCCCTTCCAGTTTCCTCTACTGGTGGTGGTGATGGCGGCTGTGGTGGTTATGGGGATGCTGAGTTGGCTCCATTCCTGTCTGACCCAGTTTCGCGTTTCTACCGTCTCCTCCCCGCGGATCAAAATCGTGTTCGGCTTTGTCTACTGTCTGATGCTCTATTCTTCTATCTTTCGCGTCTCAGTTTCGCCTTTTTACCATCTACGACCTTCGGATCAAAAAATATATCAGTTTTGTCCACTGCTTGGTCTGTTTTCTATCTTTTGTCTTACTATCTGCCTCTTAGTTTCTTGTTTGCATTTTTTCTTTTGCCATTCGTGTCCCCAAGTTTCGTATTTTTATATCAATAATTGCTAGGATTTCGAATCAAAATATTGCTAGGCTTTGTCTGCTGCTTAATTCCATTCTTTTTTTCGTTTTCAGTCGGTCATTTAGTGTCAAACAGGTATTTTATCTTTCATCATTCTTCTGCCTACATGTCTTCTATTTTTACTTTTTTTTTTTTTTTTACTCCTGGCGAATCAAAATTTTACTCTTTTCTCTGCTCCCTAGTGATATATACGTTATTTTCCTTTCATCATTCGTCTCGTGAGTTTCGTTTTTCTGCGTCTGTGCTCCTAAATATTGCTCAATTCTCTCTCCTACCCCGCTTTATAAATTTATTATTATACTATGCCTTCTTACCCACCCTTCTTTCTTCCCCTTGCAATCTCTGTGCTTTTTGTCTCTCTTTTACGTCCCTCCTTCTTTCCTAATTTACCTTTGTTCCTTGCCTCCTTTCCAAAATTATCGTTATACCCTTCCCTCTTCACCTTGAGATTGTTGTCATCTTCCCTCATCCTTTGCATATCATTATCCCCCTGCTTCTTCTTCTAATTCATAATTATCTTGTTTCTTCTTCTAACAGATCTTTGTCCTCTTCCGTCTTCATCTACGACGTCTTTGTTCCCTTCCCTCATCTCCTATAAATCTTTGTCTTCTTCCATCTTTATATAGACGTCTTTGTCTCCTTTCTTCTTCCCCTAAAAATTTTTATATCTTTCCCTCATCACTTGGAGATCTTTGCCTCCTTTCTCTCTTACACGGAGGTCTTTACTCCTTCCTTGTTCCTCAATATATTTGGTCCCCTTCCTACTTAACCTTGAGATTTTGATTCTCATTCTTTTTATCCTACGTATCTAAGGTATGTCCTTTTATTTTCCTCTCTCTAACCTTCCTTTCCACTAATCGATCTTTCTCTCATTCCCTTTCTCTCAGTACAGCTTTGTCCCTGTCTCTCTTCAGACAGGTAGCTTTTTCCCTTTCTTCATCGCTTAGAACCCTCATCCTTTTTCAGATAGATATTTATCCCTCTCATCACCCAGACAGATTGTCTTCTTCCTTCAGTACACAGATATGTCTCCCCTCTTCTTTATCTAGAGATCCTTATCCCCTCCCTTCAGGTAGATAACTCTGCCCCTACCTTCACCTACATAGCTCTGCCCCTTCTTTCTTCTTTCAGTTAGCTTTGCCCCTTCATTCCCCATGTAGATAGCTTTGTCCCTTCCTTCCTCAGGTTGATAGCTTTGCCTCTTCCTTCCTCAGGCAGGAAGGTTTGCCCTTTCCTTCCTAGACGTTTTTGCCTCTTTCCTGATCCACTTGCAGATCCGTATCCCCTTCCTCCTTCACCCAGGTAGGTATGTTCTCTTAATTCTTTCCAAATATTTCCTTACCTCATTTCCGTTTTCACCTAATTTCCTTTCATTCTCCGTATGTGCCCCCTCTTGTTTGTGTTACTTCTTTTCTTGTATGGTCTGCAGTGTGTCCTTGGTGGTCTAGTGGTTAGAATATCCCAGTCGGAGTGGCGAAAGTGCATGGGGTCGATCCCCATGCGGTAACCGGGAGTTTTTTGTTAATGTAACTCCAAAAATTAAGTAGGCTGGTCATTTACCCAAGCTTCGGGTCCCTACACCTCGATGGGGTTATTAATGGGATTCGGTTTTATCACTGCAGCTTTATCTTTCCTTGTGGATTTTTATTCCCTTTCTTCTACCCTGAAACTTTCATATTCTGTCCTTCATTTTTTTTTCCAACAATTCTATGTTGAAGCAAAGGCCAGAGATGAAATCTCTCTCTCTCTCTCTCTCTCTCTCTCTCTCTCTCTCTCTCTCTCACACACACACACACACACACACACACACACACACACACACACACACACACACACACACACACACACACACACACACACACACACACACACACACACACACACACACACACACACACACACACACACACACACACACACACACACACACACACACACACACACACACACACACACACACACACACACACACACACACACACACACACACACACACACACACACACACACACACACACACACACACACACACACACACACACACACACACACACACACACACACACACACACACACACACACACACACACACACACACACACACACACACACACACACACACACACACACACACACACACACACACACACACACACACACACACACACACACACACACACACACACACACACACACACACACACACACACACACACACACACACACACACACACACACACACACACACACACACACACACACACACACACACACACACACACACACACACACACACACACACACACACACACACACACACACACACACACACACACACACACACACACACACACACACACACACACACACACACACACACACACACACACACACACACACACACACACACACACACACACACACACACACACACACACACACACACACACACACACACACACACACACACACACACACACACACACACACACACAGATTCGGTCGGCTCACTTTTACAGTCTTTCTATATATTGCATGTTCCTTGTAGCTGTATGTTTCTCTGTCACACTGGACCGTCACACCTGCCTGCCCCTATAGCACTGTGATGGAAACGCAGATGGACACAGGCACAGATACAGAGACAGACTCATAAACAGGGAGGCACAGACACACATAGAGACAAGCAAACAGACAGGCATAGACACACAGAAAGACAGACAAATAGCCCCACAGATACAGGCGCACAGACACACAGACTCGGGCACACAGACACACAGACGTGGGCACACAGACGCAGGCACACAAAAACGACACTGAGGATACAGAAAGGATGAAGTTCAGAGAGTCAGCTCCCTTTTCCAGGCAGGGTATATATTGGATGCTCCTTGTTCCTGCATCTTTCCCTGTCGCACCAGCCGTCACACCTGCCTTCCCCAGGGCACAGTGATGAATGAGCAGTGACTGAACTCTTCGCTACTCTCCAGTTCTCAGGCAGGCTTGCTTTCCCTGCTTCATCGTAACACGTTTTGCATGTAAGGTTCTGCTGTTTAAATGGACGCAAGTTCCGTTCCAGACTGAGGTAGAGAATACTTTGATGATATGAGGAATAACTCAGCACATCACAACTCCCCACCTCACTGGTACATTTATTTCCCTTCTCCATTGTGACACATTTTACAGAGAACATTATTCCACGGGGTTCTTCTCATTATATCCTTTTCACTTTAACCTGGCCGAAATTTTCGTTCTTTTGCAGCTTATTCCAAACAGCTCAGTGACAGAAAAAGACAATATTACGACTATATCCTTTCCTTAGAACTTCCACATGACTAGCATCATAATCTAGTCTAAATTTGTTGTAACTCATCACTCAAGATGGAGAGATCGCAGTTCAGGATAAGTTAAAGTAAAAAGGATGTAGCATTTTCTTTTTCCTTTTACCTCATAGCATATAATTAAACTTACATTCTTGCCGTCTCCTTTCGATGTTAATTTCTGGTGACGAATGAGGAATGACAACTCTTCACAGCTCCCTAGCACACAAAAATATATACTCTCTCTCAAACAGAGAGAGGTTCTACTGTTTGAAGGGACGGGATTTCAAACTGAGCAAAGGAGCATTTGAGTTATCACTGCACGCTTCACGACTTTCCACCTTACAGATGCACTTACCTCATTTCTTTCCTCCTAACATGCTTTGCATAGATGAATCTTCTGTGTGAAAAGATGCGAGTTCGATTCCAGGCTGAGGCAGGGAACATTCTGATGAACCGAATGTCACTAAGAATTACGTCACCGGTTTTCCACAAGTGCCACCGACATGTCATGGAAACACACTGGTTAATATTAGTTCTAAAAGCGACGCTTCTCGCATATATTCAGTATCGTCGGTGGGTTTTAGTTTCGAACGGGCGATGAGCAAAAACTGTCGCATGCAGAAGCATTGTTGGGCCTCAGGGAACGGACTGTCAGACCCATGGCCAGAGTCAGGCACGAAAATATAAAATACGGTAGAATTTTCTCATATAGTTCCTGCAGTGCGAGAACCTTCCCATTTGTGTTACTCAGTATAACAATGTTTGTATCCATTTTTTATAGCTTGATACAGTGAAGTACAAAGTCAAACCTGCTTTAGCTTTTTTACTGTGAGAGTTTTCCATCAAGCTTAATAAAAAAAGTTAGGAAGTGGCTAAATGAAATAAAAAAAAATATCCCAGTATTGCAGAGATTAAGGGCGATTGCACATAATCCCTTCTCTAATATAGTTCTATGCAGAACTTGAAAAAAAATGCCTGGCGGGAGTAGAGAATAAACTGAAAAAGTCATCACACTGCACGGACTTTGTTTCTTTCCCTTTCACTATGAAAACATTAAACAAATATGTCAGACGGTGGTAAGGGAAGTTTTTATGAATGTGATTGCTCTAATGGATTTTGAGAGATTATTCTCAATCTTTTTCTCGTGAGAAGTCTCCAAAGAGCTTAATAAAAACTGTACTTCGGACCAAAAAGCATAAGACGCCATCTTGCTGAAGGGCTTAAGAATTTTTACTACGGCAAAGAAAAAAAAAATAACTGCAGGATTGTATGAGAACTTATAACCCCGCCCTGAAGTAAGTTTCCTTGTAAAGTCTGCTTCTTAATTATGTTTTATACTAGTGCCCCCTTCCCCCCGTCCCTTCTCTTTCTTCCCTCAGCCTTCCCCTTGCAGCAGCCACACTTCCTTCCTTAGCTTTTTCCCCTTACCAGTCCCCTTCCTTTATCACCACTCTCCTCTTTCACCATTTCTTTCCCTCATCTCTTTCACTCACCACTCCCATCGTAATCATTCTCTTTACTCACCACTGTCTGCTTATACCACCTCTTGCCCTAATCACTGCCTCTATTCCCCATCCCTTCCTAACCCCACTCCCCATAACCCTCCTCTCCAAGCACTATCCCCAGCCCCTGTTTCTCCCTCTCTCACCACTCATTACCTCCATCACTCCTTACCATTTCTTTCCATCGTTATTATTCCCTCCTTTTTCCACTCCCTCTCACCACTTTTTACCCTTACTACTACCTCCCCTCACCATACATCACTCTCTCCGTCTCCCTCCTGCCTCATCCAGCCACTCTTTACTCCTCCTCGTGCCTCTTCTTCTCTCTTTTTGCCTCATATTTCCACTGTTTTCCCCTATTCTACCCCTTCTGCCTCCTCATACTCACATGTACTCTTTCTTATTCCGTGTCACTTCTTGTTCCGTCTTTCTTTTTCTCCTTTTGCTTCCTCTTCCGCCTTCTTAAAGCAAGCAAAACCTGTTCCTTCCAAATACATTTCAAGAAAAAGAAAGCCAAATTCCAGACTCCTTCAGTTCGTGATGGTTGGAAACATTTTATTCAAGACTGGAGATTATAGGTTATGGAAAAGATGGACTGCCCCACCTACTACTCACCCCTCTCTTTGTTATCTTCTTTTTTGTCCATTTCCTTTCTTGCCCCCCACCCTCTCATGCCCCTTTCCTCTCCCTCCTTCCCTCTCTTGCTCCTCCAGCTCCCTCCTTCTACCACCCTCCTCATCTGTCCTATTTCCTCCCCTTTCCTTCCATATCCTGTCCCAATCTTGACCCTCTCCTTTCCTCTTTCTGCCCCCTTAACCTCCCTCCCTCCCTCCCTTCCTCCCTCCCTCTTACCTTCTGCTTTTTTTATTTTTCTGCATCCCCTCTCATTCCCTCCTCTCCCTCATCCCCCCTCCCCCCTCCTTCATTCCCCCCTTCCCCTCTTCTCGCTTCTTCTCCCAACTGACTATCTGACCTCGTTTCCCCGACCTCCCATTTCCCGACAACCTCGGCTACTCCCAGACGGAACCAATTAGCCTTCACTGCCAGAGCACTTAGCTTATTTCTTATTCTTCCTAACTACGGGCGGTTTTACTTTCATCGAGAGATTTTTCTTGAACATGAGAGGTCTTCCTTTGGTTGAAAAAAACATCTAGGGAAGGCATGAAAATTAATAAATAAATAAAAATTGTCTTTGCAATAGTAGTAGTAGTAGTAGTAGTAGTAGTAGTACTAGTGGTTGTTGTTGTTATTATTGTTGTTCTAGTAGTAATATGGGTTGGTAAAAGTAGTAGTAGTAGTATTTGCAACACCAGGCTCATCAACACCAACCCTGTGGACTACAGGTTAATATTGTTCTCCCATTCCTTCTACGGTCCAACATCCTCCTTTCGAGAAATAGGGTGGGAGATGGATGACGTTGGTATTACCGGGTGAATCTTCCACCCAGTCATAATGGTATCACCACGTGAAGGCGTCCCCTCCAGCACCGTCTTCGCAGTGAAGGGATTAAGTCATTTATCACAAAGGGTCTCCTTTAACTTCAGCAAAACTGTCTGGCCGCAGCTAGAATAGAGTAATAAAGACATCATGGCACTGAAGGATTCGGTGGGAGTCGTTTCTCATCTTTTCACAGAGAGGTAGTCTCTCCAGAGCGAGATAAATTCTTCTGGCTGCAACAAGAATATGTTTTAGCTTAAGTCATTTCCCTTAAATGGCTTAGCAAGTACAATGTATTATTTTTTTTTTTATTTTTTTTTTTACTCCTGCAGTACACTGAACTTTTTATATCCGTGCCTGCGTTCCTGAGGCAGGTATTATATTTTTCTCATCGTGTGTGTGTGTGTGTGTGTGTGTGTGTGTGTGTGTGTGTGTGTGTGTGTGTGTGTGTGTGTGTGTGTGTGTGTGCAGGTGAGCAAAATACCACTAGCCTTTATACAATTTCAACCAAACTTGCTGGAAGTGATTAAGATCAACCAAGGGACTGACCTCTTGTTTTGTGATCATTTGGTCATAGGTCAGTGTCACATGGCAAGATCACATTTAATAGTTCTCATCCGATTTAGATCATATTTAGTGAAAGTGTTGAGGGTAACGCAAGAACGAAGGGATACGATTTTGAGAACAAACAAAATTCAAAGTCAAAATTCTGTACTTTTGTGCCAGTGAGAATAACATGATTACTTCTTTTCTTATATGATTTGGACTAAACTTGGTGGAAGGATTCGGGGTAAGGTAACGATAAAGAGCTTCAATTTTGAGAACAACCAGCTAGACTACTGTTAGAAATTCACAAAGAGAGGTGAAAAAAATCAAGGTCACATGGCAAGGGTAACTTAAACTGTTTTGATCCGATTTGGACCAAAGTTGGTAGAAGAGATGAGAGTCAGGCAAGATTGAAGCGATTCGATTTTAAGAATAAGTGATGAAGAACAAGGTGACTATGTAAAGTCAAATGTTCGATCCCAAGACCAGTTATTGGGGGCGGGTGTTGCAATCTCTGAGCGCCACTTCTTCTAATCTTGCATTTTAGTATCTATCTATTTGTCCATAGCCAGACGCTTTGATCCCGTAAAGTGTGGCCACAGACAAATCGCCTCCATGTTGCCCTGTCGCCCCGACATTTCTCTGCCCACCCCCCCAGCTCACATCATCCCTTCTCATATACCCCTCCACATTTCAGTAGCCAGAAACAATTTTATTCAGTTTCGGGGCGATGTCTTGTAGTAATGGAAATAGAAAAATACCCTCCATTAACTCCTTCGCTATGACGACTTCTGTACCCCCTCCACAATATGTCTACCCCCGATGTATATATGTCCCCCCCCAATGCATACATGCCCCCACTAATCTTGCTAGGTCAGCATGCTTTCCCACGCCTGAAGACAGCGTTATTGCATCAGTTGATAGCAGACAGCCTAGCCGGGTAGAGTATTTTACTGTGAGCTTGTAATAAACTCCTTATCTAGCTGTTTGTACACGGAGTTTCTATCACCAAAGTATTGCAAGTTACACTTCCGTTCATTTGATTTTTGCTGCCTCAACACAGTTTTATTTAACGGAAATGAGGCTCATGTTAATGAAAGAGTTAACATTCTCAGGTTCCTACGATGCACTCGTAGCTGCATAATATCGTCTGGTGTTAGCTGAAATAGAATACTACAGTTGTTCTTGTCAGGAGAAGGCTAAGTGAAGACAATATCAACTCAGAATCCTATGACTTACTTTCTGGTGAACAAAATCATTTGGTGTTTCCAGGAATAGAATACTAGAGTTGTCTCGGCTGTGAGAAGGTTATTGGGCTTTGTAAGATTTCTGTGGTAGATGCAGAAATGATGAGTGAATGAACGTATGGCCAATTCCATTAGGTAATTCTGCTTTTATATTGTCCCTGTCGTACTTGTAGATACTAGCCAACCCGTTTATTAGTGAATTTACTGAAAGGATGATGGTGATAATGGTGAACATGATGGTGGTGGTGATGACAAAATGTCGATGATTGACTTATGACAGAAGATAAAGCACCACTTAACCCATTCACTACTATTATGGATTTGCACTATATTCATACAACACGTAGTTAATATATTCGGCTTAGGAGAGACTTCACGAAGTGAACGGCTTAGAGAGTCATCATTAAGCACGTCTGTATGGGAGGTCTCTACCAAGTTAAATATTTTCCGTAGGCGGCAATAATAAGCTAAATAAAGACGTTTTAAAGGGGTTCACCTCTCGAGAAAGAGGACGTACTTCGCATTTAATTCTGGTTGACCGTGGGCGATTTTATGTAGCTCAGGAGAGACTTCGAACTAAGGGAAGTATGGATAGAAAGCGTTATTAATCCCTTCAGTTCTATGAGCATAATAGTTTATTCTTAATACCTCCAGACGATTTTATTCAATTTAGGGCAGACTTTTTGGACTGAAGGAGGAAAAGATGGCTATATCAAGCCTCTCCAAGACGCAAGGTTTCTCCAAAGATTAATTGAATCTGGTGATAACAAGAAAACATAAAAGGCCAATAGACTGAATGATTACTCTTTCAGCACCACGTGGCTCTGCTTAGCTGACTCAAATCGTGTAATAGTAGAAAGAACCAACTGTAAAAAAAAAAATGTAATAATCCATCCTACTGGGGGAGGAGGTAGCCCGGTGGTCAGAGAGGTTGTATGTTGTTAGAAATGACGAGAGGTCGATACCAAGCTGGGACAAGGAACAGTTTGATGAACTAACTTTCGCTAAAATGATCTTTCAACTTTCATAAAAACCCATCGACAAGTGATAATAACTCCTCCCCTGATACCAATACACGAGTCTTGGATGAGATAACTCTACCATGTATTCAATACGGTTGAGCAATATTAAAGCCAAAGTGGTGATATAAGAAGGGGTGACAGGTAGCTGAGAGGACTGCTGGGCCTAAGGGAATGGTCAGTTAAACCTATGCTCATAGCAGACAAAAAATAATACCTACGCTGACAATATCTGGCTCATGCAGACAGACAGCAGTCTGAGCGTGGCAGCTGGGCGAGGTCTTGGTTGAAATTCCGGGCCCTAATAGTTCTCCCTTTTGATAAATCGTCCAATATCGCGGAACGAGTGAGGGAGGGACAACTCGTCTCTGCCGTCCTGTTCTATCTCTGTGCTTCTGTGTCTCTCTGTCTTTGTTTTTAGATGTCTCTCATCTCCTTGTTTTTCCCTCTCCATCTCTTTCAATCTTTGTGTCTGTCTCTCCATCTTTCTGTGTCTTCTTGTCTGCTTTTCTATCTCCGTAAGTCTTTGTGTTTGCCTCTCCATCTCTCTGTGTCCATGAGTCTGCCTCTCCATCTCTTTGTGGCCTTGTGTCTGCCTCTCATTCCCCTGTGCTTTTGCGTCTGCCTCTCTGTCTCTCACTGTCTTTCCGTCTGCCTCCCCATCTCTATGTTTGTGTGTGTAGTCTCTCTCTCTCTCTCTCTCTCTCTATCCGTGTGTGTGTGTGTGTGTGTGTGTGTGTGTGTGTGTGTGTGTGTTTCTCGGTGGGTGTCCATAATTGTCTCTGTGTCTGCCTGTCTCTATGCCTCCGCCCCAGTCCTTGCCCCTACCCCTATCTCAGCTTCAACCTTTGCACCTCTGTCTCTGTGTCTTTGTCTTAGTCTCTTTGTGTCTCCTTGTTTGTGTTTGTTCTTGTAACTGCATTTACCTGCCTTTGCCTTTGTCCCAACCTCCGCATCTACTCCTAATTGTATTCTCGTGAGCTTAATAGGCACCTTAGCGTCTCTTCGTGACCAGTACAGTTCAGTATAATGGATTTTAATTTTGTCATATGTCGTCAATCAAACTATCTCACACACAACAAAAATATATAAGAGGAAAAATTAAAAAGCCATATGAAAATATATCTGAAAGAAAGAGATGCCGGGAACCTCCAAATTTTAAAAGAGTACAGTTCTAAAGACAAAAATTGGGTTCTGTGTACGAATTACGACAACGCACTCCCTTCCCTTGCTCTGGCCTCACCCTTACAGCATTCCTTACACTCCATAGACTACATTATGTCAACACCTTACAGATCACAATCGTACTTGTATGTCTTTGCTATCACACCAACGCAGATTTGCACACACACACACACACACATACACACACACACACACACACACACACACACACACACACACACACACACACACACACACACACACACACACACACACACACACACACACACACACACACACACACACACACACACACACACACACACACACACACACACACACACACACACACACACACACACACACACACACACACACACACACACACACACACACACACACACACACACACACACACACACACACACACACACACACACACACACACACACACACACACACACACACACACACACACACACACACACACACACACACACACACACACACACACACACACACACACACACACACACACACATGCCCGTTTTGCTCATTCACTCATAAGCTTTGTCTTACACAGTCAATGACATTCCCTGATTCCTCCCTACTGTATTTACTGCTCCTAAAAGTGCAACCTCTTGAGAGCTTTGTCTTATCCATGCTTAAGGGCCCCCAGCCTGGTCAGTTATGTCTGCACAATCATGAAATTGACAGCTTAGTCATTGGTTTTGTCAATACGCCAGTAACGAGACTGTGTGATCTTCAGTTATCGTGTGTGGCGCACCTGGTAAAGATGAGTACTGAGGTTGTATGTATAGCATTAATTCATGCTTTAGAGCAGTGAAGTAGCCAGACGGCCAGGAAGGTTCTGAACACCTCTGAAATATGCCTGCCCACATCAAACTTCCAAGGGAATGTCCCCAGCCTCCGCAAACGAATATCCTTAGGCCACTCCATGACTTGGTTTCCCTTGGCCACCCCATTTTTTAAACACGAGCCACGCCCGCGCTCTAGAGGCGATAGAGCCTAAGAAGAAAAGAAAAAGAAGAGTGTGGATGAAAGACTGGCATAAGAAAAAATAAGAAATTACACATGAGACCCTTTTGCATCATCATTCTCATGCACCATGACTGCACAAGCGTCATGGCTGATGAGAAAATATCAGACCATTTGCGCAATCCTTCCATCACACCCATACACGACGGTTATGCCTGAGCAATTATGACTCACAGTGTATTTTCCCCTTTATATTTTGTCATATCCATCTATGGATGTCACACACAGACAATTCATTTGCTCACTGTCACTTATAATCACTGTCTCACTCTTTCACTCCTTAACTCACCTTTTCCCTGCTTCTCACTATACACACACTTCAGGGCTCACAGTTTTACTCATGAATATTTGTTAACAGATATATTCATCACCCTCACCCCAACTCCTGCTTGATTTGCTCTCCCTTACTCTTCAACCCCATTACGACGATGACATCTTTTCTCTGATGCATAAGATTAGTCTGTGGGGAACGAGGGAAAAAAAAAAAGGAAAACTGTCGTAAGAGACGTCATCAACAGAGGTGTTTTTTATCCCTGCAGTTGGAAATGGCCCATCCTGAGAGAACCGCAGAGTCCAACTAAATAATAAAAAAGAAGAAAACGCCCTCCAGTTTACTGAGTTAAGCAATATCTGATACTCACACACACTCCCAAGCTCGTATTTTTAGATTCCTCTGCTCTTATCGTACATTCTCTCTCTCTCTCTCTCTCTCTCTCTCTCTCTGACAGAAAAATAAACACACACACACACACACACACACACACACACACACACACACACACACACACACACACACACACACACACACACACACACACACACACACACACACACACACACACACACACACACACACACACACACATCTCCAGCTTAGGAATGTGAGTAAGTAGAATAAAGTGAGAACTAAAGATGAAATATTTACGCAGCCATAGTCCCCAACAGTCTTCCACCGGCCATTCCACGCCACCCTCTCTCATGTCAATCGTCGGCCTCATCCTGACACCTCGTCCCCACAAGTTTTACGGGGGTGTCAAAAGCGGAGATTGCGTGTGTGTAGGTCAGATCATATTAGAAACTGTACTCAGGCGACTCCAACCCACACTCCCTTCTGGTTACTCCACAACACTACAACATTTTCCTGGTGCAGAAGAGGGGTCCCTTTATGTAGTGGCACCGATATGGATGGGCGGTGGAGCTGTTCAGTTATACAAACGTCGCTCAGCTCCTCCCTTTTCCCCAAAAAAGGATGGTAATGGTCTTCAAGAAAGGGGCAGCTTCAACCACTCCGTTCACATTCAGATGAGACTGTGGATGCAACTATTACTGCTGTTACTATATGTTCTTTACACATCGTTCTCGGCCTTCGTCTAATCAAATGCAGTACAGGGAGGGTCAAAAATCATGGTGTTTTGGACGTGCATATAATACTTAGGCTGGCCAAATAATCTTTGAACTTGTTTAAGTCACCCTTCCTCATGATTATTCCGCTATAGTACTCTCACACCTCGTTCTCGGTATTCCGATCCTCACCTGAATTAAAAGGGCTTCAAAAACGTCGATTGTGTGTGTGTGTGTGTGTGTGTGTGTGTTGGCCAGGCCATCTCAGAAATTGTACCCCATTCCAAGCCACCCTCCCTCTTGGTTACTCCTCAGCATTATCCTCACACCTCGTGCTCGGTCTTCCTGTCTTCCCTCACATGATTTACGAAGGTGTCCAAAGCGGAGATTGCATGTGTGTGCATGGATCAGTTCATCTCGGAAATTGTTGCAATGGGTTCCGGAGCAACGAGGCGTATCATTTAGCCAGGCAGGCCAGGCGGATGGGTGGGGTCACGGTTAATCCCTGTTGTACGATGCCTGCTTGATACCTCCAGACGGTTTAGTTAACTCCTATATCTCTCTGACGTATTTTGCAATTTACTCTTGCTATCTCCAAGCGAATATATGCAGATCCTGAGTGACTTTCCAAACTGAAGGAGGGGCTGGATATCACTGGTTCCTTCAATGTAAAAGGTCTCTTATCAGATGGACAAAACGTTTGAACCTAGCAAGAATAAAATAAAGGCGACACCCTCTGGTTTATATAACTAAGTGTTCCGCCCAACACCCTGTTACTGCTTGTTCTACTGTTCCTGGGGATTATCCTGGTACACAAAGGCGTGTCAGTAAGGCGGCAGAATTTCACAACTTGCGAGAGCAGACCGGGAAAGACGAGATTATAGGACATGTTCTCGTGGGCATACGGCTCTTCGCAGCACCTGTTTCCTAGCGATTTATTCTGCAAGTTGCACCTTAATTTTCCCTTGTACGATGTCTGTATATTTTTAGTATCGATGCTGTTTGCAGCACTGACACGCAAAAGGCTATTAACCCATTTAGACCGTAGGCACCGTCTCTATTTTGTTCATGCTACCACCAGAGTACTGTATTCGACCTTAGGAGACACCTCATGCGCTGGAGGGATTAATGAAGGTTGAAGGATCTCCTACGATGAACAGAGTCCACTGAGGGTAGGTAGAAAAGAATTTCAGTCATCGGAGTGAGGTGGTTAATAGAAGCTGCGAAACCTGGAAAGACGAGATAGTGGATTATATTGTATATAGCACGATAAATTTAGTAGCAGCACCTCTCCCTTAATAATTGATTCTGCATGTTCTGCATATTACACCTTAATCCTTGAATCTAGAATCTATAATGACAGCGCATTTTTTTAGAGGAATAACTCCAGACGACTATTCAGCTTAGAAAACCTCCTGAGCTAATGGACGTGGTGAAGGCCATACTAACAACTCTAGACTGAAAAGTTCCTCCTAAGCTGAGAAAATTCTCCTGTAAATACCAATGAGGAAATGAGGAAATACGTCATATGGCTGAAAGGTCAGTAATCCCCTGAAAGTTTCCGATATTTTTTATAACGAACTAGCTTTCATCACTAACACACCAGAACATGTTAAGTTGTAGAAGGAAAAAAAACTCAGGGAGAGAAATGTCCCAAAATCTACTAAACCGATGATAATGCGACCCATTTGTTCGTGTACACAGAGGCACACAGTTCTAAAACACCGAGTCTGAAACTTTTTGTGAAAACACTCTGGCATTTTCCAGAATGTATCTGGGTGACTGTCTGAAAATATACTGTACATATATATATATATATATATATATATATATATATATATATATATATATATATATATATATATATAGGGTACCGAGCAAAAGAGAAGTTTTGTTCGTGTAAACAGAGGGAAACGCTTTAAAACCCTTGTCATTTTTTTTTTTAACCCTATTATTTTTCAGAAGGAAAGTAGGTGTAAAATAAGTTCCAGGCCTACCGATGCCTGGAAAAAATTATTTTGAAAAACAGGATTTCTTTCGGGCACAATGAAGATACACGTATCTCAACACTGAGTCTACATTTCGCCAAAATAAAACAATGACATTTTCCAGAATGGATGTGGGTAAGTTCTTGTCCTGCCGGATTCTCGGAAAAGAAAGAAAGAAAGAAAGAAAGAAAAAGATACATAGTGTAAGATGGGATTTAGTTCGTATACAAAGACGACGCACACATCTTAACACAGTCTATATTTTGCCAGAACAAGACCCTGACATTTTATAGAAGGGATGAGTGTAAATCCCGGCCTAAGCCCAGAGTCGGGGGAATAAAACTATAACAATAATGATGAAATAAAGAACAGGTACAGGAGGAGGTGAATGTACGCGAGTCTTCAGATCTATAGCAATATGATGCCTTCCCTCTCCCGCCCCCCGGCCCCCGTTTTTTTCCTAGTCACGGGCCCAAAATGCGCCTAATAGTTTGACTCTCTTATTCCTCACTTTTGGCTGCTAATATTCCTAAGCTGAGGGAGTTATGGTATATTTCAGAGCCCGTGGATGATTCTCTGTGATACTATGCGTCAAGAAGGAAACTTATGTCCTAACATTTTATTTATTTGTTTTTAATCTATTTTACGTCCGACTCTGTGCATAGGCGGCTTAAAACGGTAGGCGAACTTTTGTCCCTGACTGTACATATAGATTTTCATATATTTCATTCATTTTTTTTAATGTGGGAATTCTACATCATTATTTTTTTCCCTTACATTCAGAATTACTAGACTCTCATTTTGTAGTTTTTTCTCGTCATCTCTCACTTCAAAGGCATCGCAACACCTGCCTGAATGAGGTAAAAACTAATTAGAGTCGTAATGAGGTGGATGATATCAGTAACCCGAGATTTTTCTTCACCTCTGCAGTCAATTAAAAGACAATGAATTAACTGTGCTCTTCTACACAAAAATAAATGGAAGAAAGAGAGAGAGAGAGAGAGAGAGAGAGAGAGAGAGAGAGAGAGAATCTTGCTGTAGCTCTTTATCTGACATCTGTTGTGTCTTTTCACTTACTATAGTTCTGCACATACTGATAATGCAACACACAAAACTTATGCTACAGCTGTTTGTGCAATAACTTCTGTCACCTTCATTTTTATACAGGGATAGAGTTGCATCATTTTTCCACTTGTTCAGTTCTACACGTACAGGCAATCTTACAAAAAAAAAAAAAAAAAAAAAAAAAAAAAAAAAATCAAGTCCCTCCATACACTTCTTAATTTCATGTTATAGTTGATAAGTGCGTCTGCTGGTTTCCCATGCTGTAAATTTTCCACAGCACTCTTCACTCATGTCACTGATACACTCTTGAGAACTACATTTCGCTAACGCTGCACATCCAAAATCAATTGTTTTAACCATTTTCCTTCTCTCGTTTCCGTCTTACCCATACTAATCTTTAATTTGTGCACATTCTTCTATTCCTATCCCTCATTTCTCTCTCGTGATCGTGAAAAGTACTTTAATCGAGAAAACTTAAGTGCATTATTTCAGCTAAAGTTAGACGATTGTATTCAACTGAAAGTAAGTCATGGGAGCCTGAAAGTTTACTGCCCACTTTCGCCCGCAATCATCCATGAATCTTAAAACCTAATTCCAAAACAGTTTCCGGTTATCTACGAAGCATGAAAAGTTACTTGAATACAGAAAGGAGGAAGAATGGCTACGGTACCGAAAAGTCTGAACGAAAGCCACATCATGTATATATCCCGTTACCTTCAGATGATTTAACGGAGCTTGAGATTTTTTTTTTTTCAACTGGAGGCATATTACATCACTTTCATTAACCCCTTCACCACTCTAAACCCGTCTAAGATTGAGTAAAGGCGTCTAGTGGTGGGCCGATTAAAAAGGAAAGCACGTCATCGGACTGAAGGCATAAGCTAGAATAAGATGTAGCTGCATATTTAACGTATTAATAATAATAATAATTTAAAAAAAACTCACGGGAATCAAACAAAATGGTCATTTATTATTTTCGATGGAACTATACAATAACTCAGAATTCCTCGACAGTACCACGCACGTGTTCAAAGCCCTCACAAAAAGGGTATACTGTATATGGTAATTACACAATAATTAACGCTATAGTGGAAATTAATATGGCAATCCAACCATGAAAGACGAGGGGTGCCGTGCAAAAAGAGATGCATAATTATCCTATCGAGTGTTTCCATGTGCTAAATAATTTTATAAAGCCAACAAAATGCTTGACAAGCGGGTCACACTCGAAGTTGTGTCGTTATACGGAGAATACATTACTCAAAGTAATTTCAGTCCAATGAAGTAAGAATATAATCATGCAAAGGCTCAGAACACACACCCACACCGAAACACACGGACATGTACACACCCACAGAGACACACGGACATGCACACACCCACACAAACACACACTGACATGCACAGACCGACACACACGCCTGAGTGCAGGACTGCTACACACACACACACACACACACACACACACACACTTTATGCCTTTACTAAAAAATTACTTCCCGTTGAGCAAACATAAAACTGTTGCATATATATATATATATATATATATATATATATATATATCGCCAGTCTCCAGTGATAATGCATTTCGTTAACATCTTCACCGTGAGAATGTCATCTTAACTTCATCCTTATTAGTATCAGACAAAATTGTATAGTTTCAGAGTGCACCTTAATTGAGAAGGATTTGATGCAGGCTGTATCTAAGAAAGTCTTTACTAAACTGAGTAAAATCATCCATAGCCCGTTCCTTTTCACCTGGCAGCCATCCCTTACCCGTTTTCAGTTTAACTGATGAACAGGTGTAGTTAGACTGAAGGGTAAATTTGACTAGTGACGAAGGAAGCTCATTACTACCTAATAACTGAGGCTCATCGTATCTCATGCAACCACAGTTTAGTATTAAGTTGTGAGAGTAGCTTAGTTTCGTCAGACAAAAACAAATCGACTATAATATTGGAAGGGTTAACTTACTAAAAGCGTTAATGATCACGCTGAAGTCATTTATTGTTACTTCTGTTCACTTACTTATTATGCATTCGTCTTCATCTAATTCCGTGCTCCCAGTCTGTTTCTGCATCGCTTCCACGTCTGTTCTACTTTTGTTTTCTTGTTTCAGTGAGTTGATCCCTCCCATTTCCGGTCGCTTACTTTGTTCGTTTCTGTTCCGGTTTCTTTTCTCTTTCTTTTATTTTTCTACCTGTTGTGCTTTCCCGACCCTGTTCACAGACTCCTTATATCCATTTAATTAATGAAAAATAGGGCTATGATGATGATGATGATGATGATGATGATGATGATGATGATGGTGATTATGGCACACTGTACCTTCCGTTCACGGCATTATTATTTTCTTACAAAAAAAAGGAAAGACTCAAGGCTACTTCTCCCTAGAAAGTTGCCTGAAAAACACTCTAATTAGGGAGAAAAGCCCCCCCTAACAAGCTATTATTTACGTATTAAATCGCTACAGGAGGGAAAACAACAGCTTTCCTAAATTCTCGCGTAATTGTTAGTAAATATTATTCTTACCATCTCTTGGGATAAAAAAAAAAAAAAAAAACATGGTGACGGAACCCAGAAGAAAAAAAAGGAATATTTCGTGCAAAATGTGTGTGTGAGAGAGAGAGAGAGAGAGAGAGAGAGAGAGAGAGAGAGAGAGAGAGAGAGAGAGAGTGAGAGAGAGAGAGAGGAAAGGGGAAGATTAACTGAAAAACAGAAGGAGGGATGGAAGGACAGATGTATGGATCAATGGATAAACGATTTAAAGAATGAATGGGTGCAGGGAGAAACGGAGGAATGAATGGATAGGCTAATATATGTACGGATGGACAGACAGATGAAAGGCTAGAAAGACACATACGGACAGACAAATTCAGAAAGATAAATAGACAAAACACCAAAATATTATTGTCTCTTACTGTATATCATGTTAGAGATAGCCACTTCTTCCTATTTTTCGTCCTTTCTTTTTATACATTATAGAACTGTTTTTCCTCTCTGTCCTTTTTGTCATATGAGCAGTTCTTCCTTCCAATCACAGGATAAACACAGCGATTATTTTCTTGTGCCACGTAATGTAATAATTCCTCCTTTTGATCACAGAATGAACAAGGATTATGTCGTACAGTAGTTTGTCCTTGTGATCCCAGGTTAACACAGCAATTTTCTTAGTTGTTCCTCATTATACAATTAATGTTCCTATCAGTCACAGGAAAAACATAGCAATTACCTTTTTATACCTTACCCACCCTCTAATGGCCACGTTCTCTCTTCGGCATATGGGGCTTCAGGGCAACTGTTGTTTACTTGTTAACTTCTGTATATGGATGACTGAACGTTAAGTCCAAGTACGTTCATTATACTTATTTATTTATTTATTTATTTATTTATTGTCCTGTCCACTGCGTTCGGTTTGGAGTTGAATTTTTGAACCTGGGGTGAAGGGGTAGGATAGAGTCTTTAATAACTCCTTTTTGAAATGCCTTTCAAAGGCTGAATGTAATCACACAGAGGTTACAAAATAAAATGCAAAAAAAGTCGTCGTAGGCTAATCAAGGGATCAAAGATCTGAAATGAAATGACCTTGACCGCGAGAGGAAAGGGGCCATGTGGACAAGCAAATGTAAAATTAGTCTCATCTCCGAATTATGTATGGTGAAAGAAAATAGAGGAGTTGTGGAATGAACAGTTTGTGTGTGTGTGTGTGTGTGTGTGTGTGTGTGTGTGTGTGTGTGTGTGTGTGTGTGTGTGTGTGTGTGTGTGTGTGTGTGTGTGTGTGTGTGGTGTGCATGCATGCACGAGTGTGTGCGTGCATGCTTGTGTACTTGTGTCAGGGAGGAAAACTGAAATATTTGTTAATTTTGGAATACAATATGAACTGACTGGCAATGAGAAAGCAGCTGTGGTATTAATTCTGAAAAAAAAAATATATATGAAACTAAAAAACTCAACATTCACTGCTATTTTAGTGAGATAGTTTTTTGGGGGGAAGGTTGATATGAACGTCAGCTGTGAAATAAAACAATAAACAGATTTTTTTTGGAGAATGGAGTGGTGGAATCTAGCTTGAAAATATTTTCAGCTCTGAAATACGGGTCCGGGAATTGACTGTCAACTGTGCATTAAAAGTAAGCGAATTGGCTGTTTATGAAGCCAACTGGAAAGCTGGTACCCAGCAGAACATTACTACCATCATTTTGTCACTGATGCCCATCTTCATTATTATGATATGCGCCAGGCACCATATTCATAAATGATAGTGTGGCAACAGTGGGTATTTTAAATTAACGTGCAGGTGGGGTTTCATGGCAGTGAAAGTCTTGTTAACTAGTAAGCATCTGAGATAGGGGCTAGTTTCCCTGTCGAGGATTTTTCGGGGGACACTGATTTTCTAAGTTGACATTGATATCCCTGTTCTTACCAAGCAGTCAAAACAACGAAGTTTCCAGGTACCGGTACCGGGTAAGGCTTTGAAAAGTTGAAGCCAGGACAGGTAGACGGATAGTAGCTACCGAAACCGCTACGCCGACAGTAACAAAGCTAATATCCTTATATACTGTACTCGTATTTTTCTGCAAAAGTCAGGATCGCAGCCATGACATCAAAATTCTCAGACCTTCTATCCAGTTAAAAATGTAGAAAGCCTAAGCCAGGAAAATGGGAAATAAGAGGAGCCGGTGTCTTATACTGTAGTCTATCTATAGATTAATTAAATCGCCTAGAGATGGAAAAAAAAATCCATCGTCCTATTAACGTTAGCCTTCTCCTGATCACATCTGGTTTATTATTATTTTTGGCTAAAACAACACTTTAAGGAGAAACATAGAAGCCTTGAAGTTTATTAGTGACTCCTTTAATCACCTCATGATTGCCTAGAGAGTGCTAAACAGTGGGAGACAGAAGAACCTGAAGAACCTAGGTAAAATTGTGCTGTAACCCCGTGGGCTCTGAGAATTGGCGGTGGCGTGATAGGAAGACGTAAATACTGAGATTACCCGCATTTCACGACCCGAGCTCCACGTGAAACATGGCCGCCGCTTTAATGGCCCCAGCCCTACATCATATTCCTCACGACTTATACCAAGATGACACAGATGATAGCCACACCTGCATTTATCCTTTCTGAGGGAGGTGGGGGGGGGGAGCGGAGGGCCGACTCTGGGAGATAACGATATTTTGGGGAACAATTTTGGGAGAGGGACGTTTTAGGGTCAAGTTTCTTTGCTTGAACAGTTTGGGGAAAACATGTTTTAAGGGGATGTTATTTTGATCTTAGCACGAATGCACGTCGTGGTTACCTTAAACGAATGCCGGATTGATTATATATATATATATATATATATATATATATATATATATATATATATATATATAGTGTGTGTGTGTGTATGTGTGTGTGTGTGTGTGTGTGTGTGTGTGTGTGTGTGTGTTTGAACTCATATAATTATCATTAATGATTAAATCAACAACATAATAGGCTTTCTCAGAGACTGTATCGAGATGTTAAGGAACTAATGCACTTCTCAGTTCAATGACTGCATCCCTACCCAGTTGCGACGGGTATACACTAAAACCTTTTTCTGTCCACCTCCTTTAAGCAAGTTTTAAAACGGATCGCTGAGTCTCTCATATAAACAACTGGTCAACTCAGGAACTGTTTCGTGAAGCCTTTCCAGCTGCATTTAGTCTCTTCAAAATGATTATGCGATATTCACTTTATTCTTGCAGTCAGCAGATGAGCTTATAAACTCGGGAGGTTTTTCGAACTGGAGGTATTTTATATAGTTTTATCTCCTTTACTGCTAAAGCGCATTTTGAGATGAATAAAATACTCTGATATAAACAACAATCAGGAAAAAAAAACTCAGTCTAAAGAGCTCAACTGCAATGTGTCCAGGCGTCTGGAACTGACTGGATCTATGTTGGTGTTGCTTTGCTTACATTCTTGACAAAGGACACATTTACAGGTTCAAAGTCTTTCGTTCTTCTTGTGCTGCAAATAAATACATAAACTGATCACAACTGTACAGTCAGGGAATCGCCTATCGTCCTCGTTGTGTATGAAAATTATTAAACCCAATCATTTCGAGGATTTTTTTTTTTTTTTATCAGCTCATCACCAGCTTACAAGGCATCCCACTGCCAGTGTAAGTACCGTATGAATAAAGGCTATAATCCACTATTCCTGTTTAAAAGCCCAATCGACAGGTGATTAAAATCGCCTGGTGACAGCAAGTATAAAAAGAAATACAACTCTGACTGAAGGGATTGAAACTACCTAAACATGAATAAGGTCTTAACTGGAATAAATCTGTGTCTGGTATGGTATGATTTCTCCGCTACATATTCGCCAAATCATAGGGATAGTACTCAGCTCCCTGACCGTAGTCGTGCTATGTATGGAGGGGATTATACACAGGTTAAAAATAGTGCCAAAATCAGTGCCGGTAAATGCCTGTCTGAACGCAAAACGACCACAGTCAAAGTAGTATGTTACATTTGACATGGTATTTCCACCAGATGACTCCCTCACCCACCGGATTACAGAACTTTATGACCATCTTTCTCTCTGTTTCTTTATAAGGTCGGGAATGGAAACTCACAACAACACTGAACGTTATGCCATAACTTGATGGATATTGGATTTCTTTATGGTAAATGATTAAAGGGTTTCCGGTTCCTACGACTCACTCCTGTCGCATTATATTGTCTGGTGTTATCGTCTGGCGTCATCTGGAATACAATACTACACTTGTTCTACATATGATTGCGATAATGGTGACAGTATTTACCCTTTCAAGCTCCTGTGACTTCCTTGTAGCTGAAGAAGATAGTCTGGTAATAGCTGGAATGAAGTACTACAACTGGTAAAACACTGACAGGGTTGATAACATGGCAACATACAAGCCAAGTAAAATCGCCTAATCGTAGTTAGAATAAAAAAGCCATCGCAGTCGAAGGTTTAATAGAAACAGTTCTAATTCCAAAACGATCAGAGAGCTTCCTTAAACTGAATAAGATCATCTGTCTTCTGTTAGAAAAAACGTGATCAGTGACGACGATTTTAACCCGAACAATATTAGATGTCTTTCCTAAGCTGAAAAAAAATCTGGCAGTAGCAAAAGATGTTAGGACATTAGAGGAGTTAATCGAGACTATCCTATTCCCTATACTATACCACATGTCTCCCCTAAGCTAAAGTAAATCATCTGGCCTTAGTAAGGCTAGTCTAATGTCAACCTGTGATATGAAGATCATAATTATACAGGTATTCAATGGACATTCAAGGCACAACTCATTCCCGATAGATAAAAAAACAGGTCAATATATATATACAATATATATATATATACATATATATATATATATATATATATATATATATATATATATATATATATATATATATATATACATATATATATATATATATATATATATATATATATATATATATATATATATATATATATATATATATATATATATATATATATATATATATGGATACATACTCGTACTCTCTCTCTCTCTCTCTCTCCCTCTCTCGACAAATCACACTCTTACCGCCCCTGAGAGAGCTATAATCTGGGCAACCACTGGCGCTTGTGACACCAGGGGCTTCAACCAGACTATTGAGAAAACAGTTTGGCGGCGTTTCTTGAAAATGCCACAGAAATCGATAAAGACAGTGTAACAAAGTGAAGCATGCCCATATGAAGGGGAAAACGAAGAAGAGGGTCTGGATTAATGGCTGTCGGACTGACAAGACCGCCAGGTGAGGTGTCATGAATATACCACAAAATTCATTAAACACAATACAATATAACGAATTCGGAGTAGTTTGCTATCTCTATAGGAAAACGAAGAGGAACACTTAAAATTACTGCCTTTTTAATGAGAAATGGTCAAGGGATGTGTCCTGCAAATATACGGTAAAGAAGTCCAATGAACACAATGAAGTAGCTCACGAATTCAGCCTAGTTTGCGTATATCTAAAGGAAAACGAACAGAAGGGTCTAAAATTACTGTTTATCTAAAGAGAAGTTGTTGAGGGAGGGTATTCTGAAAATGTCACAAAATCCAATAGAAGGAGTGAAGTAGCCCATGAATTTGGCCTAGCATGCCTACAGTATATCTGAACCAACACGATAAGTTAAAAAAATTACTGACTATTTAATAAGTTGCTGACGAAATGGTGTTTAAAAATGCCATAACATTCAATATAATCAATGACGCAGCAAACATATTGGGCTTATCATGCCTGTACTTAAAAGAAAGTCAAGGAGGTGTAAACTTTATTGTCTACTTAATGAAAAGTTGGTAAGGGGATGTGTCTTGAAGCTGCATCTAAATCCAGCAAGAGAAATAATAAACCATGAATTCAAGATATGTAGAGGAAAAAGCATGAAGAACGCCTAGATAGCTGCCTATCGATTAAACTAGGGTCAACAACCTCTTCACTGAGATCACGTGAGCTTCAAACTAGACTCCTGGAAAGACAATGGGGTCATGTGTTCTGATAATGCGACACAGTGCAGTAAAAAGAAGGAAATAAACACATGAATTCTGTGAAGCGTGCCCAGCATACATGAAGAGGAAAAAATGAATCTTAAATTACTCCCCACAGGCTGAGAAGAGGAAGGAGCAATGTCTCCTGAAAATGTGACAAAATATAGTAAACAACAACAACAGCAAAGAAAAAATGAAATCAGTGATGCATGTCTATATTTGGTGTAATAGACGAGCGTTTAAAAATTTGCCCGTCGACTGTACGAGGACTATTAATCCTTTCACAACGAGGTCATGAACTTCAACCAGACTTCTGTGAGGAAGACCCGGTGAGATGCCCTTCAAAAAAGTCGAATGAAAATGAAGTAAAATACAACGTGAATTCAGGAAATATGTTTATTCGTAAGGGAGAAAAAGAAGAGTTAGATTTGTGCCTAATGACTCAGAAGAAGGGCAGGCAAGGGCTGTCAAAAATATTACAAACTGCAGGAGATAGAGTGAAATTACACACGAATCTAGCCGTGCATGCCCAAATGCCAAGGAAAAAGACGACAGTTCAGATTATTGCCAGTCGAATATGAGAGGGTTAAATACTCCTGCAGATCACTGTGTCTCCTTATCAGTGTTCCCACTCTCTAGGCGATATTCAAACTCTTCAGTTAGGTTACCAGTGCTGAAGGTATTGTTCAGGTGGTGACAACACTGAACAAAAAATGGGTGTTCTCGGGTTAACAAGGAGAATGAATATGAATGAGTATTAATCACACACACACACACACACACACACACATATATATATATATATATATATATATATATATATATATATATATATATATATATATATATATATATATATATATATATATATATATATATATGTGTGTGTGTGTGTGTGCGTGGGCGTGCGTGTGTGTGAGTACATAATGCACATATAAAAACAGAGAGAGAGAGAGAGAAAGAAAGAGTGAGAGAGAGAGACTCTTTTGGATCGAACTCGTGACCTCGCTCTCGAAATATGGGTTTAGGCACTTCATGGGGCGGAATAATTTTCTCCCTGACCTGGTTATCGTGGGCTGTGCGTGTTGATGGTGTGTGTGTGTGTGTGTGTGTGTGTGTGTGTGTGTGCAACTGCATTTTCTTCTGTGTTCTGTGTGTGTGTGTGTGTGTGTGTGTGTGTGCAACTGCATTTTCTTCTTTGTTCTGTGTGTGTGTGTGTGTGTGTGTGTGTGTGTGTGTGTGTGTGTGTGTGTGTGTGTGTGTGTGTGTGTGTAATTATCCAGTCCATACACAACGAAGTATTCAGATAGAAAACTGCTTAGCTTTCTGACAGTTAAGTCGCAAACACACACACACACACACACACACACACACACACACACACACACACACAAACGGATTCTGTGTGGCATCAGCCAGGCGAAAGTTCTTATTTGTATTAAGTTCTTTCACTGTGAATATATCTTTTTCTATATTAATTAGGGTACGAACAAAGGTTTTGATTCAGTAACTGACGGATCTCTAGTTGTGACGGGTTAATTACGTCTATGTAACCTGTCCAGTCCGTAAAGTTCCCCCTAAGCTGAATAAAATCAACAAAATCATCTGGGGGTATTAAGAACATAGTAGAATAAAGCGCTTTCAGACTATGGTGTTAGAAAGGAATATTATTTTACTACACCTGTTTACCAACTCCTTCAGCCACAAGACATGGTGTATCAATAAAATAAAAGACGTCTTCGTTCTGAAACGGTTTGGCGTCCCTGAACACAAGACTTGCTATCAGTCCCTTGTTGCAACTTAGATATGCTGTTGCAGGATAGGCAAGGAAAAGAATGCTTCGAATCTTCTCATGTGTCTTCTCATTCCTACAAAAATAAATGCTATAGTTGTTTTTAACTTGGCCCAGACTTTTGTGATTTAGCTACTCATTTCATGTCGCAGAAAGACAGAATAAGGCAACTCTGTATTTTTACATCCTTTCCATACTATTATTTCGTGACTTGTACCGTATGTAACTGTTATTCCACTGTTTTACCTAAGTATTCAAGATGGCGAGAGTCCAATTTTAGGCAGTTAGGGTAAAATGAGTGTAGTTACGACAGAGACCCAATCTTAAGTATGTTCCTCATTCCCACACTAGCAGTGGTGTAATGGTGTTAACGAGGGGTGGGGGTGAGAGGTTATTACGCGTCGGTGGGGTTTTATTGACAAGCAGTGAATTCAGAGTTAATCTTCTCACGGTCGATACACCTCTAGTATTGTATTCTTGCAAACGCCAGGGGATTTTATACTGCATGGAGTGAGTCATATAAACCTTAATGTACATACCGATACCGTTAACCCTCTCGTTGTCAGGATAACTCTTAATATTATATTGAAGCTAACGTCGGGCGGTTTTAGTCATCAGAGAGCAAGTCGCAGGAGCCAAATCATGTTAACGATGTTCAAATCCTCAAAAATACTCCATGTCATAGCCAGGATCAACCTTGCGACTGCATTCACCTCATCTCAACGCTAAATAACTTCCCTTCCCATGCACACTCACTTGTCCTTCCTCGAATCAAGGAGTCGATTGTTTTGTCGACACCTATCCACCCACGTGGTTCTTCCTAAGCTTAATAAAAAAAAATGTCTGACAGTGGCAAGAAGTGTAGTTACCATGGTCATAGTGTAATAGTTTATAAGCCATTTTATCCTTATAACATACTGAAACAACTGAATCAAACATGAACATGAAGAAAAATCAGAAAGTAACAGCTAAAAAATACCGTACTAAAACATCAACATGAAAGTTTATTTCATCGTTCAGAAAAGTTAATATGTACTGGTAATATATATATATATATATATATATATATATATATATATATATATATATATATATATATATATATATATATATATATATATATATATATATATATATATATATATATATATATATATATATATATATATATATATTTATATATATATTACCCCCTGGGGGTAGGTTTTTTTTTCAAGAATACTCCCCCAGTATCCCTGCTTGTCGTAAAAGGTGACTAAAAGGGTTGGCGGAGGGTTAGTGCCCCTCCCCGGAAAACAACTAACTAAAAAGACAAACAATAAGCCTCGGACAAGGACTGATCAAAGGATAACGACCAAGGACCGGACAAAGGACATGGTAATCGGAACGTGGAATGTAACGGGAGCGAATGATGAGGTGAAAGAGAGAGAGATTGTCCAGGTGCTTGAGGGTGCGAAAGTTGATGTATGCGGAATAACTGAAACGAAATGGAGAGGTGAGAGTGTGAGAGAATGGGAGTATGGATGGGGTATATGTGCAGGAGTAGGTGAGAATGAGAGGGCAAAAGAAGGAGTATGTATAGCTGTGAGTAAAAGATGGAAGGAGAGCATAAGAGAGTATGGATCAGTTGGGTCAAGGATTGTGTGTGTAAGATTGAAAGTTGGAATACAAATGTGGGAGATTGTGTGTGTGTGTATGCGCCAACGCAAGATTGTGCAAGCAGAGTGAGAGAAGAGCTCTGGACAAATGTGGAAATGTGCATGGAAAAGTTTGGAAGGAATGAGAGAGTGTTTTTGATCGGTGATATGAATGGTAAAGTAGGGAATGTGAAGCTGGATGGAATAGTTCGTGAGTGGGGTGTGCCTGCTGAGATAGATGAGAATGGCAATGCGTTAGTGGACATTTGTGCTGGGAGGGGGTTGGTGATAGCCAATACCCTCTTCAGGCACCAAATGATCCACAGGTATACATGGCGAGTGATGAGAAGGGTGGGTGGTGAACTGAATGAAAGGAAGGCAATGACTGACTATGTGTGTGTGGATGAAAGGATGCGAAAATGTGTAATGGATGCAAGAGCTTAAAGCGGTTGGGGGAGTGGACTTTCTGACCACTACTTGGTGGTGGCCAGAATCAAGATCCAATTAGGATGGAGAAATAGTAGAAGGGAAGGACGGGAAGAAGGAATATTTGTAAGGAGAGTGGAAAGATTACAAGAGGATGAGAAAAAGGCAGAGTATAAGAGAGAAGTGGAGGAACGATTGGGCAAATATGAATTGGAGCAGATGGGGGACGTGGAAGGTGTGTGCAGGATATTTACTGAAGAAATATGTGCAGCATGTGATGTGGTGTGTGGGATGAAGAGAAGATGGAGGGGTGTGCAAGGAACAGCGTGGTGGACTGAAGAGGTGAGACAGGCTGTGGCACAAAAGAAGAAAGCATACAATGAATGGATGAGAAATAGGGGCGTGGAAGAAGTTGAAAGGCGGAAGAGAGAATTATATGTAGAAAGAAAGAGAGAGGTGAAAAGATTAGTAAGAGAGAGTAAGAAGAAAGCGGATGAGGAATTTGGAAGGAACTTGAGTGTAAAGTGGAGGGACTGTAAGAAAATGTTCTGGAAAGAGGTGAAAAGAGTAAGACAGGGTGGGAGTGAAGTTAGCAGGGGAGTGAAAGATAAAAATGGTAGATTACTAGTGGAGAAGGGAGAAAAAGTGAGCAGATGGAGAGAACACTTTAAGGAATTGTTGAACATAGAGGATGGAAGTAATGTGAGTATAAGTGGCTGGGGAATGGCTGGGAGAAGGAGGGAGGAGAGAAGACAGGAAGAAATCAGTAGGATAGAAGTTGTGGAAGCAATGAAGAAAGTTAAATTGGGGAAAGCCCCAGGAATTGATGGAGTGTGTGGTGAAATGCTGAAGTATGGAGGAGAGATAGTAGTAGAATGGATGTGGAAAATGTGCAGATTGGCCTGGGAGGAAGGTAGAGTTCCGGATGATTGGAAGTCAGGTACAATTATTCCCTTGTACAAAGGAAAAGGGGAAAAAGAAGTGTGTGGTAATCATAGGGGCATCTGTCTTCTTAGTATAATAGGAAAAATGTATGGTAAGATACTTATTGACAGAGTTAGAGAAAGAACAGAGGAATTAGTTGGAGAAGAACAGGGAGGCTTTAGGAAGGGAAGAGGTTGTGTAGATCAGATATTCATTCTTAGATCTTTAGTGGAAAAGTTTCTAGAGAAGGGAAAGAAGTTGTATGCGGCTTTCAAGGATTTGGAGAAAGCATATGACAGGGTGGATAGACAAGGATTGTGGAAAGTATTAAGAATATATGGAGTAGAGGAGAAGTTGTTGAATGCTGTGAAGAGTATGTATGATGGTGCTAAGGCTGCAGTGCGTGTGGATGGTGAACTGAGTGAATTTTTCTCCTTGAAGGTTGGGTTGAAACAGGGATGTGTCATGTCTCCATGGTTGTTCAATCTGTACATGGATGGGGTAATAAAAGAGGTACAAGGTAGGGTAGTGGATGTTGGAGTGGCCCTGGTGAGAGAGGGTAGTGTTTGGAAACTCCCTGTACTGTTGTTTGCAGATGATACTGTGTTGCTGAGTAAAGAAGTAGGAGAGCTGTAAGGCTTGGTGGATGAGTTTGGGAGAGTGTGAAAGAAACGGAATCTAAAAGGTGAATGTAGGGAAGAGTGAAGTGATGGTCTTTGAGAGAAGTGAAGTCAGTGAATGTACAGCGAGGTTGGATGGTGAGGAATTGGAAAATGTGAGTACGTTTAAGTACTAGGGTAGTGTGATGAGTAAGGATGGAGGTTTGGAGGGTGAAGTGCTTGAAAGGGTACAGCAGGGAAGAAAGGTTGATGGTTCCTTGAAAGCAGTGGTAAGAAGCAGGGAAGTGAGCATGGAAGTGAAAAAGTTACTACATGACAGTATTGTGATACCAACTCTAACGTATGGAAGTGATGCTTGGACGTTGCTGGAAGGACACAAGTCAAGAGTTAGAGCAGTGGAAATGAGTTATTTAAGAGGAGCCTGTGGAGTCACATGAAGAGACGGGCTGACAAATGAGGATATAATGGAGCGTTGTGGTGTGGATGTGGATGTGATAGGAAGCGTTAGGAGGAATACGCTGAGGTGGTTTGGCCATGTGGAGAGGATGGAGGGTGAGAGACTGACGAAGAGAGTTTATGTGAGTGAGGTGGAAGGGGGAAGAGGGAGGGGGAGGCCGAGGATGAGATGGAAGGATGGGGTGGAGAGGTATATGATAGAGGGGTGTGTGAGTTGGGAGAGGGGCAGTGAAATGGCGGGGGACAAGACGACGTGGAGGCGATTTGTTTGTGGCCACTCCGAACGGGATTTTTAGGCGTCTGGCAATAGATATATATATATATATATATATATATATATATATATATATATATATATATATATATATATATATATATATATATATGTATCACGAAATTACGGAAAGAACTAAAAACCTGAGAGAAAATTAGAAGAATCTGCATGAAATTTAATTTAATGGCTAAGGTTCAGTTTTATCCTTGAAAATAATAAATCTTCAAGATTTATTCCTGTAGAATGGGATAATACAGCAGCAACGGTTTTTCCCTGAAAAATTATAAAAGAAACATGATGCATAGAAGGTAAAGAGGTTCATGTGTCTATGTTCCAGTTCACATCCCCTCTCCTCTAACAACTCCTGTGCTTACGGCCGATTTCCCACCCAAATTGAAGTGCAATTGTATCGAAAACTAATACTTGCATTAGCGTGGCCTCGCAGCCTGGAGTGACACGAGCTTAATTCACTTCCAATGTGGGAACTATGGCTCATCAATTTGGTGTTCCAATTTAACTCATAGACCAGTGATAGGGATAACTTTCACGCCTAATAAATAGGCAGACGTCCATTCATTGAAGATATACTAATTACAGAGGGTCATTGCAAACCTGCACCGGTCTGTTTACCATGAGAACTGTCTGTCATCATCATAATCATCATCATCATCAATATTATTATTATCGTCAGCTCTTTCCTAACAGCACGTGGGGAAGAGGAGTTAAAAAACTAAAGGAAGGGGGAAATGGAAAATCTGAAGAGTTAATAAGCACAGTGCACAGTGAAAAGGTCCAAAAATCGGTTAATTTATCATCCAAACATTTAAAGTTATCTGCTCAACCTCACAGGCCAGACGATCCAGAGAAAACTGCGTTTTATAATGCCAGGTGGATAAAGCCATTCCTTAGGCCTCCTAGTTAAAAAGGGAATGCAAACATTTTCATGGACAGTATGTCATAAATACTGGTACTTCGTCTATCTGCTTCTGTCCTTCGTCATTTCTTTTGCTTCTTCAGTTCCAGTGCCTCGGTTGTATATAATAATGAGAAGACAGGAAGAAATCAGTAGGATAGAAGTTGTGGAAGCAATGAAGAAAGTTAAATCAGGGAAAGCCCCAGGAATTGATGGAGTGTGTGGTGAAATGCTGAAGCATGGGGGAGAGATAGTAGTAGAATGGATGTGGAAGATGTGCAGATTGGCCTGGGAGGAAGGTAGAGTCCCGGAGGATTGGAAGTCAGGTATAATTATTCCCTTGTACAAAGGAAAAGGGGAAAAAGAAGTGTGTGGTAATCATAGGGGCATTTGTCTTCTTAGTATAATAGGAAGAGTGTATGGTAGGATACTTATTGAAAGAGTTAGAGAAAGAACAGAGGAATTAGTTGGAGAAGAACAGGGAGGCTTTAGGAAGGGAAGAGGTTGTGTAGATCAGATATTCATTCTCAGATCTTTAGTGGAAAAGTTTCTAGAGAAGGGAAAGAAGTTGTATGCGGCTTTCATGGATTTGGAGAAAGCATATGACAGGGTGGATAGACTAGGATTGTGGAAAGTGTTAAGAATATATGGAGTAGATGGGAAGTTGTTGAATGCTGTGAAGAGTATGTACGATGGTGCTAAGGCTGCAGTGCGTGTGGATGGTGAACTAAGTGAATTTTTCTCTTTGAAAGTTGGGTTGAAACAGGGATGTGTCATGTCTCCATGGTTGTTCAATCTGTACATGGATGGGGTAATAAAAGAGGTACAAGGTAGGGAAGTGGATGTTGGAGTGGCCCTGGTGAGAGAGGATAGTGTTTGGAAACTCCCTGTACTGTTGTTTTGCAGATGATACTGTGTTGTTGAGTGAAGACGAAGGGGAGCTGCAAGGCTTGGTGGATGAGTTTGAGAGAGTGTGTAAGAAACGGAATCTAAAGGTAAATGTAGGGAAGAGTAAAGTGATGGTCTTTGAGAGAGGTGAAGTCAGTGAATGTACAGCGAGGTTGGATGGTGAGGAATTGGAAAATGTGAGTACGTTTAAGTACTTGGGTAGTGTGATGAGTAAGGATGGAGGTTTGGAGGGTGAAGTGCTTGGAAGGGTACAGCAGGGAAGAAAGGTTGCTGGTTCTTTGAAAGCAGTGATAAGAAACAGGGAAGTGAGCATGGAAGTGAAAAAGTTACTACATGACAGTATTGTGATACCAACTCTAACGTAAGGAAGTGAAGCTTGGACGTTGTTGGAAGGACACAAGTCAAGAGTGAGAGCAGTGGAAATGAGTTATTTAAGAGGAGCCTGTGGAGTCACATGGAGAGACAGGCTGACGAATGAGGATATAAAGGAGCGTTGTGGTGTTGATGTGGATGTGATAGGAAGCGCTATGAGGAACACACTGAGGTGGTTTGGCCATGTGGAGAGGATGGAGGGTGAAAGACTGACGAAGAGAGTGTATGTGAGTGAGGTGGAGGGGGAAAGAGGGAGGGGGAGGCCGAGGATGAGATGGAGAGATGGGGTGGAGAAGTTTATGAGAGAGGGGGGTGTGAGTTGGGAGCAGGGGAGTGAAATGGCGGGGGACAGGGCGACTTGGAGGCGATTTGTTTGTGGCCACCCCAAACGGGATTGAGGCGTCTGGCAATATATATATATATATATATATATATATATATATATATATATATATATATATATATATATACTACCAGGGGTACCCGGCGTTGCCCTGGCCAAAAAAGGCGACTACTCTAATCCTATTTGTTCTAGTTCAATCTTCCTTTCTATCTCAGAAAGACCATGTACCTCTTATGCTTTTGAAGAGGGATTATACGAGGTCCAGGAACTTTCTCTTTCAGCTTTCGTAGACTAACGCACTTTATTTGTGCATGCTTGTTTAGTATTACCGTCGACTTCAAATGACCTCGGAGGTCAACCTCATATATCCTATGTCCGAACTGGAGGTTGAGTCTCCATGCCAAAATCTGGGCTGCTGGGTCCTGTCGTTTGAGCGTGTATCACCGGTGACCTCAAATGACCTCCGATCGGTGACCTCATATGACCTCGGAGGTCAACCTCACATAGTCTATGTCCGAACTTAAGGTCATGTGAGCCTCCATGTCAAAAATTAGGCTGCAGGGGTACTCGGCGTTGCCCGGGCCAAAAAAAGGTGAACACTCTACCGGTGACTTCAAATGACCCAGATCTGAATTTTGACCCCCTTAAAACCATCACTGGGTCACCCTGATTCGGAATACGTATAGGTCTAGAGGTCTCTGGTTCGGGAGGGGTCTCTGGTTTGGGAGTGATTAAAGGAGAAACAAACAACGCAACTCTTTTAAACTGATAGATACGTAGAAAGAGAGATAGAGAGATAGACAGACTGACTGACTGACCGATTGATTGATCGATTGATTGACAGATAAATAGACAAGCCTGTAGGCAACAAAAGCCAGCTCTATGTTGACCAAGCTTTGTCAGCGACTGGAAGTGAGTTTAGGTATGAAAAGTCGCTCCTGTATGGCTGTACCGAAGGACAACATCCCACTGAAGAATCATGGCACTGGGTCAATATCCTTGTGATCCTTAGCACTTCGCGGGAGCCTAGTCGTGAGTTTAGCTGCATTCCGCAGAAGTGCACTGGATGACATTTGACCCCTGACGTGGCGGATAGAGGTCATCCACATAGGAAGCACACTTGTAGTACACATTAACGTTCATAAGCATGCAAAGTGTTATTCGATTCCATCCACCCACTGGTGCAAATTCTTGGAAAGTTCAGGTTCAAGGTGGCGCTGCCAGATACTGGATGTGGGTTTCGATACTAAATGTAATTTTTTTATGGAGGTACTTCAGTGCAACATTCCTCCCAAGAAACATGGCCCTGGCTTAATAATCTTCGGAGCCTTAGCATTTTGCGCGAGCTTTGTCGTGATTTTAGTTATTTTCACCGTTTTCACATTCGATGACCTTTGACCCCTAACCTGGCCAATGTAGCACATTGGTGTACACTAGAAAGTTGTAGTACTAGTCAATGTCTATAATCATACAAACTTTCATTCAGTTCCATCAAGCAGCAGGGGAACTACCGGGGACATTTTTGAAAACTGGTACTGGTTGCTTGGATGCTGAAGTCAATCTTCACTTAGTCGCCACCCGAGAACTAGAGAAAAGAGAGGAAAAATGGATGGCACACTTCTCACAGGAATGACCTCTAGATTACGTCTAAAGAAGTTAATGCTTTCTACGCCTATTATAGTGTTTCTACGGCTTAAAACGTGAAAAGTACGAAAAAAAAAAAAAAAAAAGGGTGTTCGACCGTTGCAAGGCAATGAGCTGTTGCCTAGCAACCAAAACCTTGCGGACACAGCTAGGTCATTGGCTGGTCATTGTGTCGAGGTTTGGTCGGAATTGGTTTATTCTGAAGGGTAGAAGTGCCTGCCACAATTAAACAAGAATACAAGAAAGAAAACGCGATTAACAATGAGGGCAACATGAAGCTGGCCAATAGATAGAGACAGATGACTAGAGTGGAAAGACGGGGGAATTTTGATGATGAAGATTAGGGGGGATGAGGAAAGACAGAGTCAACTCTGAGTTTCGTGAATGATAAGATGGAATGAAAAGCAGATGCATCTTGTTATGAAAATGGTGGAATGAATTTTGAGAGTATGATATGTTAATTACTCGTATTCAGGAAATGAAACTGGCAACTTATCCTGTCACAGCCAGAACAATATTAGCATTATCTTCAATCTACCGCCAGATGTATTACATTCGGCTGATGATGGCTTAAAAAAAGACTGAGTGCTAATATTGTCATCAGTATCCTTCTCATGGTCGGAGCAGTTCTACTGTTCCTATTAACACCTGGCGATTTTTTTCGGGTTTGCGAGTCCTGATGCTATAACATGGGAAATTAATCATAAGTATGGAGTGTTTCTGTTCTTTTAGAAATTACAAAATCCGAAAGAGATTTGCTCAACACCTGCTTGGTTAAAGGAGTGAAGGGAAAGTTCATCTTTCATAACATCCTGCACTGTACAGTCAGTGAGGAAAGTTCGTCTACAAATCCACTGCATTTATTTCACATTTGGCATGTCCGTTACTTTCGTCCTTGACGATGCATATCAAAGAGAATCATCTACAGACAAAGGACCTTTCCGACCTGACCTTAGAAAATGAATATTAGGCAGCAGAGGAAGTAAGAAGCAGAAAGAGGTGACGTATTAGGCAAATTTTTGTCCCGACAATATATCTCAGCAACATAATATACAAAAGAGGAGAGATTAGAAGTTTGGATGTAAAATGTGAGAGTCCCATTAACAAAATAACAAGGTGATGGGATGAGATAAGGGATGAAATATTGCCAGAGACATGTAACTGAATAGGAACGTGGAGGAGAGAGGAAGTCACACTGGGGAATGCTAAGACGTTACCGTACTTTATATCAAGAGAATTGTTCTTGATATGTTAGATAAAAGTGTATACAATCTAATTGTGTGAGAAAATATATAAGTTGGCAGACAGAATACAGTGGGGGAAGAAGAGCATTGACCCCTTCTTAACGATAACACCTTTATATTTTTCTTATTTCCTATGGGCGGCTCTCTTC
>NC_136966.1:45508644-45558644 GCF_032717465.1 Coenobita brevimanus
CAACACTGGGTAACAAGTCGGCTTTCTGTAACCCAGGAAACCATTGACAGTGTTGGGTGGTAATCACATGACCAAATAACGGGTGAAGTGGAGACTACTATGCTCCCCATGTTAACTGGGTGGAGGGACTCATATGCTGCTTCCATCCAGGAACCAACCTCCATACACTTCCCCGCACCTTGTTGTGGTGAGGCGCTGCCTACCGCAAGGGGAACATCAATTCACTGCACAGGACGGGATGGCCCTGGGGGGGGGGGGTTGCTTGTCTGCGGTTAATGTGTCTGCTTGGCCAGACAAACTGGTGTTACTCAACAACAACAACAACCAACAAATTCCGTCTCTCACACAGAGAAAATAAAGGACTTTGCTCACTAAAGTAAAGTGATATCTCTGTATGTTTTAAGAGTTACTGGCCATTGCCCGGTCACAAATCTGGGGTTTCACAGTGTGGCGTTCTGTTCTGGGGAACCACCTGTGTGAATGTTGTTCTTAACTTTAACTTATCTCGGCTGACCCCCGTACTGACTTAGCTGCGACCCAGTTCGGAGCACGGCGTATCAGTGATGTTAAAGGTTAATTAACATCAAATTACAAGGAGAGAAAGGAGGTAGAGCAGAACCCAACTGAAGAGAACCACCTCCATAGAATGCAGTGGTCAGTCCTATTAGAATGATCTGTCATCACTGCCCTCTTTAGGTGACTGGAATTAGATAGATATCCTACTGCTAGACATTGTCAGTGGAGGAAAAGGGGTGTGGCTACTGAAATCTGGCAAGAGTAGCTAGAGGTACAAGAGACTAGTCCCTCAACTTCAGCATCCTCTAAGACCCTCTCTTTGATTAGTGATATCGAGTCGTAAGTTAACCTGCCGCGTCCTGGCAGATTTTTCACCAATGACCTCCCCCCCATCCCGGAAGTTTTTTTTTTTTTTTTGGCCAAAACCCCCGCTTTTTATGAGAAACATCGAAAATTCAGAGAGAAAGTGCTCATCTGAGCTTTGAAATGCCCAATAGAGGTGACCTTACACTCACCTGGTAGATGTTTTCTATGGGAGGGGTAACTATTCCAAACCACTCAGAATAGGTAGATATTTATTTATTTGATACGAATTTATATGTAGTACAAGAGTATATTGGTTTTCACACAGTCATATAGGCAATATAAGCAGTGTTTCACTCAACAAACACATCAACATACCGCACCTTCCTTGGTAACGATACCTGATCATCACTTCTGCACGTTTCTTCCTCAAACGCCTTGTAAACATTGTCCTCCACATTGTCATCGATTGGGGAATCACTCTCGCCTTGAATTTCGTACTGTGGAGCGACGTGTCTTTACTGGCCAGGTCACTGGTAACAGATGAGTTGCCGAGACAGTGTCGTGCGGGGTGAGGGGGAAGTCACACAAGGTAAGGCATTGTCCCCGTCTGGCCTCGGATGGAGGAATGTGTCCTTCGTATATGTACCAAAATCACGTGCGAAATTTGAAAAATGTGCAAATGACAGACCTTGCAATTGCAGGGAGTTTATAAACGTCGATGGAAGTCACAGTGACAAAACATTTGGGCACATATGTATGTCAACGGGACGGGGTGGGTTAATTTTTTGAATGTATGTTAGCTTGTATACAGCAGCCTAGTAAAGTAACTGTTCTCATTTAGTAGTCTGTTAATTGAAGTGTCTGACTGATCTTGCTTGAGTAAGTTTGCAAGTGATTCTAGTTAGGTTAGGGGAGTCCCACTGTGCACCTATTCATTATATAAAAAATACAATTCTGTGATGTGCTGTCTAGAGATTTTGTAACTAAATTGGGGGTTATTTGTTTGAGCATCATTCCCTTTTTTCTGAACCCTGAGAGGCAGAAATTTCCCTGCGCAGTTCGTACTATATGTATCTTCGGACGTCTTTATTCAACCTAGGGAAGATTGCATGTACTGAATAGACTAATGAAAGCTGTATCTAAAATCACCAGTTCGATAGCTACGCAGAATCATGCGGAAGCTGAAAGAATGAAATATTAAATACAGGGTAGTCCATACATAACGCCCATATTCCCCTTCACTGGACGATTTCTCATATTTTGCGAGGATGGCTCAGCCATCATTACTAACTTCATTCATTTCCTACTCCCACTACAGCACCCACGCCCACGCCAGCAGACTGAGTGGTCCCCTCAGGACATAGGATACCACCATCTGAGTTTCTTTTAGAGTGTCATTTACTGACCACCTTGTATGGGATCAGAGTCAAGGTGTGTCTTTTTTTTTTTTTACAATGATTTCAGTTAACTGTAGATGTGTATAGCTATTTGTCCTTAAATTGAGAGTGATGCTTATGTGCACTGTTCTTCATTACTGTTAGCAAAGAACACTCTCTGGCTCCATGATTCACTCTCAGCTGAATAAAATCGTCTGACTCTGGCATTATTTAGAATATCTTACTAGAGTTATTCCGACCATGAGAAGGGTAACAGTAAAAGCATTACCACTTTCAAGTTTCTGTGACTCATTCTAGGCTGTATAATATCGTCTGGAGTCATGTGGAATGGAAATGAATAATTATTCCGACCATGAGAGAATTTTTAATATTTACCCTTTAAATTGCCATTTTCTTCGTTGAGATTACGATTGAAATTCGTGTATAATGGCAAGTTAAAATAAAATAAAATAGAAGATACGTTTTGTTGCAATGGCAATCGGAGGCATAACATTACAGCTTCGCCAGAATTATTAACAAACATGACATATACCCTAGGATACTGCCCGCAAAGTTTGGATATAATTTGCCTACTTGATTCTGAGATATTTTGGTAACACCGAGACACACAGACACACACGCAGAAGCAGGTGATTATATTTTTGCCTCACTAGGTGGGCAATAAATAGGTGCTGAAAAGGAGAAAAGCAATACCCATTTATAAAGTGAGACATCCAGGAAGGGAAGTACCAAATCAGAAATATGTTTAGTATTCGACGAGTTCAACGCTCTCAGAGGGTGCACACCACCACAAACGCCTATAGCAGACAACTCAGCTCAACATCAAAATTTTATCAGCTTCTCCTTGGCCAATGATCCACATATCTACAAAATTCCTTTGAAATCCATCACTAACATTTTGAGATACCCAGTGGAAAAACAAATACATAAACAAACGGACAAACGAAGGTGAATACATAACTTCCTCCAACCTCGTTAGCGGACGTAAAAAGGGAGTACCATACGCATTCATAAATGTGTAGAATTGCAAAAGAAATGGTGGGAAGAGGTATTGAAAGGGGGATGTGAGAGGTGAGAAAACACACTTAGACCCCTCGGTAATACCAAGACTTCTTTTTTTTTTTTTAATGTGTCATCAATGGCCCTCACAATGACGGTAATAGTAATGTTTGTGAAAATGAGAGTGCTAACATTACAGTGGTGACGATGATGATGATGGGAAGGAGAAGGAGAAGGTAGAGGAGGTCGATTGCGATCGACGATGATAATGAATGTTGATGACTGTGCAAAAATCTTCACAGAATTATATGATATACGGAGTTCAAACAAATTTCTGAGTATGTACCCCTTCACTCATTTCCCTGCCTTCCTCCCCTCTCTTCTCTCTCTCTCTCTCTCTCTCTAAGTCCTTGCCCATGAATATCTTAATGTCCGTGTCGTGAAAAGCTTAACTTCGTCCCCCCCCCCCAGAAAAAAAAAAAAAAGAATATATAAGTGAAGGCAAAATGCAATCGCCTACCCACATCTGGCTAGACATGTTTTATTAATGCCGCACCTGTTCGTCATATGCAAATTGTAATTCATGACTCATATATATTCATACACGTTCTGATATTATTAATGGCGTAAATATTACATCTATAAAACTGAAATTCGTCTGCCGTGAAAACATTTTTAAAAATAACACACCCAACTATTTCAACCCTTCAGTACGATTACTTCACGGGCTGCCACTAAAGGATATTTTTTCAAGTTAGGAAGGTCCTCTAGTAGTGATGAGATTAATGATGGTTTTATCTGACCCCTCCAATCAGAAAAGCCAATTTCAAAAGGAGTTAATGTGGCAGAGGATTACAGACATCCACATAATAATCATGTGTCTTAGTAAGTACAAACGCTAAAAATTATTCAGTTATATAATACGAGTATGACACACTAGAAAAAGGACTCTGATAATCCTGCCATAATTGCTCATGGCTTCGGTGCCACTAACTATTGCTCATGAGTTTCAGTGCACGTTAGTTGCTGTGAAGAGACTGAACTGACTCCTGCTGTTTGCTCCGAAACTCAGCCCTATGCAGAGTGAACTTGATTTGTGTTCAACACAGCCCATTTGAAGTATTGTATTCAGGTAGCGCAACTCGTTTATTAGGCGAAAAGGTAGGACTTTTTTGCATTACACAGGTATGCAGCGACTACCAGTCACCCTCAGCTGACCTCCAGTTATTATCACATGTGACATAAAAAAAAGAGATATCATTACTCTTTTCATGGCAAATTCCATTCTTAACACTAACTCAAATACCTATGGGTAATATATCAATACAGCGATACAGAATTGTTTGTGGTTCCATGTGAATATGGTCCTATGTTATTTAATTCTTACAAATATATTTTCCACCATCTACAATTTCTAATAATGACGGTATATACAATGCTGTTGCATTCCAGGATACATAAATATATAATTCTTACATGCATAATTCTTATATGATAAATCGCTTTCCTAGCCTCCAGCCATTCATGCCGTTTGCAATTAATAATAATATATTCGGTAATGCTATACCAGCTGTAGGTTTCAATACATCCAGGTTTTGTGCTCCTGTTCATTACCCATTTAATAAGAGAGATGGTACAAAAACCATCATATTAAATTCACACTGCATCACCCACTCAAGTATGATTCTTGTTACCCTCTGAGAATGTTATTTAGCTTTAGGGAAATTTCTCAAGGTGGGTGGATTCTGTGACAGTTTCCAGTATCTTCTGTACTGTGAGGAGTGTTCCAAAAACTGAATAACAAGAAGAAACCAGAAAACTGTCACAATAGCGAAGGGATTGACTGATTTCCTGAACTTTAGCATATACAATGAGGAAAACTGAACGGTCTAGGATATCCATTAGTACACTTAACCTTTTATTCTCGAGGACGTCAGTACTTCACTCTTGCTACAATTAAACGATTCTTTTCACATTAAGCAGGCTTCCCGTTGGTAAAAGAGTTAATGAAGCCAATACCTATCTCCTCACGTTCAAAAAAAAATTTCTGATTTGAATAAAATCGTCTGATGGCTGAAAGACAAAATTAAAGACGCCGTCGTACTGAAGGAATTAACAGCTTTTGACTGGTCCAGCAAACAAACTTATGGCTCGAAATTCTGTTCTAAATATACTGGACGCCCCAAGAAAAGTAAGCCAAACTTCGGGAGGTTTTTGTTCCACTAAGTCTGAAGAATAAAGGCCAGAACAACAAGGGCACATCCATGCAAATTCTTGATGCAACTCGGTAGTATATTGTTTTCCATATTGTATTTAGTAATATCCGTAAAAAATGTCACTAATGCGAGAGTATTGTACATTAACAGAGAGAGAGAGAGAGAGAGAGAGAGAGAGAGAGAGAGAGATTGAAATAGAGTATGCGCGCGCTTGGGGGGGGGGGAGGGAGTAACTTACTGTGTGCATATGTGCAAACCAAGTTCACATTCCATATGCCGTTTTGGACAATATGATTCCACATTTTCTTCGAACTATAAACTTTCCCAAACGTAAGACTCTGAAACGTCTATTGAAACCCTAAAAATCACATCACTGAGTTTCGAAAATTATTGCTCGCTGTCTCATTTTTGATCGCTATGAAGTATATATATATATATATATATATAGATAGATAGATAGATAGATAGATATGGAGCCTCTGTGGGTGGTACAGTAGTAGCGTGTGCGTTTTGTACACGGGTGAACCAGGGTTCGCCCCCCGACAGGGTAATAAACTTTGGGAGTGTTCACCCGGCCACGTACTGCATTGGCGGACAAAGGGGTGCTGTTGCTGAACCAGTGTCGTGAACCAGTCGGCTAGCGTGGGCCGATTACACTTGGTTCACAGACTACACACACATCCAAAGCCACTCCAACACTACAGCTACACTTACAAGCACTTCTAACCCTTCATACAATCTCTACCAGACAGCCTAAGTCACTTGGTAGAGATATATTGGCTGTATCACCCCGACTTAGGTCGGGATAGGCCAGTCCTGCAGTGGATACTCAAACGGCTGACGATGATATATATATATATATATATATATATATATATATATATATATATATATATATATATATTGTGATTTTTATATTAGTCAACCCAGTTATGACGCGTTGCAGGGACGGCTCAATCAGCTTTACTAGTGTCTTCCTTGCATCATTTTCTATTTCTCATTTTCTTTTCCTTAATGTTATGTAGTGTCTTACCTATACAGACACAGTTTGCCTAGTTCAGTAATTTCACGAAGCAGCCAAAATATCATCGCTCCTCAAAGACTCAGCCGTCCCCGCAACACACGAGATTGACGAGTGCAATACATGGAGCACCTTATATTTGCGTGCGTGTGCGACAAAGCTAACCCTAAGTTCAGCCAGTATTTTCCCAGACCACCCGCCCCAGAGTGTGACCTAAAGTATTACCTCTGGGAGCGAAAGTATTATACCTCGCTTATACCGCACCCCTCATTGTTTCCAGACACGAGACTTCACCGAAAAAATGAGGCTGAAGGCACGACACTTTACTGAATTTTCAAGTAAGCTGGAATAAGGTACGATTATGCTTATTGCACTGATACGGGTGTGAAAATTGTATAGAAAGGCGAGAACCAATCATTCATGTTGCAGTGTGTGTGTGTGTGTGTGTGTGTGTGTGTGTGTGTGTGTGTGTGTGTGTGTGTGTGTGTACTTCATGAACCAGGTGACGTGTTTTGTTATTTTACGACTACGATACCCACACAATTTTACTAATCAAAGGAAAGTACCCAGGTAATGACGGGATTAATGATGGTTGTGATTCGTTTTTCCTGGGTGAAAATTCCCTCCTACACTAAGTAAACCCGCATTAAGCGAACAAGAATTTTAAAAAAATATCATCGTTCTGTAGAGTTGAAGACTACGTTTTTTGAAATTTGTGACGACAGCGTTTATTTCACAGAGCGGAGGAAGCCGTCTACAGTAGGCTGTCTCACTGATCACTTGCTATATTATACTTAAATCACTTGAATTAGGCTACGTGTTCTGTTGGTTCACTCTTGCTGCATCCAGACAATTACATGCAGTTTAAGGGCCTTTCTGTCGGGAAGGGTTTTATATGACCTTCATTAACCCGTCCAATATGAAAACCCTCTCCTAGGGGCTTAACAAAAGTGCTTAGACATGGCAAAACTAACCTAAAAGAAGACATCGTACAAAGATTGAAAACAGTAGAACATGGATGCGATGATGATATAATAATTTTATGAATATAATTCTTTATGTCTGTATCTCCTGCTCTCGTCTGTTCTGTGGGCATGTTATTCCTTCACCACGATGACTAACATAGGCACTTAAGAAATACTGCTCTACCGTTATGATCCATGAAATATGAGGTTCTTCACACCATTCTGAGAAGGCTGTTTGGCTCCTAAACACCACATCAGTGTGTTTCCAAAGTCATCACTCAGTCTTGTTACTTCATCGAAATGTAGCGAATAAAATGTTATTCGGCAGCTGTACAAATGACGGTGACATGTAGAGGCCGGTGGCGTATTGGTTAGCACATCAAGCCTGCAGCTTAAAAAAAAAAAACAAAAAAAAAAAAAAAAACTAGCTCGATTCCCGGACCGATTAGACTGATGTATAAAGCTTGCTTCCTCTAAGTCTCTCTTCACCCATTAGCGTAAGTAGTGACCTGGATGTATATTTAATCGCTGAGTGTCATAGTCTACGGGAAGATTGACTTCGTTATGATCCTCGTGTGGTCCATAGGCACTAACCGTAAGCCTTATTCAGTGTCAATGGAGTCAAAAGGTAATTCCCATAGAAGAACTGCTGCCACACACTGGATGGGTCCTGACAGTTTTCTTCGTCCCCGGTGAACAGTTTCAGGAGAGCTCTTTTAATTGGTAATCAAGCCTGCCACTGCCATAGAACGCTCAATGAATGTTAAACGATTTCTCTCTCTCTCTCTCTCTCTCTCTCTCTCTCTCTCTCTCTCTCTCTCTCTCTCTCTCTCTCTCTCTCTCTCTCTCTCTCTCTCTCTCTCTCAGAATGCCATGTTCCCTTAATATTCTCCATATTATTGAAAAATTAATCTGATATATTACTCGATTCTCATAACCTCGCTGGACAGAATCACTATATCGATCAACGCATTTTCTCCCGCGGCAAAAACTGCGAAAATTAGTTGTTTATTCATCTTTCATCGCACAGTTTTCATTATAATATTGTCTTTCAATGCACAGTGCTCTTCACTGTTTTTGTCTTTCTGTTCAGAGAGAGAGAGAGGGAGGAATGTGTATGCGTGTGTATGGGGGGGTTATAATATGTGTAATGTGTGTGTGTGTGTGTGTGTGTGTGTGTGTGTGTGTGTGTGTGTGTGTGTGTGTGTGTGTGTGTGTGTGTGTGTGTGTGTGTGTGAGCCAAAGGAGAATGAAAGGAAAGAATAGGTAAACAGAGGTTAATGTGGTAGTTGAAAGTGGGAGGAAGGGGCGAGAGGGAAGGGGCAAAGGAATTCAGAAATAAGAAGGGGAAAGAAGAGCGTGGCGGGATGTGAGGTAGGGCATATCTTTAAATATTCAGTGACTCCCCGCCTACTTCTTACCACACATATAAGAAGATAAATTTATTTATTGTATGGTGTGCTGTCAAAATCATGAATGTTAATGCTGATAACGTTAACACTGGTAGGGTCTCATGATTCAAATGAGAAAAAATAAATGAAGATGGTTGTAATTAAACCTCTAAAGTTCTGTTAATCCTGGGAATATTCAAGAAAAAATCATAAAACCGAAAGAGTTTCATATTTAGAGGCAGCATCCCTGTGGAGAAATTCGCAAACATTTGTATAGCACTGACAATGAGGGCAAGTAAACATATAAGTGCAAATATACAGTTTCACTAGTTCCTCTCGCCAAGGTTGCTTCCTGTTCTGAGAAGACTAAGAGATCTTTTGAGCAATATTTTACGATGCTGAGGTGCCCTCTTGAAAGCACATGAATGAAGTACAGTTTTCTTGGACTTAATGTATATTTAGACAAAGGCGTGCAAACGGTACTTGGTATACTATCAGACATGTTCAAGGTCTTCCAGAAATACGTCAATACACACATATACGAGTATATAGTTCGGCAGATAGACAGACAGATAGACAAACAGATAGACTGACTGATAGACAGATATGAAGTGAATAATCAAACCTTTAAAATATTCACTTAATATTAATATATTAATACTGTTTGACCCTGACTCCTGACCTAAGCTGAAAATTTTTTCACATCTTTTTGGACGGGAGAACGACAGGCAATCCTCTCTCATAGCCTCACCAACATTTTCCTTCCACTTTGTCCATCCCACAAAATAGGGCTCTTCCAAAACTGATCAAAATCGTGTGTCAGTGATCAGAACAGTATGAAAATGAGGCACCAGTGCACTTAATGAATTGATGAACAATGTTTTCGATTAATAATATTGAAAGGCAGGAAGACAACATAAAAAAAAAAGAGGTGACTGTACAACACATCTGTCTGTCTTCGATGCAAGATATTTCTATTCGTATAAAAAAAAAAAAAAAAAAAAAAAAGAGAGAGAATGCAAAATCCGTGGCCAACAACTGGGTTATGGGCCGACCATTTAACCTTGCTCTGTTGACCTTGTTAAGTCAAACTTTGCCCCAGCCTGTGACCGTGAACGTTGACATTGCTCTTGCTATTAAAAAAAAAAAAAAAAAAAAGTCGACATGGGTGTCCCTCGACTCTTCCATCAAATTTGGTTAACTTCAGTTATAAACTGCTTCAGTTATTTTCACACACACACACACACACACACACACACACACGTTAAGGAAAACACAGCCTATATACAGTAATTTTGCAAACGATGGTGTAATGAAACCGCCATTGTATTGCATGGACTTATGGCTATTGTTCGTAATTCCTTCTCTGCTATATTAAATCTTGTTATGGGAACAGGAATACTGTAATATAAATAAAGCCTCCACTGGAGTGATGGGATACATGGATATTTCTGTTAACCCCTTTTCAGCTAGGTAAACTTTTACATATTAATGAAACCCCTTAGCCATAGCAAGGAAAAATAAAAAGACTCAAAGTACGAAGTTTGGTGGTGTGGCAATCCTCCTGAGATGAACTGAGTCATGTAGGGATTGCAGGAGAAAAAAAAAAGAAAACAAATAAGAGGTTCAGTAGCACTGAATGGGTTCACGGATACTGCATTAATCAGATCGCAGCTTAAGCCCTCCAGTTCGATATCCTTTTATTATTCTTGCTATCTCCTGGACACACTTTTCTAAACTGAGGGCTTCAAATAGCCTTCATTGTCCTTGCTTTCTAAAAACGAATAAAACTGTGAACTGGTAGCAAAACAGAACAAGGGTAAAACTGCCGTACTAGACGCCGGAGATTCATGGCATTTCGATCAATGACTTTTGTGTGGTGTAGTGTGGGTAGGCGATTTTGTGTGGTATATTATGAGAAGGTGATGTGGTTTGTTGTATGACGAGGTGCGGCCGCGCTATACCAGGAAGCAACACTTCGTTTCTGAAAATCGCTAGTGAGAGGCAGACGGAAATGGCCACACATAGAGATGCTCCCACATCTAAATACATAGAGAACGAAAGTTTGCGATATGGCAGTTTGCTTTTTTCCTTCAGATGTCTTTCCTGATCATCTGGCGATTGCAAGTATGCTGTAAAATGAAAATCGCACTGACACTGATTCTCAGTCTTTTTCTTGAAACAAAGCCTGCATCTGATCAAAAAAATTCCACGGCTGAACCAAGAATAAAGCAGGGAAGGTCACCTTTCGGAAGAGCGTGCGGTTTCCCTGTGTGTCGTGCACGGAATCCCACAAAACAGGGGCCTGCCTGTGATGAATAAAATAGTCCGGCGGTAGCAAGAGCACAATAGTAAAACGTAGAAGAGAGAGGGTGAAATGTAGCTGCGTTCTCTAGAATTCACCAGGCGGCAGAAATATTAAACAGGGTAGACCAAAGGGTAGGGGAGTATGTAGTGTGGCTTGTCTCTGAAATTTCTGAAATGGAATAAATGAAAATGACTGACAATGCAATAATAAATCATATACTAGTAAATCTAATAATAACAGTAGTAGTTGTAATACAAGTGAAAAATTCTTCGACTATCTTACTTCTACGATGGAACACATTCTATCCATTTCTCCTTTCTCTGAAATCTCCTTTCTAGGAGATTTCACTTTTCACCACCATCTTTGGCTCTCCTCTCCTTTCACTGATCCACCTGGTGAAGAAGCCTACATCTTTTCTATCCTCAATGACCTAGAGCAGCTTGTACAGCACCCTACCCGTATCCCTGACCGCCTTGGTGAGAGCTCCAACATACAGTACTTGACCTCTTTCTCACAACTAATCCTTCTGCTTACACTGTTAATCTTTTCTCTCCGCTGGGCTCCTCCGATCACAACCTTATTACCTTACCCTGTCCTATCTCTCCGGTACGGGCAGTGGACCTTCCAATGAAACGTTGTCTGTGGCACTTTGGAGCTGCAGACTGGGAGGCCCTCAGGCAGTATTTCTTTGATTTTCCCTGGAATGATTATTGTTTCCATGACCGGGAGCCCTCCGAGTGTGCCTTGCCATTACGGAGGTTATTCTCTCCGGCATGGAAGCATACATTCCTTTCTCATATCCTTTGACTAATGCGAGAAAGCCTTGGTTTAATCACGCTTGTTCTAATGCTTTCCGCAACACGGAGAGGACCTATAAAAGGCACCGGACCCAACCCACCCCTGAATCACATTTTTTTTTACGTTTCTGCCCGGAATCGTGCTAAGTCTGTTCTTCGCTCTGCAAAAAATAATTTCATCCGTATTAAATGCTCTCAACTCTCCAACTAGAATTCTTCCCGCTCCTTCTGGCATCTTTCCAAAAACCTTTCTAACAACTTTACCTCATCATCCTTCCCTCCTCTTTTCTGCTCTGATGGTTCTGTAGCTATTTCTTCTACTGATGAAGCAGATCTCTTAGCTCAGACTTTCTCCTCCAATTCCACCTTAGACGATTCCGGTGCTGTTCCTCCATCACTTCCCCCCTTTTACTTCCTCATGGCTGACATTAAAATTTCTTCAGCTGATGCATTTTCTGTCATCACTGGCCTCCATACTAACGAGGTATATGGGCCTAATGGAGTCCCTCCTGTTGTTCTCAAGAACTGTGCTTCTGTGCTTACACCCTGCCTAGGTAAACTCTTTTGCCTTTGTCTATCAACTTGTACCTTTCCTTCTTGCTGGAAGTTTGCTCTCATTCAACCAGTCCCAAAGAAGGGTGACCATTCCCAACCCTCTAACTATCGTCCAATTGCTTTAACATCCTGTATCTCAAAATTTTTCGAGTCACTTCTTAATAGAAAAATCTTAAAGCATCTTTCCTATCACAACCTTCTTTCTGTTCATCAGTATGGGTTCCGTCAGGGACGCTCCACTGGCGATCTTCTCGCCTACCTTTCAGACTCCTGGTCATCCTCCTTTCGGGACTTCGGCGAAAGCTTTGCCATTGCACTTGACATCTCAAAGGCTTTCTATCGAGTCTGGCATAAGTCTTTAATTTCCAAACTGCCCTCTTACGGTTTCTATCCTTCTATCTGTGCCTTCATCTATAGCTTCCTTTCTGGTCATTCTATACTCGCTGTTGTAGACGGCCATTGTTCTTCTACTAAATCTATCAACAGTGGTGTTCCTCAGGGCTCTGTCCTATCACCCACTCTCTTCCTTTTATTCATCAATGACCTTCTAAGCTGTACATCTAACCCTATCCACTCGTACGCTGATGACTCCATCCTTCATCTTTCCATCCGGTTCCTGGAATGTCCATCTCAGCAGTTACTTCAACAAACAAGGGATGAGGCTATGGCACACCTAATATCTGACTTGGCTCGTATCTCTGACTGGGGTAAAAATAGTCTTGTTGTTTTTAATGCTTCAAAGACTTAGTTCTTACACCTGTCAACCCGACAAAATCTTCCACAGACGTACCTACTAATGTTTAATATTATTCAGCTTAATCCTGCATCATCCTTGAATAAGCTTGGGGTTTCATTCACTAGGGACTTATCTTGGGAAGATCACATTACATCTCTTGTAAAATCTGCTTCTAAGAGATTAGGTGTGCTAAGCCGTCTCCGTTCCTTCTTTACCACTACACAATTGTTGACTCTATACACGGGTTTTATCTGCCCCTGTGTGGAGTACAACTCTCATGTGTGGGGAGGCTCCCCACATACAGCTCTTCTCAATAGGGTGGAGTCAAAGTCTTTTCGTCTCATTAACTCTCTTCCACTTACTGCCTCCCTTCAGCCTCTGTCTCCTCGCCGCACTGTTGCATATTTATCTCTTTTCTTTCGCTACTTCCATGGTCACTGCTCCTCTGAACTGTCTGCTTGCATTCCTCCACCTCTACGACGGGGGCATATCATCCGTCTAGCATCAAACTCTCATCCTTTTTTTGTCCAACTCTCTAATGCAAGCGTTAACCGTTACTTCCAGCCCTTCATTTATGCAACAGGTCAACTCTGGAACTGTCTCCCTCTGTCTGTATTTCCTGCTAGCTATGATCTCCAGTCTTTCAAACGCAGTGTGTCCCGGCATCTCCAAATGATTCGATCTTGAATTTGGCTCTCGCTTGTATTTTGTTTTTATCTTGGAGGGAACGATTATTGTGGGCTCGTAGCCTTTGGTTCCTTCTTCCTAACATAAAAAAAAAGTAGTAGTAGTAGTAGTAAATAATGATGATAATAATAATAATAATAATAATAATAATAATAATAATAATAATAATAATAATAATAAATAGGTAAATAAGTAAAAATACAGATATAGGGAAAGTCCTCAAAGACCACTGCAACATCACGTCAAAGCTTCGCCCTTGACCCCAGACCTTGATCTTTCATCCACCTCCACCAGAATCAATGCTTTTTCTTCCAAGAGTCACAAGGAATCTCTATGTCGTATTTTTTTTTTTTTTAATCGAAACTAGATCACGAATTAATGATGTGTTTCTCTAACATTGATAAATACACTGACACATACACAGAATCGAACTCAAAGACCTTGATGTTGTTAAACAGGCGCCACTTCCTCACGGGGCGCGGACAGAACAGCATAAGAGTCACTGCAGGAGACGGACGCGATAGAATGCCCATCATAAAACACTGAAATTCGAAGAAGGTACGAAAGATACACCAGAAAAGAATATGGGTAGGAAGACCGCGAATCGTGGCTGTCCATTTTGCCCATAAATTATCTTTACTGTTTTGTGGCAGCAAGGATATAGGAAGTCTCATGGATAATTCTTCGTTCCCTTTCACGGCAAAATGTCCCTCCTAAACTTCCACAAACCTGAGACGGTAGGAAGTTTATACCAGGAAACAGGCAGGGTAGGAAAAGCACACTTTTTGCCTTTGCCTGGTGGATGCAGGAATATACTAGTAAGTCTCATGGATGTAGGTTTTATCGCTTTCCGGGCAAGGTGTCCTTACTAAACTTCTAAAACCCTGAAGCAGTAGCAAGAATAAACCAGGAAGGAGTAGGGGTGCACGAGCGTGCAATGTGACCCTCTCTTTTGTCCTTGCAATGTTCCCGAAAAAAAAAAAAAAAAAAAGCTTGACGGCAACAAGGATAAACCAGGAAAGATCCAGCGTAGGCAGCGCGTGCAATGTGGCTGTCCGTCTTGCCTGGAATCCCTCAAAATATGGTCCTTCTCCCACGTCCCGCCTGGCTGCAGTCAAGATTAAGCCACACAAATTGGCCACCCGACCATGCTCAAGTCGCAGGAGAGGGGTTGGGGGGCCTTTGTTGTCATGCCAACTGGGGAGTTAGTGTTGGCATGGCTGTGGGGAATGACCCTGGGCAATGCCATTAGACCCTACACTGTGGTGACAGCACGTTAATGGTACTCATCGTAACGACAGATAATTGAATCCGGTTTACGAAAGGCCTCTCTGAATGAAGGACTTAAAAACAACTTTCATTTCGTGCGTTCACTCTTCATTCACTTAGTGTGATAGTAAATGGGCTCACCGGTGAAACTCTGTATATTGCACTCTAGTTTTTTTTGTTTTTTTCATGCTTTTGAGATTAGTCAAATGTTGGCATGACGAGGAAAAATGACCGCTGTGAACGGCAGTAATCCCTTCATTACGATACGTCCTTCTGAGATTAATAAAAACCGATTGTGGGTATTTTTTTAAATTACAACAGAGGAAGGAAAATCAAATGAACAAAAAACAAACAAACAATACATACATCACACTACCGGTGTCCTTCATTCATAAAAAATCTGTAACAGTTGGACTTGAACAGCTGTAGGTTGAAGTTAAGGGGGAAACAATTCTGGGGAGGCGAGTTCCAAAGAGATGCAGATCGGGGAATAATAGATTGCTGATAGGCTGAAGTTCTGCAATATGGCAGTGTAACGTTTCTGTCAGGAGTGCTAACAGATGCCCGTATAGCACAGGGGAAGGCACAGGGGATATGTATGTATGTATGTATGTATGCATGTAGGTAGGTAGGTAGGTAGGTAGGTAAGTTGGTACATAGGTATGTATGTACTACAACAACCTGCTTTCTGACGTCCGACGTGGGTGGAATGTTCTATTATATACATTCAAGCTGCTTTTTACGTCTCTTGAAAGGCAAACGTTCAGCAGGATCAAGGAGCACCGCTTTGTGTGACTGCGAGGGGACAAACCCCAATCAACTGCTACGCGCAGGGGTATACGGGTGGAAAGCTTTCGGAGTGTAGGATGAGAAGGGCACTTGAAAATTTTTATTGGAATGGCGGTGTGTGTGTGTGAAAAAGCGAATCTAATTTTACCGAGAGAACCTCGAAAGGGTATGAGCAAGTACTAGAACTCTGAAGGACATGCTACTGATTTCTCTTAAATATTCATTCGCCCTCTAGTGGGACAGAACCCACTTCAGAACTGGTCGACACATTTGCTACAGACATCAAGAAAAACGAACCTCTTTTCTCGCTGTGATGGGTCCGCTTTAACCGAATACAGTGGCCCATCAGCCTCTCCTTCACAACCCACCAAACTGTCCTCACTTCGCATGACAAATGAAGAAAAATTATATGTTTTTGAATACAGCAGCAGCTCCCGTCTCGACATCCTGTGTGTGTGTGTGCGTGTGTGTGTGTGTGTGTGTGTGTGTGTGTGTGTGTGTGTGTGTGTGTGTGTGTGTGTGTGTGTGTGTGTGTGTGAGAGAGAGAGAGAGAGAGAGAGAGAGAGAGAGAGAGAGAGAGAGCGTAAATGATAGCCGGTAATGATTACGGTAAATGCTGTACAAACTTGATTATTTTCACAAGTACAAAAGTTCTATGTCCGGGAGCTCCAGGGCCTTTCTGTCAATGCCATTGGTGTGATGTGGTGTGGGAGGGTGATTTGGTGTGATGTGGTGTGGTGTGGTAAGCATGGTATGGTGAGATGCGGTGTGGTGTGGTGTGGTGTAATATGGTATGGTACAGTGTTGTGTGGTGTGGTGTGGAGCTATGTGGTATGTTATGGTATGGTATGGCGTGGCGTGGCGTCGCAAAAACCTTTAAAGTCTACGAGAGCAAAGTATTTCGTTTCCCAAAATCGTTAGTGAGAGGCAAACGGACAGAGCGCTCCAAGGAAATGATCCCTCAACCAAAATATTGTTAACATTCTTGGACTCCCATGACTCACTCCCAGCTGGATAAACACGTCTGGTTTTCGCTGCAATAGAATGCCAGAGATGAACTGACGATAAGATAGGTAATGTTCAAGGTACCAAGACTCGTAGGCTCCTCAGACCTACTCTCATCCGAATACAATCGTCTCTGATTAGCTGGAATCTAATACTTGAGTCATGCCGCCAATGCTCTGTTAAGATACTTCATGAAAACTTCTCTGCCCCCTAAATAACGCTCCTATTCCTCCTTCCTCTCCCTGCCCCTGAGCAGACTCCACTCTGTGCGCTATTCACACATGGAGAGTGACGTTATTCCGGCACACACACACACACACACACACACACACACACACACACACACACACACACACACACACACACACACACACACACACACACACACACACACACACACACACACACACACACACAGCCAGCACGAGAGAGGCCTGGCGGTGCAGTCAGGGAAAATTGTTCAGCTGTTTACTTCGCATTCAAGGGCGTGTCCATAATGTTTCTCCCTGAAGCATCATATTAAAAAAAACATCATCTCTGGAAAAAGAAACATACCAAGCCCATCTCACCTTGGGAATAGTATCCAAATGAAGAATTCAGAAGCAAAAGAGGCAAGAAATCAAATTCAGGCGAACTTTTATCCCTGACTGTACCTGGCAAGTTCAGGGCTCCCGACTCCCAAGTCTCTCTCCAATCTGCCGCTGTGAGTCTTGCCTGCCCTGCCCTGGTTGAGATCCAGGTTAGGGTCTTTGTGCTTATAACGGTACGAGAATGAATAGGGAGTAGGAACTTTTGACCGTGTGTAAAATTACGGTCAGTTCTTTCAGATTCCCATGAATCATGGTGAACAAAATCTCCTGGAACTAGCTGGAAGAAAAGTAAGAGTTGTTCTGATCATGAAGGGGTTAATCGGGACCAATATGAATATCTTCGTTCTTATAACTCACTCAACTGTACAAAACCATCTGGAAGTTGTTCCGGCAACGATGGAATTAACTGTGACAGTAGTATCCCGCTCTCTCCTTTGACCCACTTTCAGCTGAAGAAAAGAGTCAGGAAGATGCGATAACACATTAGAGCTGTTCCCCTTTTGAAATGATTAAATATTTGTTTTACGTTCTACAGTTCCCAAAGAACAAAGGAAGATTCCAGTCCGTTTAATTATACTTTGGCCTAATTACTCTTGTAAGTTGAAATGACAATATCAGCATCGTTATTAGAAATTTCCCGAGAACTGAATGTGTACATCAGATTTCTACATACCTGCAATTCAAAAGGCATTTTCGAATAAATAAAAGAGATACTCATCTGATCACGCGAGTTATTAAAAAGTATGACGACATTTCTTGCTGGCTGTAACTGTGGAAGGCGTTAAATGAAAATTTTTTGTGATACTGAAGCACACAGTAATAGAATATGAGACGAAAGATATAGTCTCTAACATTCAAGAAGAAGTCAGAAGTATAGAAGGCAGGAAACAATACTAGTAGGGAGATGTCAGCCAATTTTTCCACCTAACAGTAGAAGAGAAATATATCGCTCTCGCAAATGTTGTATGATCCGAGTTCAACAATCATGTCAAAGCAACCTCCATCTCTCACATACCAACGCTCCATATAAAACACAATAACATTATATAGTAAGCTACTGTAACCCAACATAAAATAATACAACAAAGATTTATTGCACCAGTATACTCTGTAATACGATTATTTGAATGCGTAACTAGTGCACTGCATGTCAGTAGCATCAACTGGAATATGGCTGTTACCTACGATTACCTCTCTCAGCCCAAAAGTGTATTTCTGGTTTCCTTACTATTACCATACAACAATTTCCTGGGGTTAACTGAGATAGTTCCTGACCCCTTTAGTGGGAGAGATTTTCCTATAATTTTATCAATCGTCTTGATGTAGCATGAAGACGCCATCGTAGTGAAATTAAAGCTACATGATACATTTTCCGTGTTCTTTGAAATAGTCCCTATCCCCCCCCCCCCGTGTGCACCGTGTGTGTGTGTGTGTGTGTGTGTGTGTGTGTGTGTGTGTGTGTGTGTGTGTTTATTCGTTTTAAACGAATACATCTCTTTCGTGTGTATGGGTTTGATTCTCTGTAGGCAGGTCGCTCTCATCCAATTATGAATACCTTCACTTTTTTTTTTTTTTTTTTTTTTTTAATAAGGTGGTTTTCCACATGTTTCTGTCTGTGTTCTCTTATAGGCAGCTGTTCCATTCCCTTCTTTGTCTGTAATGTATTTAGAGAAGCAGCTTTTCCAAATGCTTATGTCTGTATTCTCTTAAATAAAATAGCTTCCCTGAAGCGTATATGTCCTTATATTTCTTTTAATAGGTAGCTCTGTCTCCCATGTTTATGTCTGTACGCTCTACACCCAGGCGGCTCTCCCCATACTTGTGTGTGTGTGTGTGTGTGTGTGTGTGAATTTTCTTAAACTATGGTTCTCCTTCATCTGTGTATGCTGACCTTCTCTTTAAATATGTGGTGTGTGTGTGTTTGTGTGTGTGTGTGTGTGTGTGTGTGTGTGTGTGTGTGTGTGTGTGTGTGTGTGTGTGTGTGTGTGTGTGTGAATTCTCTTAAAACAGATGCATCTTCATTTGTGAATGCTTGCCTTCTCTTTAAATGCGTGATTCTCCCTCAAGTACGTCTTTATTATCTTTTCATTGGTGACTTTTCCACTCGAATGTTTTGACTGCTTTTACACAAACATAAGTCTCCATCTATATGCACTTGTATCCTCTTTTAAAATAAGCCTCTTTCCTGTGTTTGTATGTCTGTATATCTATTCGTAATAAGCGGCTTTCCCCTCATGCGTATGTCTATGTTCTCTATATGTAGGCGGATTACCCTCGTGTGTGTGTGTGTGTGTGTGTGTGTGTGTGTGTGTGTGTGTGTGTGTGTGTTTTCTCTTTAAATAGGCGGCTTTCTCCACAGGTATATGCGTCTATGTTCTCTTTCAATGGGACGCTTTCCGTGATGCATCTCTGTGTGTATGTGTTCCGTGTTCCAGCTAATATTCTTGCCTGTGTGCCGCGCCAGCCTCTCTGCCAGACATGATCCCCGTCAACTCCTCCTGAAGGCAACATAACTCACGCCGGGAATTTAGTGTCGAGAACAAGCGGCGGCTGACGAGGAACTGCACGTCAACACAAACTCGGCGCCCGAATTTCTGGAATTACAAGACTCCTCCGTATTAACCCTTTCCGTAGTTCTGTCTCATTCAGGAGGATTATTCATTGTAAATACTTCATTCCGATGACGTCTTTTTATGACATTTTGCTGCCACTAGACGAATTCATTCAAATATGTTTTATTGAAGGAATTGAATAAAGCTTTATCTCATCCTTTCTTTTCAAGCAATATCCCCTAAATTTAATAAAATCGCCTGCATGTAGCAATAACAACAGTACAGATACAACATTGGACTCTAGGTAATCGCCATAGGATTTTATTCAGCTGAGAGAGCTCCCCATCTAAGCGACTCAAACCTTCCTTGATCTAAAATATCCAGGGTATTGTGCCAACTGTAAATTTCATTCTTTTTACTACAGGCGGCTTATTCATCTAAAAATAAATACCTGCCCATTAACATTATATACCCGGTGCTGCTTGTATGAATTCTGTTCGATACCAAGAGAATTCTGAGCAATAGGACTCTAAAAATAATAAAAAGCATATGATTGAGTATAGTTACATCTTGCTACTGAAAATATTATACGAATTTTTTTAAACTGGGAATTAACACAATCCAAGTATGCATGAAAACGATGAACGTATTTTAGAATAAAGTGGGGCATGTGTCACGTCTCCATCCCTCTCTACTCACACTACATGTAAACAGCTCTTACTAACACCTCCCGTTCATTTTTAGTTCCCGGGTCATGAGTGGAATATTGGACCCAATTAGCGTTGCACTCCAGTGACTTTACGTGGAATGAGAACTTCGGACCCTGAAGGGTGAATAGCCAACCACCGGCTTTTGGAATACATGTTGCGTTGGCTGGTCACGCAGCATATTGTATGTTATTGCAGACTAAATTTCATAGACTTCGACACATATATAAAGACTTAGTAAGGCCAGTTAATTAAGCTATTCTCAAGTATTACCCTAATGAATACACACACACACACACACACACACACACACACATATATATATATATATATATATATATATATATATATACAAATGAGCAGAACAACAGTGTGTTCATCAAAAATTTACTCCGCCTTCCAAACTAATTAAGGAAAAACTAGAAGTCATCTCACGATGAGCTCTCATCTCCAGCGTACCCCGAAAGTTTTTCCTCGGCGCTAAATTTTGTACCTCCTTTTCTGGTTTGACGCAAATTCAGGATGTAAAACACACACAAACAAAGCCATCCAGCCAACCTCACAACTGAAAACATTACAGTACCACTCTGCTCGCTTCGGAATGCGGGTGGTCAGCGAGAGGAGTAGTAATGTTTTCAGTTGTGAGGTTGGTTGGCTGGTTTTGTTTGTGTGTGGGTAAACAAGATATGAACGGCTTGAGCTATCAACATGAAACTTTCAGAGCATCAAGATATGACCAAAATCTTCCACGAGTTCGAAAATGGGCACTCGGGGTCAAGGTCAAGGTCACCAAAGGTTAACTAGTTGACCTTTGGTAGCCATTTTGATGGCGTTGACCTTGACCCCGAGTGCCCATTTCGATCTCCTCCAAGATTTTGGCCATATATTGATACCCTGAAAGTTTCATGTTGATAGCTCAAGCCTGTCATGAGATATCTTGTTTATCCACACACAAACAAAGCCAGCCAGCCAACCTCACAACTGAAAATATTACCACTCCTCTCGCTTTGCAACACAGGTGGCAACAAGATAATGGCAACAGACTTTAATCTCAATAGGTATACTCAACCTTAACAACCACTGGTTCTTGGAAATATATATATATATATATATATATATATATATATATATATATATATATATATATATATATATATATATATATATATATATATATATATATATATATATATATATATATATATATATATATATATATATATATATATATATATATATATATATATATATATATATATATATATATATATATATATATATATATTTCTCGGGGGCAGTGACCTATCCCAAGGCCCAGTAGTCCTCCTACACCTCCACATGTCACAGCTTCGGCGCTAACACCCATTGTCCATACTGAATACATGCTAGGGCTTTCTCATACAGAAGTGGTGTATCGGTATTAGCGGGAGTATTTTTACGACATGTCGGAGGGTCATCTGGTAGAATCAGGAAAGTCTGCTTTTAGGAAATACAAATCCTTAAATTGTTCCCTGTCCCAGCCGGGATTCTACACTTTCCACTAAGTTCGTCAAAGAATATACTGTATATTTCTACAGAATACTGTGAATTTCCTGTCTTTTGACATCAGCTGCATGAAAAAAAAGAAAAAAAAATATATGATCCGGTTACTAAACTACACACACAGCAGCTAATCCAAATCACAGACATTAACCTTAAAAAATCTACAGAACCTTTTAAAGTCTTTCAACACGATGTCTGTTACCAGCGTTTCAATCACCCTACTATCAGATGATTTAATATAAATTTTACCGAACTTAATAAAGGGAAAAGATTTGGAACAATGTATTAACTAGTTCACAACGAAAAGTTAAATAAACTCTCTTGATGGTAGAAATAACATAACAAACAAGTACAGACATACTAGCTACTTGGAAGATTTTATGGGATTTCACTACATGAAACATCTTCTATATACAAATCATTAGGGAAATATTGTGAAGCACAGGGGGTTTCACTAGTGTAAGAGCCTTCCGTATGAAAATCCTTAAGGAACTAAAAAGAAATACTATATATATCTTTGCCAGAGAGACGCACCTTCCGTGTGAAAATCCTTTAGGATGTGGCTGACTGGCCCGGTTGCTCATAAAGATGCTCACAACTCTAAAAAGCGAATGAAATGGCGTATTTTTCATTCCATCTCTGGTGTTTCCACTCACCTTCCCTCAGCTTTGGGCCTTAAGGATAGCAGTTCTTAACCCTTTCACTAAAAGACGTTCACTTTAACTAAAATCGCATGACGGGAGAAAGAATTAACAAAAAAAAACTAACGAGGTTGATACTAATGTTTCTTATACGAATAAATATGTAACTTCTAGACAGATACGTATAGGTTAACACTATGAGAAGCCTGAACTCCACTTTTGGCTGGTTCGTCCTTGTGCCAGCGAGGTCCCGAAATAGTCAAACGTCGACATGGCCATTACCTTCTGCAGCACCACTTGGCCGTAACAGCCGGCTGGGAGTGAGGGATGATGTGATGAGGAAATAGAGAGAGAGAGAGAGAGAGAGAGAGAGAGAGAGAGAGAGAGAGAGAGAGAGAGAGAGAGAGAGAGAGAGAGAGAGAGAGGTTGGAGGTGATGAGGGAAGAGGATGATAGAGGAGGAGGATGAAAAATGAGTGGTAAAAGAGAATGTGAAAAGAGAGAGAAAAAGAGGGAAGGAGGGAGAGGGTTGAAGAATATGTCTCGGACAGGACTGACGTGACGGGGAGAAGGGGAAGTATGGAAAGTTAGAGTGAATGGGGGAGGATGTGACTGTGTGTGTATAAATGCGTACTTGACCTTGTGTGTGTGTGTGTGTGTTCTCGCGTGCATGAGTCCGTACGTATGCATGCGGTTACAGTATATATCAGTGTTATGTTTGTGTGTGGGTGAGGTGGGTGTGAGATTTACGTGCTGTAAGCGAAGACCGGGTGTATCAGGACGTGAGAGGAAGGTGTGAGGTGACAGGTGGTGATGAGTTGCTAGACGCCCACACGAGACAAGACAGAACGGCCGTCTCAGCGTGTTGAATCTGCACATACGGTTCGCAAAGTTACGAAAGCACGGCATACTTGAATTTGCAAAGTGTTTTACTGTTTGTCGTTTTTGGATCTCTCTTACCCCATGTAAGAAGGAACGACGATGACAACGACGATGAGACGACGATGATGATAGGATGAGACAATGTAACAGGAATATGAAATAGAGAAAAAAGGTAGGAGAAGATCACGAGGTAAAAAAGGCATAAAGAAACTATAATAAAAAGTTAATCATCACAAAAGGTAGCAGAAAAGAAGCCTCAGCGAAAAAGTTGCTACTCGTAGATAACTCTTGGGCATTATTACGCCATGGTTCCTTTCCGGCCCCTCTCCGTTCTTTCATTAACCTTGTCATGGTTGCGTCTTTTCTTGTATTATATTCCAACTAACGCCAGACGATTCTATTTAGTTCAATTCACAGGAATCTGAATGAATAGTATCGTCATTAATGATCGGAACAACTTTAGTATTTTTATTCCAGTGAACGCCAGATTGTTAGTTTTAGCTCACATCCTTATTTTTTTAATGACTGAAGTTCATAGGCATACCTAACTTTTCACTGAACACACTGCTTATAACTTCTGTTCTTGTGCTTTCCTTTTGGCTGTGTGCCTATAAACCATTCGTGTCCACATTCAAGACTCACCTTTCTCAACTCCCTTTTATAAGTACATCTCATTTAAATTACCAATAAATTTTCATAAATTGTTTTTCCACTAATACACCATACAATATTTCCAAATTTTAATTTTACTTTGCCTATTCCTTCACTGGTGCAACATCACTATGCTTCAATATCCGTCATTCCATCTTCCAGCTGTTTTATTAAGTGCATTATTTTCCTATTAGGCCTTACTCTCATTATAACGCTCCTTCGTCAACCTTATTCCACCTGCCAATGATGTTCCTAAATTACTCTACCAATAATACTCCTATTTTAGTACCTCAAACCACATTGTCTACCAGTGCTTTCTCCTATCCACCTTTTCAACTAAAATATCATCATACTAATTCGTCAGCCTCATTCTTCCTACAAATGTTTGCTCCTAACTTGTTCTACTAATAAATAGATGGTGAATAATTGTAATTCTGGCGGTATTTCTTGGGAAGGGGATATTATTTTTCCCACCTAAAACACGGAGTGAGGTACAAAGTGGTCCGCGTTTGAGTCATCAATGCTTCTCGATCCATCACCAACCAGTTCATTTTGCCTGACATATTCTTCCATAAGTACTAACATCAAATTGCAAAATTCCTCTTGTCAGTGAGTTTTTTGAGTCCCTTTCATGGTCCGAATAACACTAGTATATTATTACAGCTAACGCCGGACGATTTTATTCAGATGATGGTGGGTCTGAGGTGTCAAAAAATTCTTTAAGTAATGTTTCACTTCACTGTCGCCATCCATCCCTACCCATCAACCATTTTTTTTAAATAATATTCTTTTCCTACTGCTGCTACTGTCACACCGCTTCAACCCCCTCCATTCTTGATATCAACGCATATTATTAATATTATCTTCTAAAAAAAATTCAGATCACTGTCTCACTCACCGCCATTTCTTCACAAACCGATTGTTTTCCCAACCTCACGTCACAGAAAAAAGTAACAAATAAGACATCAGTAGCCCATTACAGCCAGGCCCATCATCTTATCTCCCATCTCTCCTCACCTCATTACCCTCCCTCTTTACATTCCCATACTCTACGCCCTCGTTTTTTCGACAATGCTCATCTTTTATTATCTGTTCTCTCTCAGCTGTCCAAGCTTAATCTTCGGTAACTGGTCATTTCCTGTTCAATCATTAATACTTTATTCATTGTGTTTCAGTCCAGTCATTGGCTCAATCTACCACTTTTTTTCTCCTACTTTTACGCAGCCATGAATTCTTTTATCATCCACTGTCCTTCTCTCTTCTCTTCCCCTTTCTCATCCCCCATCACCTTCCACACATCATTATCGGCATGTCCACCATCTTATCTCGCATCTCTCTTCACCTCATTACCCTCTTCACATAGCCTATTCTCCACACGCTCCTTTTTCCATCAGCTCCCATCCCTAACAATTTATCCTCTGTCAGGCGTACAATTCTCCACCGTTTGAGTGATAATTGAGTGGAAGTGGGTGTTCTCCAGATACCTGCTGTGATAAAGTGTGTGGGTTTATATAATATAGTGATAAAGTGGGCGTTATTGTGAAAGTTCTAGCTCCACGCCTACTTATTTTCGTGTTTATTAAAATCACTATCACAGTTCTGCGAAGAGCATAGCAATAATCTGAAGCATTACATTTCTGTATTGGAGACAGAAAAGTCTTCAAATAATAATGGTAATTACACCAAAGCTCTAATTTTCTTATGTTAGCATTATCATTATACCTCCGTGGGTAGGGCTAAAAATATTCCTACTTAAAAAAAAAAAAAAAAAAATAGCCAGGGGTTGACAGGGGCCTGAACGCCTCCCTCCTCCTTTGTACTGATGCACATGTGTGATGACCTCACCGCTGAGAGCTTTGTGTAAGTAGCCTGGTGCCTCCCCACAGTACAGGGGAGAAGGATCGTGCTTATGGATTGCATTCTTCTCTGTTCGGGTCCCCAGCTGCGATATCTCAGTGCACTGTGTCTCTAAATGAGTTAGAATGAAGCTTATGTTTTTTTTTTTTTTTTTTTTTTTTTTTTTCAACACGATGAAGTCTATCAGCGGTTTCTTCTGGGTACCTCGACGTTATTTATTCTTCTTGGGGAGTTTTACTTTGCACATTATACCTGTACATTCTCTGGTATGTTTTAAGTATTTCTTTATACTAACGAATCACATGATAATATGCAAAATAAGTCTTTGAGGGAGTGGTATGCTGAATTATCCAAAGACAATGTGAGTGGGTGTTCTGTTGTGATAGGAAGGGGTGTATGGAAATAGGGTTACAATGCCTGGAAAAAATTTTATCGCAGCAAACATATAGACAGCACAGCAGATGGACAAAGCCATGCAGAAGCACAAAGAAAGATAGATAAATAGAGATAAACAGAACAACCACTTGATAATACCAGCAGGCAGATAAGCAGTACGATCGATTCTCCGCCCACGGCCAGCCCAACCCACACACCACTAGATCACTTCCAGCACCCCCCCCCCCGTGAATGTTTTTATTATCCACTCTCTCTCTCTCTCTCTCTCTCTCTCTCTCTCTCTCTCTCTCTCTCTCTCTCTCTCTCTCTCATGCACCACCACAAAAGCTTCATTCACCCAACTTCCTCCCATCCATCCCTTTTCATGTCTTAGTTCTTTTCTCTCAAGTTCCTCCCGTCTTTCCTTCTTATTTTACCTTCTCATCTGTTCGCCTTTGCCGTCGAACTTTCTCAGTTCGTTTCTTTGTCTCGCACCACCACAAAACTTCCATTCGCTCACTTCTCCCTTCTTCCGTCGTTCTCCATTTATTATTTTCATTCTTGTCGCTTTTACACCTTGTCTGTTACTTAATTTTTAGTCATTTACTTTATTATTTCCCTTAATCTGCTATTCTCGCAATTTTTCATGTCTTGCTAATGTCATGAAATTCTTAACTACATTCATAACTTCACTGCTTTCGTATCGCCATTCTCACGAATTAATGCCTATTTCTAATCCTTCCCAGCCTTTATCTAAATATGATATTTATTGGAATGGCACATTTCTCTATTGCATCTCATTCTGCAGATTATTCTTTATTTCCCACCAAAATTTAGTAGCAACGTCGCATCTACAACCAGTATTTTTCTTTAATTATTTAAACAGCGGAGGTGTTTAACATTAAAAATAGACGGGTCCGTATACAAGAAGATCCATAGTCTCGTTAGATAATAAAATTTTAGCATCTAAATTTTCTTCCATTTTCACTTCAGCATTATTTGGGGGACTTTATTTTTACCTATGATATCGACTTACTTGGCATTAATATCAAACAGGTGAATGTTGACGAGCAATATATAAATAGTAACTGATAAGGAAGAGAAAGCTTAATTTCCTTTCCCAAAGAATGTATGGGCCGTGGGCTCGTATTCTTCTGGGATTTGACTAGAAGTTTTTTGTTTTAGTGCCTCTTCCTTGGCTATTTATCTTACACAACAGCAATTATTGTTAGTGTTATTATCATTATTATTATTATTATTATTACAACTAGTACTACTACTACTACTACTTGTAGTAGTAGTACTAGTGATAGTAGTAGTAGTGGTGGTAGTAGTAGCAGTAGTAGTAATATTAGTACTAGTATTTTTACTGTTGTTGTTGCTGTTGTTGTTGTTGTTGTTGTTATCATCATCATCACCAATATTACCCTATTTGCAGCTATATATTTCTAATATCAGCATAAAATGCATTACACATCACAAGCAGAATAATAACGTGCCATATACAGAAGCACCCATTCCTAAACCACGATTTTTTTTTTCTAAACAACACCTTAATATTACCAGGTATATACTGTATTTCATTTGCGTCTTTCTAATGTCCATACAGATTACGTTAAAAAAAAAAAACGAATAATGACGTATCAATTGTAGAAATATACCGGTAGGGAAAGGCTGTCAGTGAGCCTCGGTAAGCAAAAAGTTTTTCTATACTTAAATAACCATTACGTATTTGACTGGCATAGATCTACATTTAACACACCTTGCTATCACCTACACCATTTTTTTTTTTTTTTTCGTGAACTTGTTCCAGTACAGTAATTAAAAATAATATAGGGTGAACAAGTATGAAACAGGAACTCCATCTACACAGTGAAGGGACGACAGCAAATCTTTCTCAACCCACGACAGCCAGTGTATTATTACGGGTCAACAACTCACTGTCGGACCGAATCACTCGTCCTAACAACATGCATGCTACGAACGTCAATAGTTTTATGAGGCGCACATCGAAACAGCTAACTCCTTTCTTCTGAAGATATTTTATGCAATCCCTCTGATGGTGAAAATGCTTTTATTCTTTATTTTTTAATAAATATTAATTCTACAGCTCCCACCAGACGATTTTACTCTATTAAGATATTCATTTAGTAGTGAGCGAGCTAATTAAGTGTGTATTCAAACACTCACTTCGAAGAAAAGACAGCAAGAACATCATACAAGAAAGAGTCATCGAAAAGCTGCGAACGTCAATTCCTTAATGGAGTACACACGGACATAACAAACTCTTTTCATGAGTTATTCTTGAGAAGTGAATCCCGACTACGAGGGGGGTGTCTCTGTAAACTCTTCTGTAATCTACTGTAGGCCATCCAAACTCCTTCAGTTCATTTACTTTTTTCTTTTTTTACTTTTCATGTTACCACCAGACAGTTATGCTCCATGGTTTTATTCATGCACAGTAGCGAACTCTCAGATTCGAAGAATCTCTCCGAAGCTGAAAATCGTCCACAGAGGATAAGGAAGAAAAATACAAACATGAGAACTGAATGGATGAATCTGGAAAGTGTCACTATTTCATTATGTTTTGTTAGTTTTTGCATTTGCGGTAGGCAATTGTATTCCTCGGCTTCTTCAAGAACTTCGTCATTTATTTTTTGATGACGCTCTTTGGCGTACAGTATTTGGATTTAACATTAGTTTTATTCCGGTCCATCTTTAGCCCTCCTTTGATACTTTATTTAGGCATCTTAACATTTCTTGCAATGCCTCTGCTGTTTCTGAGATTGTGGCAATGTCTTCTGCAAATCTCAAATGGTTTAAGTAGCCTCCTTCTATGTCTACTCCTTTGTGCTCCCATTCTAGCTTTCTGAAAATACTTTCAAGACATCCTGTAAATTATGTTGAAACTGCATTACCCTGACGCACGTCATTCTCAGTCTTAATTTTTTCCTGAGTCTTTATGTAAGCTAACTGTTGCAGTTCCCTGTTTTGTATATGTTTTCTAGCACTTTTACAATGTTTTCGTTTACTCCTTGTTCCTGCAATGAATTAACAATTGCTATGTGCTCCACTCAGTTAAAAGCCTTCTCGAAATCGTCAAAACCTAATCCCAGTGGTTTGCTATTTTTGTTGTTTTCTCAGTTAGCTGATTCATTATGCAAGGATGATCAGTAGTCAAATATCCACTAAGGAATCCTGCCTGATCACGAGGTTGGTTTTCTTCCAGATTTGTTATTCTGTTGATAAAGGCTTTAATGAAGAGTTTGTAAATAACTGATTATAAACTAATAGGTCGATATTTACTAAGATCTTTTGAGTCGCATTTTTGTGGAGTATAATAACTATTGCATTACACCATGTATAATGAAAAAAAAAAAAATATATGTATATATATATATATATATATATATATATATATATATATGTATATATATATATATATATATATATATATATATATATGTATATATATATATATATATATATATATATATATACACACTGATAACCCTTCCACTTCGAAAAGTTTGAAAAGTTTCTGTTTATACCGTGTGGTGATAGCAATAATAATATATAAAGGAAGTCATCGTGGCAGTTTAGTCGTGGAAATATAAGCACTACCTGAACTTGCTGCCTTCAGAAACTTGAGGAATGCGGTATGGAGTACCCGTACAACCAACCAACAGCCATCTAACTAACTAACTAACTTACTAGTTAACTAAACACACACACACACACACACACACACACACACACACACACACACACACACACACACACACACACACACACACACACACACACACACACACACACACACACACACATTTCTTTTACGGTTACTACTAACGCAAGAAATTGCTATTATTCTTAGATTTAGTATTCCTTTAACCTAAGTACGCCATTTGTGCAGTGTGATGTAGCAGATTAGAAGTTACCTCGACCTGATGTGTAAAAATTTATAATTGTCCACGCATTGCTGACGACGTTACTAACGTTTCGTCCGCTTCACTGTATGTTGACCCCTTTAAAGACGTTAGGTTAGGTTAGAGACTGTCTCTCTTCCCCTGCATTCGATAACAAAACGAATGATTGTGAAATCTCACTTCGCTCTATCAACTTGCTGAGAGGCTGCCGCTCAATGTTAAATCACTTCCTGTCTTCAGAAATGAGTCATAACTCGGGAAACGGTGGCCCGATTGGACTGGAAATTGTTTTCTTCCTCAAGTTAGAGCATAGTAATGGTACCGCACGTCACTCTTCTCTCGTCATACTGGTAATTTCAACGCCGGACCAAGAGCGATTCAATCCTGAGCACTAAAAGCAATGCTAAATTTGAAACATAAAGCCAGTAATGAGCCAAACTCGGGAACCGGTGGCCATATTGGCCTGGAAATTGTTTTATTCTTCAAGTTAGAGCATTTTAACGGTACCTTGCTCTTTCAAAAATTTGTGCTACATGGGCGGTTTTTGCTGCGTTGCGGTAACAAACCAACAAACATACAGAATGTGGATCATTTTAATATAGATGACCGAACGTGCACAGTGTGAGGTGTATTCTAAAGGTCGGGCGGGTCCGTGGCCTCTTCAGATACACATGCACAATTGTAGCTTAGAAAATTTCAGGTTTAGATAATATCTGGCAGTTACAGCAATATTATTGATGTTACAAGATAACTGTATTCAGAGCAGGAGAACCACCTTGCGGAGAGCAAGTTAAGAAAAACGGCTTCTTAAACAGATCCCAGATTAAGGAAAACCGTCTAGAGTTAGCAAGAACAAGAAAAGAAAAAAAAAAATGGAATGAGGGGTATCAGAACTCTTTCGGTCTACACTGGAACAGCCTTTTTCAATTTAAATTCCTCCTACCTTCGACCTTTGATATACTAAATGACTCCGATCACCTGGAAATGAAAGGACGATGATAGATTCTATCTTTAATTTGTCCACCTGTCTATCTATTGCCAGACAACTCAATCCCGCAAGGGGCGACCACAAACAAATTGCCTCTATGCCGCACTATCCACCGCCACTTCACTGCTTTGCTCCAAGCTCACACCCCCTTCTCTCATATACCTCTCCACTCCATCCCTCCATCTCATCTTCGGCCTCTTCCTCCCTCTTCCCCCTCCACCTCACTCGCATACACTCTCCTCGTTAATCTCTCGCCCTCCATCCTCTCCACATGGCCTAATCACCTCAATGTATTTCTCCTAACGCTTTGTTTTTAGATTATTTTCCCTCAGAGAGTTCAAATACCTGGGTACAGTGATAGAAAAGAGAGGAAATGTGCAAAAGATGTGGAAAGTAGAGTGACACAAGGAAGGAAAGCAGCTGGTGCTATGGAGGCCTTGATAAGAAACAGAGGCTTGAGTGTTGCAGCTGCTCGAGGCTTACATGGAGTGTTAATGTCAGCTTTAACATATGGATGTGAGACTATGGTGTTGCATGAAAATGAAAAGTCTAGAGTAAGAGCAGTGGAGATGGGACTGCTGAGGAATGTATGTGGAGTACAGAGAGTGGAGAGGATACAGAATAGTGTGATTCGTGAAAGATGTGCAGTAAGGAAGACTTTGGACACCCGAATCGAAGAGAGTGTGCTGAGATGGTAAGGTCATGTGGAGAGAATGGATGACAATAGAGTGGTGGAAAAGGGTATATCTGAGCAAATTTGATGGAGGGAGGAGGCGAGGAAGGCCAAGAAGAAGGTAAAGGGATATGGTGGATGAGTGTGTGAGGAAAAGAGATATGGAAGTTGGTGAGGCTCAGGGACTGACAAGAGATCGAGCTGGCTGGATGAATTTTGTGCAGAGAAGAGCATGAACAGAAATTTGGCACCCCTTTTTAACGTGACAGCGTTCGAACTGGCTCTTTCAGATAGGTATGTGTGAAGCTACAGAACGTGGTGAAAGTTTTTTTGATCTGTCAGATGGAACCAGGATTTCGAGGGCTTGAATGATGAGTGAATGGACGCGTGGCCCATTGAACTGGACAAATTTTGGTTGCCTGGATGATGATGATGATGATGAATTTTCCTTCAGTGCAAATGTAATTCTATTAACATGGCCCTGAACAAAATCATGTAATATACCCTTGGATACAGTGACTAGAATTACTTAATGCAAGTAGAGTTATTATTTTTTTTTTAAATCTGAAAACTGTTCACTTCACCATTTTTTGGTTGATTCATTTTCATAAAATGGCATATGTGTTATGTAATATTCACAGATTCGTGTAATTGCTGTACATTATGACACTCAGTCTATTAACAACACACACCCCAAATGGAGTATGTGTATTACCTCATAAAGGGCAATTGCATAATGGAAATTCATTAGTGTTGATCAGAACACTAACAATTTTCGGAAACAAATAATCAGCTAGTTGCTGCAATTTTGGGACATTTTATGGAAACCGTTATTATTATTATTATTATTATTAATAATATGTATACAAAAAGAACTCATCATTAAACTGATGCTTTTGTTATTTCTAGGGACACGGACGTACACATTTTCCCCGGTTAGAGTCAGTGTTGTCAGTCCACTGTCTCCCTGAAGTGAGCCCTGCGTTGACTGACTAGTTTTCCTAACCATCACTGTTGAGAGGGTGAGGGCAATCGGGGTATGTCTAAGGTCAATAGGGTAAAGTGTTGGTGGGGAGGGACTAGGGTTGTGAGCTATGAAGCTTGAGAACAGAAACAGAAGAGATGGAAGGAGATAAGAAGGGGTTTAGCTACATCCTATTATTAAAATAATAAACCTTTAAATTCCTGTAGTGGATAACAATACAGAGCCTAAGCGTTTATCGTAATTTACTTTAAGTTAGTTCAAGAGAGGACTGCTTCGAAGCTGTCTCCTTGTTCTCTCTCTCTCTCTCTCTCTCTCTCTCTCTCTCACACACACACACACACACACACACACACACACACAACTAAAGCACATTTTCTCACATCACGAAATGTTCATGAAGTTTCAGAACAACAGAATCTTCAACTCATGCAACACATTCCAACATAATAACACATAAAATCACACAAACATGATTTAATTTTTTCTAAATACGTTAAGACACAAACAGATTCATTTTCCCACACCACAACAGCATAGCCTTCGACACATTCATCACCCCTGAACATCAAACAACACACACAGACACATTCATCATCCTCCACCCACACAAAGCACGCACTATTTTCTCACCCCGAAGACAATTCCTCAGCATTTTGTGGACAATAAATCAGCGGGGCTAGGGTCGATGCGGTTCAGTGTGTGCTGAGTATTGGGCTTCAGGGCTGTTTAATCCACTGGCTGCATATTTTGAACTATATATTATCCAGGCTGATGTCATTATGATTTCGCTCATCACCGGGGAATGCCGCGACAGCAAATGGATAAATTAATATAGAAAGAAACAAATGAACCGAAATAAAATACGAAGGATAGTATACTTTCTCGATCAGCACTTTTTGCTGATAACTAAGAAATCAGCATTTTGTATCAGCTAATCTCAGACGATATTATTTAGAACGGAGAAACCTACCAAGGTCAAACGGTTAAGTGTGGGACTACAATCATATGTACAGTCAGAGACAAAACGTCAGCCACTATGCCACTGCATCCATTATAAAGTTAAGGTACGTCCATCACCTTCCTCCCAGAACCATCATAATAAAGAGCAAGAATATATATACGGAAAATATGAAAAAGAAGTGAAGAGGTTAAGCCTGGCCGCAATGTCTCAAACACTTAGCTACGTAATCGTGGTAAAGAATGCTGCAAAGCATGCTAAATAAAACTAATGTTCGTCATCGTCCTGAAGAGATAAATAAAACAAACTTTAGTTATGTGCAATGAATAACTAATGGTCATGACGCAGTGGGCTGATGACAAGGACTTCACAATTTATGAGAGTGGGGGGAGGAGGAAAGGGAGACAGTGAAAGGGGACAGGGAGTGTGTAAGGAAAGGAGGGTGTGTGCGTCGTGGAAAGAGGGCCGTTACTGAGTAGGGAGAGAAACGCCTAGAGTTCCTTTGGCCCAAGCTACGCCTCACAGGAGATATCACCTCATATATATATATATATATATATATATATATATTCATAAATATAGACAATAGACTGATAGAAAGAGAGAGAGAGAAGGAGAGAGAGAGAGAGAGAGAGAGAGAGAGAGAGAGAGAGAGAGAGAGAGAGAGAGAGAGAGATTATTATCGATAGACAGATGGTAATAGGAGAAAAGTCTTGCGATCTAGAGGGCAGGCGGTCATGTAGCAAGTACAGCTTCGAATCCTCCAGAGGCGGCTGTAATATTATCTTTATCATGTAATGCCCTCAGTCGCGTAGATCGGTCACCTACACTTAATCAGCATAGACTATGGTAAGGTGTATATAGTGAGTAAGAGAGAGAGAGAGAGAGAGAGAGAGAGAGAGAGAGAGAGAGAGAGAGTGTAACTTGTCTGAATATGCGGTTTATGGTAATAACATAAGCGAACCCCCGTTATTACGATAACGTATTTCCATTGTTATTCTTGCTTACACCAAAATATTCTCAGTAATTCTCGTCTATTGTCGACACCATGTAGTGAAAAGGATAATCGGGGTTGTGTATAACCTCATCCCCAGGAGAGGCCTCCCCCAAGTAGTAATTTGATCAACCAGCAATATCGTGAATAAACACAAAAAATAAATAATGTACTGAAGTCGCTGACTCTTTCGTTGTTGTACACGAACCTGGATATCTTATTTAGGTAACGTCTGCCGATAATATTTGGCAGAGGAGAAAATTTTCAAAGTTTAGAGACCCTTAAAACCATCTTCCCCTTTTTTCAGCTTCGGATGCACCTGGCAGATCTAATGACATACCAATACTGGCACTGTGTTTATCTAAGCATAAAACTGACTTTTCTCCATTTCCAGTACTAAGTTTTAACGACAAATTAACATAATCATAATGATCATGCTCATTATGAAGCAGTGCCATGGAATTGATGCTGAGCCGCATTATTGTTTTATGCCATTTTACTACGTGAAATAAGCTGCATTTTGAGGAAAATCTTGTCTTGGTTAAGGTAAAAGAACTTAAATTGGATTTAGGATTTGACAGTCATGGGCTTCATCCCTTCCTTTCGGTGACAGCCTTTATAATTTATTCGTACTGCCACCAGACAATTTTCAAAAGTTTAGGAGATATTTATTAAGCTGGAGGAGTTGTAATCATAATCAACAGCTGCACTAAACGAGTTCCTGTCCATTATGAATAAAAGTAGTTTGGTGGTAACATGAAAAAATAGCAAACAAATGAGCGGAGTGATGCCTGATGAAGACTCTTAGTACTGTTACAATGTCTCCATTTCCCTACCTCCACTGTTCTTTTGGATCATTCCTCTACATCTCTCTTCCAATTTCACCAATCTTCTGCATCTCCTCTTCCTTTTTCACCAGTCCTCTGCCTCTCTTCTTCTTTTCTACCATGTCTCTGCTTCTCCTCTTTCTTTTCACGATTCACCTACCTCTCCCCTTCATATCCACCATTCTTCTACCTCTTACGTTCATTTTCACCATTTATCTCTCTCTCTCTCTCTCTCTCTCTCTCTCTCTCTCATCTTCATTTCCACCATTCCTCTGTCTCCTTCATTTCTAACATCATCTTTCCCTTTCCCTTCCTCCTTTCCTCCACACTCCTCTTCGTTTCTGCAGTTCCTGTACCTCTCGTCTTCCTTTCCGCTATTCCTCTATCTTTCCTCTTCTTTTCTGCTACTCTTCTACATCTCTTTTACCGTTCTACCATTTCTCTATCTCTCCTCCTCCTCTCCGCAATTACGCTGCCTGTCCTCTTCCTTTCTGTCATTCTTGTACCTCTCTTCTTCTCTACCATCTCAAGCACAACTAGTAAACTCGAACTCGTAGTTTCATTAAAGGCTAATAAGCTTCTTGTTATCCGTAGTTCTCAAGTACCAGCAGGAGAAACAGTGTGCCGATGGTCCCTTGCCAGCATTAGGCTATCTCTTCGAACATTTCTCATTCCTCTCTAAACCTCAAAATATCATCTGTCATTCCCATTCTTACCCGTCGCGCACTTCATAATATGATGTGTCCCAAGCACATTCTTCATTTTTATTTAACATTTTTCATCGCCAGAACAGGCAGGAAAGTTTCGACGATCGTGATAATTTTTGTACATTCCTCTCCCCCCCTCCTGTTCCTCTCCTCTCCCTACCCTTCGTGCATTCCTGTTCCTTTGCTCTTACCCTCCATTCTCTGTCCCCTTCCTCGCCCTTCCCATCCTTCTTCCAGCCCTTTACCTCTGTACTTTCTTAGCCTCCTCCATCCCCTTCCTCTCTCCTTCCCCCAGCCTCTGTGCTATTATCCCAGCATCCCTTCTGGACCCCACAGCTGTCAGAAGGTCTCAGTTTCAGGGCCAGCACGCTCCCCTAGGTATATTGGAAAGCGACCTCCCTGTCTGAGAACCCCACTGCAAGCCGACCCTTATTGTACTGTTCTCTCCCGACCAAGGATAGTGGAAGAGTGGGTGAAGGGTGAAGGGGAGTGAGTGGGAAAGGGAGAGGGAGAGGAAGGGGGAGACTGAGAGGGAGAAGGAGAGAGACTTAGATTTACACAGAGACATAAACTACACAAACAATATAGTCTTTTATTCCATATGATATGGAATTAAGAGATTTACTCTTTGCGTTTGTTTGTCTGTGTTTTCACGAGAGAGAGAGAGAGAGAGAGAGAGAGAGAGAGAGAGAGAGAGAGAGAGAGAGAGAGAGAGAGAGAGAGAGAGAGAGAGAGAGAGAGAGAGAGAGAGAGAGAGAGAGGAAAGGTGAGGAAGAGGAAGGGGAACGATGTAAAAGGTACGGAAAGCACTGCAGGAGAGAGAGAAGGAGAGAACACGTAAGACAAAGGGAGAGAAAGTAACAAGAGAGAGGAACGTGAGAAGGGGAGAGGAAGTACTGTACATGAGAGATACGTTGTGAAAGAGAAAGAAAGAATCAGGAAAAATCTGACAACGCAATAACCTCCCAAGATTTGCACCCGATTATTGCCACTCAAGGCGCACTGGATCTTATTAAAATTCGTTTCCCCTTCAGTGGGAAGGTACGAAGAAGCGGGTTTAGAAAAGGATAAATGTATAAGGGAATTAAGTTATCTTGTGATGTTAGTTTATGTTTTTCGGAAAGTTTCAAGGACAGATTGGTGAATGAAGATATGGTTCTGGTATAAAACTCGTCCCAATTACTAAACAGTTCGGGAGGATGGGAAGCCTTCTTTTTCCTCCTTATTCTTGTGACAGTTCATACTCAGAATCTATATAGGCCTAACCTTCGAAGATGAACAACGCTTCTAATAGGTCAAGCGGCTTGCGGCAAATATCCCCTTCTGTTATTTCTTATGTTCTGGATAAGGAGAGAGGTGACCGACAGGGGAAAGAGAATCTGAGAGAGAGGAAAGAAGTGGGACATTAAAGAATTAAAAAAAATAAAAAATAAGAAGGAAAGAGAAAAATCATAAGAGAGAAAGGAAACGGAGAACTGAGGCAAAGACGAAAGACATTGCAATAATCAAAAGATATTTAAGGAATAAGTAAAGAGAGAAAAGGAGCATGACTGATATGAAGACGACAGAGAGGGGAAGGCAGAATGGAGTGGACAATGGGAGAGAAGAAAAAATGATGAGAAAGTACTGTAAAACGAGACACAGAATAGAAGGAAGAGCAGACAAAGGGATAAAGAAAGAAGGAAAGGGAGGAGGAGAGGGGTGTCTGAGAAACGATAAAAATCAAAGGCATAACTAAAGAGAATGAGGGGAAAAGAAGAAAGAAAGAGTTTGATGAGAGAAGGTAGAAAATCAACACACGAAAAAGAAGAGGGAAAGAGAAACATTGGAGAGAGGGGAGGCAGTGAAAACAAAAAGGAAAATGGAAAAATGAGAAGCAGCAGAAAAAGACACTGGCCATAAACTGGGAAAAAGAATAGATACAGGGCCTTGGAGGAAAACGGAAGGAAAAGAGAGAGAGAGAGAGAGAGAGAGAGAGAGAGAGAGTTGCTAAGAGTTAAAAGGATAAGTATCTCACAAGATCTTACACACCATACTGAGAAAGTACCCTGAACGAAGCTGCACTGCTCCGTTGACAGTAATAGAAAAAGTACAATAAAGATGAAAAATCTCTATTCACCTCTTCCACCCGCAGCGCAGCCACAGAAATAGAAAGGAAGTGCACCTAACTCGTGGGAAAAAACTAGGACTAGGTAATTTAACAGAAAAGGAGTAACACTCAATCTACCACAAAACATAAATTAGACCTAACAGATCTGACCTGCTGTACCAGCTAGTAAGAGAGAGAGAGAGAGAGAGAGAGAGAGAGAGACAGACAGACAGACAGAGATAGAGACAGAGACAGACAGACAGAGATGTAGCTAAAGGAGAACAATTCAACAGACAAAGAGAGAGAAAAAAAAATTGTCCGGCAGCCACACCAAGATTTCCGGGGGTACCTTCAAATGCTGTCTGGTGTTGTTCTTGATGTCATGTGAAAGCTAAGAATGTGTAGAATAAGAATCTGCCGGGTGCCTTTTTGTCACCCTTGAGCGTTTTGAGTAATTTAAGATGGTGTCAAAGATGGCCGCCAATTACATAATCTGCAGTGGTGATGCTTGAAAGCTTAATAAAATGTACACCAATGGTACAGTTTCCATTATTTCCATGAATAACTTGACAATGAAAATATTTTGTTTATAGAAATGCTTTTCTGATCAGTCATGTAAATCAAGTTAGTAAATGAAATGGCGAAATAATGGTTTCACTACACTGGTTCATTGCATTTTTGCATGCTTGCTTCTGCTGTACTCATTATTCCTGTTTATTTGTCCTACGTTTGTGTTGCTAACACATGGTATTTTTTTCAGGCATCTTGTAAATTGACTGGTAATGACTGGTGGTGGCGGTACTGAATAATGCTTTCATAGTCATAGTAATTTCTGCAGACGAAAAGGAAAAGGTACAAGAGTTATATGAATGTGATTGTCCAATAACATCATGTATGATTACTCCATTAATTATCAACTAATTGGATTTAACTTTCAGGTGGGAAAATTGTGCAGTGCATGGTGATGGATTTGGTGGAGGAATAGTATGTAGTATGTGGTGCATGGTGAATGCTTAATATCGCAGGGATAAAAAATGACTTACCGCTTCTGTTATTTCGCATTAAAATGCAACTGCTGTGATAAACAAGGCCGATTGACTGAATGTGGTTCCAGTAGGATTAGCAATATCATTAGGTGCAGTAAGATTTACAGCGATAGGAAAGCAGATCACCTTGAAGAAAATATAGTCACGGACGAGAGCTATAAAATATTGTGCCACAAGCCATATGTTTCCTCGTATACGTCAAGCACGCACATGCAAAGGCACTTAAAGAGAAATGAAAAGCAAGCGTTTAGTGAACCAGGTCCATCAAAAAGAAAAAGACTCTCGGTGGATAAGCAATTTTCATTCCCTGAGCACTGCATGTTTTGTGGTGAAGATTGTTCGTTAATTAAAGATCCTAAAAATCCCACAAGATGGAGACAAGCTTATGTGTGTCGTGAAATTATTGGGACAAGGAAAAAAAATCGTTTAACGATTCCATCCTCGACATCTGTACAAAAGAAATGATGAGTGGGATGCTGATGTTAGATTTCGTCTGGATGAAGTTCTCAGTGACCTCCATGCAGCTGTGACAGCATTTCAGAGGTTCGTGTGACTCTTTGATCATCAAAGCTTGGCAAGGGAAGTACAACGACACTAAATCTTAACTCTCTTCCACCTATGAATGAATCCTTTGGATAGAATGTCAAGCGTGCCCACTACCAAGCATGCATTTGGAAATCAGTGAAGGACCCACATTCCCCAATCATGGACGTTGAAAATTTTGGTTGGGTAAAGGATAACGCAAACAAGTCCATTGATCCTATAACAGTGCCTCCAAATGTCCCTCTGGCACCAGACATTGTATTAAAGGTTAGCACATTGCAGCTGCAAAAGTGAAGATGCACCATGCCGGACACTGCCGTGGTTGCAGAACAGCCAATTTGTCATGCATGATTTTCTGCAGTTGCAGGGGACGTGAATGTTTTAACACACACATGCTGAGTTTCAGACTGACCAAAGTGTATTCATGTCACTCTTTGCTTGACTCATGTAAAATTGTATACTGTACATAAGCGTTACATTTCTTGACATGTCCAAATTTGTTGCCTCTTTGTTTCCAGAAGCTGCTCTTTGAGTCTAAGAGAATTATCTCTTTTGTGCAATTAATTTATAAGATTTTGGACACTACAATGATTTCTTTGAATAATTCTAGCTGGGTTAAGATATTATAGTGATATTCTGGTTCCACTCATGAGTTGGAAAGTAAAGAGCGTCCTTTAGTATACTTTCTCACTACATGAATGTTCATCATAATGAAATGTAATTTCATATAATTTCCAAGAGAGCTTTTTTTTTTTTCAATACCTTGGCCTAATTACGACATGATTTAGATTTGATACAGTTTTATGGATGTACACTTTACTCATGTATAGATAGAATTTCACTGCTGTATTGGTCGTAAGGTTGGTATTTCCATGGTGTTTCGATATCTGTATTGTGTTGACCGATGTTCATTTTGAGCTATAGAGGAGCTTAATATGCATTTTGTGGTACATACCAATAATTTATTTCCTGTTTTGAAATGTTAGAAACATGACTTCGCTTAATGCTTCATCAGAATTAAGATTTGATATGATCGTTTTTTTTTTTTTTTTTTTTTTTTTCAGACATTCATTTCTTGGATCATTTATGGCCCCATGTTAATTATCTGCATTCTCGTGCAAGAGTTAGTTACAAATGCTTCTCACAAGGTTCTGGTTCACTATTACCACAAGAATATGGAAACTTACACAATTCACATGTGATTTACTTTGTGAATGAATCTTATTTCTAATGCGACGGCCATCTTGGACATCTTGGACTCCAGTTTGAATTGTGCAAAATGCTCAAGGGTGACAATAGAGTACCCGGCAGAATCATAATCAACACAACTTAGCTTCCAAATGACATCAAGATCAAAACCATAATCATCAGGAGGTTCATTACAGTATCTGCTGAACTAGAAGATGGCGAATCGACATTAATGTTATGAAGATAAATTAAAAAAAAAAATCATATAGAGAGAATAGTAGTCATATTTTAGCAGAAGGGCTGAGAGGAGGAGTTACTATGAAAATATTATCGGATTGCAAATGTGATGGAGAATGTGTGTGTGTGTGTGTGTGTGTGAGACAGAGAGAGAGAGAGAGAGAGAGAGAGAGAGAGAGAGAGAGAGAGAGACGCAAAAATTATAAAAAAAACTAGAAAACAAAAACGGTAAGGCAAGGGAAATAGTAACTGAACCAAAACCTACAACTGAAAGACTTCCAGAAAATCCTAGTGTGAATTTTCCATTGATTTGAGAGCATAAATTTTACTCTCTGCTTCATACTCACGAAATGAATTAATGCTTGATTATACTCTTTATCAACGGCACACACTGGGAAAAAAATGCATCCCGCCATTGGGTCCGACTGATAACAAAAAAGAGACAAATTTCTTAGGCACAGCGAGATCACATAATTCATTTAGCCGCGGGACAGTCCGTTGTACTTTTCTTCCTACTATAAACACACGAGTTTCTTCAAATTTGGAGAGCTTCCGCTGAGTGATGTAGCTTCTGGAGGCGCTTTTTAACCATTTGTTAAACAAATATCTCCTGGACATTATATTGCTGTTTGTAGACCGCAGCGAGATAATATTTAGAATGAATAGCAAAATTGTGCAGCTCCACTCCTCAGCAGTATAATCTTCATGAGTCACCCCTTATGGGGACGCCCTTAAGAGGTCTCGCCCTACCTAAAGTTTGGTCTACGTACTGGTAAACCATTTTGCATAATTTCTTGATCGTGAGTTTAAATTTAAAACGAAAAGAAAAGAAAAAAAAAACAGTATGACCTTGCATGCCGGTTACCCGGGACCCTTGAGGGTCGCCCCTCCCTCCTCCTCCCCTGCTGTGGGTGACCATGCCTAAAACCTGATCCAGGTATCCCACGGAGAACGTCCCCTCCCGTAGGGGGCGAGGGAATCTCAACCTACCCAAAACCTTATCTGCGTGAGAATCTGTCACCGTGCAGGGGAAAAAAAAAAAAAAAGCTTTTTGTGCGTACCGGCGTTGACCAGAACTGTGCTCGAGGACTTTGTCACATGGAGGGCGAGATAGAGCATATTCTGATGCACACTGTTCGATCATGTAGGCCAGGCTGAAAGAAGGATGAAGAATAATCAGTTTCATAACACCACGTTATGTCTGGCCCTGAAATACGGAATGCCCAGTACGTGGCCCAGTGAAATGTGGTGTTCTTCCAAATTTTACCCCGACCTGCACGATCGAACATTTTGCATCAGAGTATGTCCGGTTCCCAACTCAGTGTGACGAGGGCCATTATACAGCATCCTTTATTGTTCCGCTTTATGTAATTTCGAATACACAAAAATATCAAGGGTAATATTTGCACTCACATCAAAGGGAGGCCCGTATTAATTGCCTTTGTCCTATGTTTTGAATGTTAAAGGGACACATTTTTTTTTTTCATTATCTAATCTGTTTTTTTTTTTTTTTTTTTTTTTTTCGCTACATCAGCGTCGTGTTTTATGCTAATAATTTTTACCACTTCTCTCTTGCATCCGGCTTGGCAATAAGTAACAACGACATTAAACATTCGCGTTCCGTTCGAACCAATTTTAGAGAGTTTGAAAATACATTATTTTAACCCCCAGTAAATTTTGGCGTGAGGTGGAAATAAAAATCAAAGCTCTTAATCCTTGATCACGATGTTAGTAGAGATAGCTTTTACCCTGCATTTAATTACTTCCTTTTTAACGTCTATTCAAATCGATGGGGTAACGTGCAGTACCGTAGTTATATTCTTGCTGCCTTACACGCTTAGTAATGCAGAGATAAATAATGACTCTATTGAACCTCTCCAGTTCGGAAGTTCCCTACAAAGCTAAATACAACTGCCTACCAAAAGGGAAAATTAAATTGATATCGTCTGAGTTAGCCAAAAAGCCATTAACAGTGCTGCATCATTCATCCCTCTCTACTGTCTCTTTCTGTCATTGCCTATTTCTTTACACTGGCTCAGTGGGTTAGAGCGCTTCGCCCTGACCGAAGGGTCGGAGGATCGAATCCACCCAAGGGTCACTGGTAGACGTCAGGAAGGGCATCCGGTCATAAAATGCCACACGCTCCAGTCCAAAAGTCCTCTACCCAGGGGCAACGCCTTAGCCCTTCGGGGATACCTGTCGTAAAATCAAATTATTAAATTTTTTTTTTACTGAACGTTGTTAGGTTTGATCTTAAGGAAAGGACCTACGCCAGGCATTAGGACCTTCAGTGCGATGACGTATTTTCCATTTTATTCTTACTACCTCCACAAGCGTTTATTCAGCTCAAGGGAGATCATTCAGAGAAGGAGTCAGTGAAGGCTTTGTATGGTTATTTTTCCTGAGGTAACTGAAGCGTTTAGTGACTCCAAAAATATAAACGATATGTACTCTTGCTGAAGAGGCTAAAATCGTTACTCATCAACTATCCAAAGCTGCTTGTCTTCAATAACTTTCCATAGTCGAACGCAGCATCATGTAAAGGTTGGTTTCGAATAAAATGGTCCTGTCCAAACATTTCTGTCCCTGCTCATTAACGACCCACTACCTCTTTACTCGTACTCCCTCGCTTATGAAGCATCCTTCAATAACCACCATCAGAGATACACCCTTCAGCAACTTCCCTAACCTGAGAAACATGAGTACAATTAGCCAGACCGCAATTCGGCCACCACCCCTCTGTTACAATACGCACACAAAACATAACTCACAAACAATCCACTTTGCTCACACTGCATTGCAGCCCCCTATACACACCATAACTCACACCATGCACCACGCTATCACAACACTGACAATCCTTCAACATACCCTCAGCAAAAGACCTCCTGGAACAACCACGCGAAGTTGCCGATTTCCTGAGATCCACCGGGTTCACAACGAAGTAAACCTGGAGCTGCAACAACAACAACAACCCCTTAACCCTGAAGACATTCTTTCTTTACATTTCTTAACTACTTTCAGACGATCTTACATGACATAGGAAAGTCTTCTGACTGGAGGCGGTAGTTGTAGCCGTAATAAACTTCCACGCTGCAGCTCAATAAAATTCACTCGTTAAAAATAACTATGCTGGTAGCCAAAACAAATTACAAATACGTCATCAGAATAAAGTGAAATATCTTATTAATTTTTGTTCTTGCACCCACTAATTAAACTACGGGCCTTCCCACACAGAGGTCGGAACTGGATAGACAGATTGACAGACGGACAGACAGATATTCGTGTATGTCTGTTCACAAACTGGAAGAACAACACTCGTTATACCGGGCCATGTTCTGGGCAAGCCGTGGTTCAGTGTCACATTTTGCATGCAGAAACAACAGGCTTGTCCTGAATTTGTCCCCATTGAACTTGGCGTGTTTTTCGTCCAATCGTTATCCTCACCTACACAATCGGACGAAGCTGCATCAGAGTACATCCGATTAAGGCCTCATTGCGGTATTGCCTTAATTCATTCTGCTATCATTACTTTTTTTTTTTTTTCAACAGAAATTGGTAAATTATGGATATGGAACAGCTGAAGTTACTGTGACTATTGCCATAACTCCTTCAACCCGTGGAAGCCTTTTTAAACTGTACTCTGGATTACGTCAGGCTGTTTTACTAAGTCAAGGACACCCCCTCCTGGTGAAGGGGCTAATGAAAGCTACCTGTATCTATCAGTTTAAGTTCGCAAAGTATTAAGCTGATTACAATCGTCTGAAAATATTACTGAGGGGAATAAAATCGTCTGAAAAAAAAAAAAAAAACATGATATAAAAGACACCATTGTGGCAGAGGCTAACAGTACGTTGGATGGTACTTAGCAGTAAAATAGTACACTGAAGTTACTTAGCGGTATAAAACGGTAAAATAGTACGTTGAAAGTTAAAGGCAAGATGGTATGCTGGAAGTTAGTTAGTGTTAAATAAGATGGAAGATACAGTGTTAAATAGCACTTTGGAAGCAAATTAGCACTTTGGAAGAGTTAAATAGTACGTTAGAAGTTACTTCGTGTTAAACAGTACACTGGAAGTTAATTAATGATAAATAGTACGTTGAGAGTTACAAATGAAAGAGTAAGGGATATTACGAGAGTGGAACCAGTTAATGAATATGTGAGACTGTCTCGCTGGAAGTGGCTGGGGCACATATACAGAAAAGAAGGTTGTTTAATACAGGATGTGCCAGAGTGGACTGCTAGAGGAAGAAGAGGTAGAGGTAGGCCGAGGGAAACCTGGTTGAGGACAATGAAAAAAGAAGCGGGAGAGGAGTGTTGGTGGGACCTGAAGGAGATGGCAAGAGACAAATACTGGTGGAGAGAGTTCATTGAGACCCTATGCATCCCGTGGGGTGCCAGAGGAAATGATTGATTGATTGATTGATTGATTGATAGTTGCTTAGTGATGAGTAGTACATTGGAAATTATCTGGTGTTAAGTAGTACGTCGGAAGTTATTTAGTGATAAATACTACGTTGGAAAATACTTAGTGTTAAAAAATACTCTGGAAGTTGCTTAGAGCCTGAAAATGGTGCTAGAATATTATCATGACAGCAATTACTTAACAAAGGAAAACAGTAGAGGAATATTGTCTTGAATAACGGTACCTGAAAGCGGCACGTTGGAAGTTTAAGTTATTTGGCAATGAACTGTTTCCTGGAAGCTACTGACTTGTGCAAAAAATGTATAAGAAAATGGCAGGGTTAAAATTACTCGTGTATGGAAATTATATTGGAATGACATAGGTCTCCGAAAAATGCTACATGCTTACGAAACATAATATGGATCGGAAATACACCCCACGTACACCCACACACAGTACTAATCTTTTACTGTTATGATTCTATTACACACCCACACCCACTCACCCACCCACCCACACACACACACACACACACACACACACAAACACAAGTCTATTTTCCCCCCTCCTCTCTCTCTCTCTCTCTCTCTCTCTCTCTCATGACCTTGCATGAACCAGGGCGGGTGCGTGTGAGCCTGCATGACAGATTGCACATTCAACTACCGCCTTTCTGTATGCGTGTGAATAAAGTACGATTCTCGCTGTGTCCATCCCCCCCCTCCTTCCATGGAGTCTTCTCCCACCCTCATCATAGCTCACTTCCACCCCCTAGGAGTCCTCTTTCTCCCTCGCTGGTCTCCTTCTCCTCCTCCTCCTTCTTCGCATGTCACTCCCCCAGTAGCAGACTCCCTTCCTCCCTCGCATGCCTCCCCTCCCTAGTAAGTTTCCCCCCCCCCCGATTGTCTTACAGCCCTCCTCCCTCCTCTAGCTTCTCCCCTTCCCTCTCTCAGATCTCCCCTCTCCACACGCCTCCTCACTCATATGATCCTCCCTTCGGAAGTCCTCGCCTTATCTCAGTTCTCCTTGCTTTCCCTCACTGGTCCCTCTCTCCCCGTTGGTGGTTCCTCTCTCCCTCTCGATGTTATCCATCTCCCCCCTCAGTGGTGCTCCCCTCCTACTCCTACGTCTCCCCACTCCCTCACTCTCCCCCGCCCTTACTCCCTCCCTCATGTGCATAAATCAAGTAGTCAGTCTTCCTTCTCTCGGTACGTTATGGTTATGGGATTGTGTTTACTCAGGGGACAGGCGAGAGAATGCTGGAAGTATCACGAGGAGTACAATGGATGTGCAGTGTCTCAAATCGAATCCACGAATTACTTACATAAAATCGCCTAGTGTGTCAGATTTTACTCCTCTTATTATTCTTCCGTCGGTATGCGTATGTGACTGTGTTTAACAGTATTCGAGGCGACAAAACGCTCATTCCCTTCACTATGGTGGTGTATTTCAAGATTTACTGTTATTACTACCAGAAGATTATGCTCAGTTTCAGGAGGACTTTTCGATTGGAGGGGTTGGATACTGTTGTCCGTAACCTTTCACAAATCCCCCCCCCCCTCTCTCTTTCTCTACCTACTTACCTACCTACCTATCTCTCTATCAATCTATTTATCCCTATCTCCATGTCTGATTTTCTCTCCATCTGTTTGTCTGTCTATTTTTCCCCCAAGGTACACATAAAATAATCTGGTGGCATCAAGAACACACTACAAAAATAGAAACATCAACGCGCTGGAGTGTTTCAATAAATCCCCTGGTGTGGAAATAACCTTTGGCTATACATCCGTCGGTATGCATGCAGAATCTCGCTTACCTATGTATAACGGGGAAAAATACTGTTCACGTTCACTGCCAAGGCGTCTTTTTACTCCACTGTTAACACCACCAGACGATTTCTTTCAAGACTTTTCTAACTAATGGTGTTATATATACGTAGCATCAACCAGCTCACTGCTATAGAGATTTCCAGTAAAAAAAAAAAGAAAAAGAAAATCGCCTGTTAATGGTAGACTGATTAAAATGAAAAAAAGACGCCATCCTATTAAAGTGATTTTCTCCAGTGTGTAATAATCATAACTATTCACTATTCTTTCGTCAACATGCATAGCGATACAGAACTGTGCTTACTCATGTACTATTGGGGACATAAGTATAGATTCACATCATCGCGATAAATTGCGAGTGAGTGAATTGTGACCTTCGGAATCCAAAACTGGGATCTTCGAAGCTCAAGAACTTCTCAGAATAGTCTGCAGAAGTTCTGCAATTGCTCGACCAAAAAGTGAACCGATACTAACCTACTTTCTGCTGTACAAGCCATCAAAATCTCAAACACACCTGATCAGGCAATTAATATCAACTGTCTGAAAAGGAATCAGTAAGTTTCTGAAACGCTGCATCTCAGGGACGTAATTTTTGTAATTCTTGCTCGCTCTTTCCTGACGATGTTCCTCACCTCAGTTTAACTTTCATTGTTGCTCAGAACAATGGTACTGTACACACATGGCTTTACTTAAAGTGAAACTAATATTAAGAAATATAGAACATACTGCTGAGAAAACAGTTTGAAAGCATCGAAACTATGTTTCTTGGCACTGAACTGGATTCCTTAAATAGTTCACTCCTCAAACAAAATCGTATCAAATTATATCAAATCTCCCTGAATACAAGGCCTCACTCTCAGATGCAGAGTATAATACTGCAGTTGTCCCGGCCATGAGAGGGATAATGGTGGGAATATTACCATCTTCTGATTCCAGGGCCTTACACTCATTTGAATTGAACTGTCTGGCGTTAGCGGGAATATTGTACAAGAGTTATCTCGACCATTAGAAAACGAATTCCATACTATGTTGTACCCAAGAAATATATTACAGACATCCGAAAAATTAATCACACTTTAGTAAGTGTAGTAATATCAAAAGAAAGTACTCTACTATGGGAGTAAAACACTAGGAAGCACATGGTTCTCATGGGAACTGAATGCGGAGACTAAGGTACTGTAAATTTGAAGTCTACTCAGCTGTCAGACCTATTACAGTGTATGTGGAGACTGGGTAGTGAATAACAATAATTTCTGGAATAAAGAACGGTGTGGGCGACATTTTTCGGAACATATATGGCCAATTTTCAACTATATTTCTCGGACCATATTTGTAAGCCAGATTTTCATCCCATCATCCTTTCACTCCAGTGACATATTTCTTATTCTTACTATCTTCAGACGATTATATTCAGCTTCGGGGAGGCTTCTGTTAGTGGATGGGTTAATGAAGGCTATATCTAACTCCTCCATTTCGGCAAGTATTCCTTAAACTGAGTGCAATAGCTTAGAAAAAGAACAGTATTATATACAAGAAAAGTCGGCAGTCACAAATATTGTATAAAATCCACTGTCAATGTGACGGGGTCAATCTATCTATGAGATGGTATTTACTCACACTGGCTAGATCAAGTAAATGATAACTAGCTTCTGAAATATTTAACAATTCACCTGGACTTGTCGAGACCCGTACCTCCCACATTCAAGTATAAATCAGACCTTAACGCGTAATGCAGTTTCTTTCTCACATTTTGCTCATGAGACTATGCTCATAATTTAGATCAGCTGTAAATAATAAACATCTTTGAAATGGGTAACGGTACGGTAGGCACTTGTCGAATTCAGTACCGATAAT
>NC_136966.1:45563644-45583644 GCF_032717465.1 Coenobita brevimanus
AATAAGCACATGCGATATTCAAACCTTCTGACAATGCTAGTTCTAAATACTTTACTAGTAGGTTACATTACTTTGTTATAGATTTATCCACCTGTGGGTCAGAGTGGAAACGGGCAAGTGAAGCCCGTCAGAGTAGCATAGGCTACATTACTTTCGAGGGGCGTAATGAAATATATGACTGTATACTTATATCTTTCAACTGGTAGAGTTCTCGCGAGAACTCTTACCGTGGAAGGAGTTTTTCTGAAGGGTATCTTCTGTAAGGTGATTAAGATCTTCTAGTGGACGAAAGTATATGATAGAGATGTCATCGCACTCACCGAGATTATTGATCCCTCTTCTTCAATGCCCGTATATTACATTCAGCCTTTCCTTCCCGTCCTCTCTCAGCCCTCATACAGTACTTACTTACCCTCCTTTCTTACAAGCTTTGTCTCCAGAGTCTATCTGATTAAGTGTATGGAAGTTACCTCATATTTCAGTGTCGCAAATATAATACTCGCCGTATGTTATGTCTCATTTCTCACATTAATTTTTTATTTACTTTAATTTCACCCAACTGTCGTCTCAACAGTCTATTTTAAAATGGGTTTGGAAGTTAACTTTTCTATATAGGTGCCGTAGATATGAAATGACCTTCTGCTCCTGTTATTCCTCGCTAATTCTCAAGTCAGTCCGGTTTGACTATTGGGAGCAGTTTGTTTCTCCCTTTCACATGTTCACCCAACGGCTCAGTAGTAGACCTGGATGTAAACCGACTACTATTTTGCAGATTGTTTTGGTAACAGACTGGGACTTGGCAAATATTGTCAGTCTGCCATAATGACCCTTGTTCATTCGTTAGGTATAAACCTGAGCTTTCTTCTTTTTCCTCCTCCCTTCCCACATTGGTAACCCTTGCTCTCTTCCATTCTTTAGTCCATAAAGGCTTTCTGAAAAAGTGAACGAAACTGTAGACATTATTTTATATCATGTTTCCAACTGTGGGGATAAATCCAGCCAGATATTTCTTAAGGCCTAGGAGTCCTCCGACGTCTTGCATTCATCACCTCACAAATCAACATTAACACCTTGTGTCTATACAGAATGTAGTAGCTATGTTCGGTCTGTCTCATTATACGAATGGTGTTACGGGATAAGTTGAGATATTAAGAAATGTACAGTAGGTGTTCCTCTGGAAGTGCATAAAAAAAAAATTCAATTCCTGGTATCAAGTCTAATATCATGTCTTTGTCGTCCTTCTCCAAACATATTGTATGGTGTTTTTTTCTCATGCATTTTTATGGACAATATACTACAGGTGTATATGGCATTATCAACTTTGCTCCCATGAAACTAGTTGATTCCCAAAATATCCAACAACCAACCAGCCATCCTACCTTCCCATACAGATCTCCCAGCTCTCATATAACCCCACTTTTGTCGAAGCTTTCTACTGCCCGTATCAATTTCCAAGGATCTTTTTGAGGCTCGGTCTTGGTGAATCCCTCTTACTCCCCCGTCAGGATAAATTGAAGATCAGCGCCCGTTTCATTATGCATTCCCTTTTGACATTCCCTTTGCGTCTCTCCCCTCCTCGGCTCTGCGTCCAATGTGGATGGTTGTCTGTTTCTCTCATCAAATGCCAGGTATCTTCTTTACAGTCTCCGGTGGCTTATTTACTTAAATGAGTAAATATTTCTGATACATTTATTTCTCATCCTCATCATATTCATTTATCATCATTAGCATCGTTATCACCTGTTTCCTTCATTTCATCCTTTTACCACTTTTTTTGTTTTTGTTTCGGTTCATCTCGCTCTCAGTTTCCTCCTCCTCCTCCTCACATCATCATCATCATCATCATCATCATCATCATACCTGTATTCCTCCGCTTTATTCATCCAAATTCCTTTTCCGTCCTCCCACCTCGTTCTCATTCGCTTCTTCATGCTCCTACTCCTTTTCCTCCTCCTCAGATCATCATGACCGTCATCATCAACATTACTACCTGTCATACTCCGCTTTATTCTTCCAGTTCATTTTTCATCCTTCCACCTCGTTCTCCTCCTTCTCCTCCTCCTCCTCCTCCTCCTCCTCATACAATCGTCATCATATACTCTTCTGCTTCATCTTTCGACATCCTTTTTCATTTCCATCATCTTCATGTTGTCCTCTTCTACTTCACCTTTCTACCTCCCTTTTCATTCTTTTACTTCGTTCTCAGTCTCCTCCTCCTCCTCATCCTCCAATCACATCCAGTTCTACCCTAACGTTACCTTAAACACAGCCATCGTCGTCTTGGGGAGGAGTGATGAGAAGGCCGGGCACTCTGTCAAAATGGGAAGCTGTAATGTGACGTTAATGGCTTCAGTAGTCGCCGGTTTTAGTCATAGGGAGCCAAGCTATAACACTAAGATGGTCGTGTGTGTGTGTGTGTGTGTGTGTGTGTGTGTGTGTGTGTGTGTGTGTGTGTGTGTGTGTGTGTGTGTGTGTGTGTGTGCAGAGGGATGTATAGGGGTGCTTTATCTTGCTGCCTCACCATCACAAACCACACTAACCACAACAAGGACAGTTTCATGGACATACGTGGTGGGAGAAATCATATGCATCGTGAACTTTTATTGTGGGTAGAGTTCTGGCTTTATGGCTATCGTGACAGTCCCTCTCGAGCAGTTAACTTCTTTACGAGGAAATAATTTTTGTTTCTCCACACCATTATACTGTTTTCAACTACTGCAGGATCTCTTGTAGCAAAGGGGTGAATGAAGGCAATATCTAACCTCCACAGTCCGATAAGTCTCCCCCTACACTGAAAACATCTGTTTGGAGGGAGCAGAAATATACAGCAGAAGAAGTTAACGGCGTCGAGAATAATGATGGTTATGAGGTGGTATGATAAACGCATCGGAAAATGTTCGTGCTTATAACCATCATCGTATACTTCGCTCACCTTAAACTGTCGGAGATATTCGTCATTTAGCTGTTTATTCTCGTAGCTCAGTGGAAGACTACGACAATACCACTGCCCTCTATCCTTTCCAAAGCACTTTTCGCGACTAGCACTAAACTCTTGTTACAGCTTAACTTTCAAGGCGACAATTTTGGGGCAAATCAGAGTGGCTAGAGTATAGTTAGATACATATTGCACAGATTACTCATTTCAAACGATGGGCAAACGTGTTTTGGGTTGTGGCAAGGGAAGGACGGAAAATTGGGCTGCTAAAACTATTCACTGGCAATTGCTCATCCCTTACTGACATGTATGTTGATAAATAAAAGACAGTATACGTAGACGAGCCTGTACTAAAATCATACACTCTCACAGCATATTGTCAAGTAAAATCAACAAAGTTCAGGGGTGACCAAAGGGATCGATGAGAGGGGGAGGAATAGAGAAAAATTGCTTCCAAATTTGGTGTAGTAATTATTCTGCATTAAAAAAAAAAAAAAATGTATGTCTCGATCTTTTTAAAATTTGTTCATTATGTTCAGCTATAACCTATCAATTATTTAGTTAAATTCACTGAATTAAATAAGTAACAAGAAGAAAGTCACTGAGAGTGCCACACAAGCGGTCCTAACATTTGACTGCACTTTGTGACCGTGCCCTTTGACCAAATGCTCTCTGATACCAATGGTTTCATTCTTGCTTGACCTCTTAACCCTTCCAGCAAGTTGGGTTTAGATTAGACCAAAAGTATTTGAGCTGATCTCCTATGATTCTGACATTCGAACTTTGATTAGTTGTCTTTGAAACTGAATCCCTCTATCCCTGTTTTATTCTATAATATTCCACAAATATTTGCTCAACACAGATTACAAAAGAAAGTGATAAAACTGATCTTGCGATGTGATCTTGATCTCCGACTTATTTCTTCAGAAATAACCCCTTGGCTGAACCTCAACCATCCTACCAACTTTGGTCCGTATTAGATCAAAACTGATAATTATTTTGTTCACATAAGAACATATGGGTCGAAGCTTAACTATGCCCTGTGACCACCTTAGATTACAGTACCTGTCCTCAAAAACGAATCCGTTAGCCCTGTCTTATCCTCAATCTTTCCACAAGTTTGATTTTAATTGAAAAATAAGAAAAATCTTCCTAGGTTGACCTTAGCACTTTAATTTAACCCTGTGACTTGATCTAACCCTGTGACCATTGTATAATTTCAATAATATTAATACCTAGGCTGACCCTAAACCCTTTAGGCAAGGTCACTTAAAATCAGAGAAACTATTTTGTTCACAGATAGACAGAAAACCAAGCTGATAGATACACAATGTCGAACAAAACGTTGCAGTCACTCTCAGATCCCAAGTGCAGATGTAATTAGTTAATGTAGCATTGCAACACAACCTGACAAAAGCAGATTCGTGTAGTGCAAAATAATAGTGTGATAAAGGATAAGCCTGTGAGAACGAGTGCTCTAAATTTAGTGTTTGTATTAGGGAAGGTGTGTAAGGCAAGAGAAAGTGTTGGCAGTAAGAGTGTGTGCAAGGGTGTGAAAGTGTTAAGAGCAAGACTGTGTGTGAAGGAAAGAGGGGATAAAGGGGAAAAGCAAGGGAAGGACAGCTTGTGGAGAAAGAGTGATCGAGAAGTAACTGAAATAAAGAAAGGAGCATGATGTGTAGCAGTATACTGAGAGTGATGGATGAATGGGGTATGGGAGGAGGCAGGTTTGAGGGGTTATGTGTAAAATGTTGGAGAGAGAGAGAGAGAGAGAGAGAGAGAGAGAGAGAGAGAGAGAGAGAGAGAGAGAGAGAGAGAGAGTGTGTGTGTGTGTGTGTGTGTGTGTGTGTGTGTGTGTGTGGATATGTGAACGTAGATGACGTGGCGTGTGTCTCTAGCACAAGGTGCGTAAGAGATGAAAAGGTCGAGGAGTGTGTCAGAGTGAAGGAAAAGGGTTTTTTTACGTGAACATTATATTCTTCGTTATATCAGTTTTCATGTTAACATTACTCGTCAGTGAAGTTGCACAATCATCCATCAGTCGAACCACAATAGGAAAGAGAGATTCGTTCGAACCTTTCATACTCTGTCTGCTTCTATGCCTGATATTTTCTGTATATATAACTCTAGGGTAAGGGGATGGGTCTGTTATGATGTGGCAGGGGTAAACCAGTTCTGCTGTCGGGCCCTGCTGCGGATGTCACTGATTGCATTGCGCAGTTGACCCTTGTGCGGTGTGGTGCAGTGAGGATCTGTCCGTTCTCCCCTTTGGGGCTAAGATGCGTATGAATGTGTTTGAATGGATGAGTAAATGGGGAGTGTGTCGTCCTGTCTCGGCTACCTCCCTTTCCTTGGGGGAAGCAGCCTAGGTATATAGATAGATAGATAACTCTAGTTCTGCAACATATGTTATTGTTTGCATAATATAATTTTACGTTTGCTTTACTGAGCGCACGCCATGCCTAGTACTGCAGCTATATTTCATATGGATGCAATATGCATTCACATACTACCTCTGCCTATATGGACGGGGAATCTCTAACACTGTGACATGATCGTAAAAACCGGGTTTGGCAACCCATTCATATCCCTGGAGCTGCGATTAAAAAAAAAAAAAAAAATGGTACCACAGCTACCAAAACGCGCCGGCCATTGTAACAGTTATCAGTGCTGGTAACTGTACAGTAGCTAAGAATACAAGATCTATAAGGTACCATCCATCAAAACGTAACAGGAGGCATCAAGTAAACAGAGGAATGAAATATGGGAAGGCACAGACAGAGGAATGATATATAAGAGACCAAACACGATCGTACCGTACCGTAATTTACTGCTGCTGTACTGGATTATTCAAAGTACAGTCGAGGAAAAAAATTCGCCTTATATTTCACCTATTCTGCTTCGTGCTTTCCAGTGTTTGATAATATTCCTAAACTGAGAGAGGCATGGCATGATTTTCTGTCCAAAGGTAATGCCCTTTGATGTTATGCGTCACGGGGAAAGGTGACACACGTGTGACGTAGACGCAGTGGTACAGTAGGCAGATTCTTGTATTTGACCATACTGTTTCTCTAAATCTTTATCGTTACATCTATATAACCTGAATTCATTTACGGTGATGTGTGTGTGTGTGTGTGTGTGTAATAATTCGTCTGGTGGTTGCGGAGGCCAAGAAATAAATCATCGTACTGAAGGGTATAATTCTTTCTCATTCTTCGTTGAGAGGAATTTGCTTCTTCCAATCCTGTCGAGGGGAATGTATCACCCACGAAGGGGAGAAAGATAATGTCCGTGAAATTATAACTACTTGAAGGAACTGCACCAGTGTCTTTTTTCATCATCATCATCATCATCATCATTATCATCGTCATCAACATCATCATCACCATCCTATCCTTATCTCCAACATAAGGCTGGGGGAGGACACTTTTTAGAATTTCGAAATGTTCACTTTTATCATTTTAAGTTGTGCTTATTATCATTTATCATATGTCAAATTGAAATATAATGATCCCTTTCTCAGAAGCTCATGAATAATTTGAAACTTTCATAATTTGGGAACAACAGCCATTTTGCTTATTTTCATGAGAGTAGTTTGAAGTTCTGTAAATAGATTTAAAGTTGCTTTCTGTCCTGTTTCTCGCAATTGCGTTCCTACTAAAAATATAACACCTTTGTCAACTGAACTCTCATATAACACTACTGTGAAGTCTCTATACTACACGATATTTTCAAAATCCTTGGCCATAACAGAGTTTCAAGGATTATAATATTTGTTTTCCACTCCACTTCACTCTACGTTCATCAGTTATACTTCAGGTCTGCTGCTGTCAGATGATTAATTCAGTTTAGGAGAATGCTGTCGTAGTAAAGGGATATAACAGAACAATATCTACCGGCCCCTTTCCTCTTCCCGGTTCGAAAAGTTGCTCCAAATCTGAAAAAAGAAAAAGAAAAAAAAAAAGGGTCCTCCTGAGGGAGTATGCATAAACAAACAACAACATGAAAAAAGATACATCACAGGAGAGAAGGGACTAAGACTTCAGCCGACTGAGTAAACTGTGCATTGTTCAAAGTTCAGATGTCTGTGTGATGGCTTACAATCGTTTACTCTGACATTCGAAACGATTAACTGAGATACATTTCAAGTATCAGACCACTGGGATTTCTCTGCACTCCTCAGACTGGCCTGGTATTATGCTGAATAAATTACTAAGATACGTTCATAGAAGAGAAAATATTTTACTTTTATGCATCATTCTGTTAACTTAAATAATGTACTGGAGTCAATCCGTAGCAGAAAATGTGAGAACCCCTTCAGTTCGACAAAGTAGCTATTTCATATTTCCTGCTACTTTCAGACGATTACTCTAGATTTAAGCGAGATCTCTTGAATGAAGGAAAAATGAATGCTATAGTTACCCTCTCCTCTTCGAAAAGTCTCTTCTGAGCTTAATAAAAACCTCTGAAAGTAGTAAAAATTAAAGTCAGAAATTCGTCATCGGACTGATAGGGTTACATGGTGGTGCATAACCACTTCATTTATGTCTTTCTTTAACTTTTATCATCTCCAGACATATGTGATTCAGATTAGGGAACACTTTTTTCAACTAAAGAGGTTAGATGTATCCTTCATTTACCCCTCCAGTACAAGAGATTTCCCTTAAGCTGAAGAAATTTTTTACGACTTTGGCAGCAAAAATTAAACCAGTGAAAATCGTCACCAGATTCAAGGAATTATGATGCACCAAAAGTTTTCTTGAAGCCTCAGTAAAGTTATAATTTCATGGTGAAAATAAAGGTTGTATTCAGACTTGATTGGTTAACTCTTTCACGATGCTGACGTATTTAGTTTAATCTTGCACTCTCATACACTTTTATTTAACTGGGGAAAGACCTAATGAGCCAAGGGATTACTGAAGGCTATATCAAGCACCTCCATTTCGAATAAAACCATCTGACAAGGGCAAGAATGATAAATGTCTCGTCTGTTGGTGCAATGTCTAATTAACCTCCTCTATTTGCCCCATTATCCACGAACTAGGCTCTACAGATTACTCAGAAGAGGTTTGTGCTTCCAAATTAATTTTTAAGCGCTTCCGAACACCTATGTATTATCTGTGTCAAATGTAAATGTCAGATTTAATTGTATACTATTTTCAGAAATCTCGAAGTTTAAACCAATTCACTACAGTTTTGCCACAGACGGACGATTTTATCTTGCTCAAGGGAGACTTCTTGTAGGAAAGGGATTTGCACCCTCAGCACCGTGTGACTCAGTATATGATGAAAAATATTGCCCGGCAATAGACTGAGAAGAATATTACATTTGACCCAACATTAAGAAACTTCTTGGTGACAGAATTGATACTCATGATTATATGACTCATTGCCATATTAATAAAAATTATAAAGAAATAACATTAAGCCAATAAAATACATCACAGGATACAACGGATTAAAGGTCACATGTTCTATTAACCACCAAGAGAGGATTTTCTCTCTCTCTCTCTCTCTCTCTGTATGTCTATCTATCCATCTATCTATATATCGATAGATAGATAGATAGGCAGGTAGATAGACAGATAGATAGGTAGATAGATAGATATAGGTATAGATAACGGATAGGCTCTGGAGGAGTTCTGACGCAAACTGTCCCATCGCACAGGTCTGAGAGAAAACTGAAGAGCACCCCTCTTCTCTGAGCCAGGTTCTCGGTCCTCCGCGTCTCAGTGTCACCTGCATGCGACTACCATTGACAGACGGTTTGCCCACAACATATAGTCCAGTGAAGCGGAGTGTTTTTCCTTTAAATTTTACGGTGGGTGAGTCGGTATAGAGATGACCTACTGTCCCAGTGGACCCCTGATCTAACCCCGCCTTGGGCAGGGATCTGAACTTCATTAAAATAAGACTTTACTGATCTACCATATGACCCGCTGACATGTAAAAACACCCTCTGTTAATACCAATACATCTTTCCTGTATGAGAAAGCCCTAGCACTTATTCAAAATGGACGTTGGGTGTTAACGCCAAAGTGAGGACATGGAGGTTAAGTACGTAGCAGGACTGCTAAGCCCCTAGGGAACGGACTGTTAAAACATGTCCAGAGTCAAAAAAAAAAAAAAAAAAAAAAAAAAGAGAAAGAAAGAAAAAGAAAAAGAAATATGATAGGACATTTTCAGATGAACATGTCCGACTCCGACCACAGTGTGGTGAGATCCTCAGTGAAGTTTGAATTTCTCGACGAGAGAGAGAGAGAGAGAGAGAGAGAGAGAGAGAGAGAGAGAGAGAGAGAGAGAGAGAAGTGGGGGTTAAAGAAAAATGGCTATATCCATTACTGAAGGTCAATGTTTCGTCCGTCGCTGCAGTGTCTATTTACATCATTTGCTTACTAGTATCTAACTATCCTACATGTCTTTTTATTCACTAACTAGGCTTTACAAATTACAAACAACTGTTTGGAACGTCAGGCGCCCACGTTCGCCAATACAGGAGTTCAGTTTTTATAGTACTGCCCTAAATCGAATCCTAAAGGTTTTCCAAGTACACTTAAATCATACACCCGTGGATAAAAGGTCAGATTTAAGTGTACTCTGCAGTAAGGTGATATGTACGAACAGTTTTTAATATATTTTTGCCACAGACAAAAGACTTTATGCATAGAAAGGGCGACATCTAATAATGGATCCTATATCTAACTTCACCGCTTCAAAACTCTCTCCTCGGTTATAATCGTCTGGTGATAAAAACAGAATTCACGAGGGAACACACAGATTGCAACACCCTCACCCATCAACTAGTGTAAGGGCCGAACATTTTATTTTGCCATGTGATCTTTGACCTATTGCCCTCACAGCCAAATTACTTCATTCTTGCATGACCCCTAACCCTCTCACTAAATTTGGCTCATATGAGATCAGAACTGTTTGAGTTGACCTTGTCCTGTGACCTTAATCTTTGACCTTTCCCTGTGACGTTGGCCCTCGATTGCTCTCATAATAGAATCCTTTCATCCTTGCCTTAACTTGAAATCCTTCAGAAAGTTTTGTCTAGTTCGGATAAAAAGTTGTCAACTGGACCATGTCAAGGGACCTGGATCTTTGACCTACTTTTCTCAAAAACATTAGGTCAGTCCCTTGGGTGATCATCAACATTTCCACCATGTCTGGTTCAAATCTGATCAAAAGTTGTTTTGTTATCCTGTAACCTTGACCTCTGACTGACGGTTTTCAAAACATATGTCCTTCGTTCTTGCCTTACCCTGAACCCCTCCAAGTTTGGTATAAATTTCATAATAACTGTTTAAGCGGACCAAGCTAGGCAAAAGTCTGATCTAGCCCTGTGATCTCGACCTTTACTTCTTTTCAAATGCAACAGGTCAGCTCTTTGTCAAACCGTCTGTCTCTCTGCCAAGTCTGGTCGAAAACACACACACACACACACACACACACACACACACACACACACACACACACACACACACACACACACACACATTCTACACATTCTAGCCAAACATACAAACCACTCTCACTTCACGAGCGCTGGTGTAATAAAAGACGTCATCATGGTAATAGAGTCAAGGGCATCCGAATCTATCTAAATCTTAAATACGTGGAGAAAAGGGCAGATGTGATTTCTCTGCCCCATAAGCAAGAGACGGATTCACCAATGTCTTGATTGTCTGTCTGTCTGCCTCTCTGTCTCAGTCTGTCTGTCTGTTTGTATATGCCTTTCTTTATCGGTGAGTCTAATCTGTAGGCCTATCTGTTTGAATCTGTTTATCCACGGTAAGTCGGTCTCTCTGTCTATCCATTCATCTATCATTTCATCTATCCGTCACCCAATCCCCCTTTCAATCTACCTCTGTCTACCTACATAACCTATCTATCTGCCCCCTATCTATCTCTATACTGCCTGACGTGGCATCCTGAGAGGGGCCATCAGGCAACAGATATGGTACCTCCAGACGATTTCATTCAGCTTATAGACTTTTCGAACTGGAGGGTTGGATGAAGCATTCATTAACCCCCTCACCACAAGAGGTCTCCCTGAGCCTCAGAAAATCGTCTCTTCGGCAGCCAAACAAATATCCAGGGTGGTCCATATATAACGCTCCTCTGCCATTGCTCGATCATTTATCGTGTCTTGCATGGACGGTTTATTTAGCGTTATCATAATCTACCCTACACTGCATACTCATTTCGCATTTCCACAGCCACAAACACGCCCACACCAGTAGACTGAGCTGTCCCCACAACACAAAAGATACTGACAGGTGAGTTCTAGTGGAGCTCTATTTACAGACCGCCCTGTATATGACTCGCTCAGGTTGAAAAACAATACTTCACACGCTGAAATTATTCCTAATGATGCACTGAAATAGGATGGTAAGAGTATTTTTGTAGTTAAAGGAACGCTGTTTAAAGCAAATGGTGTTTGTGTATATGACGAGTTAATATTTTGGATGAGAGAGAACTTTATATTTTATCTCTGTCAGTATGCAATGATTCGTCCATTTCAGAGAAACACACTTGGAAAGTCAAGTTAAATACAGTACGGTATTACCTTAAATATCCTTCTAACATTTACCTCCTCTTAGCACTTTATTGCAACTAAGGCCGTACAATTTTATTTTTACGAGTGATTCACAAAATCTTGAAAGTAAATACTCAGTACTGTCACCATTAATTATATCAAGGGAGAGACAACTCTAGTATATTCCAGCTAACATCAGACACTTTTATTCAGCCATGAATTAACTCCTGGACCAGACAACGTATTTTTGACCAGGACCTGAGAAGCCTGTGTATTATTCCCGCTAACGCTAGACCATGCCTGTATATTCAGTTCTTAGGAAATCCTGTAGAAAAAAAAATCGCTTTTTCGATTAATAATAATGATCAAGAGATGCGAACTCTACCCGGTATTTTCTTTCAGTTACGACCAGACGATATATTTTAGCTCTGAAAAACCACGCGAGCCACAAGGTTACATCTTGAGAATGGGAGTCACTGCATAGGCAAAGTTATAAATAATCTTGCGACAAAGTGACTAAGCTAGGATTCCTTTGAATGCACTGCGTCAGTAAGCTGACGTCTTATTGTAAAGAAGTATTATTATTATTATTATTATTATTATCATTATTATTATTATTATTGGTGGTGGTAACAGCAGCAGTAGCAGTAGTAATGGTAGTATACATTATTATTATTATTATTATTAGTAGTAGTAGTAATAGTAGTAGTTGTTGTTGTTGTTGTAATAGTAGTAGTAGTAGTTGTTGTTGTTGCTGCTGTTGTTGTTGTTGTTGTAATAGTAGTAGTAGTAGTAGTAGTAGTAGCAGCAGCAGCAGCAGCAGTAGTCTTACGACCAGGCGATTTCATTTAGCTTCGAAGAGACCCACTGTAGTAAATATGTTAGAAACAGTCGTCATTAATCACTTCTCTACGATACGCGTTTTTTTAGTTAAATTGTGCCACCTCCGGGCAGTTAAATTTACGTTAGGGAATATCCATCGTACTGAACGTTTCAAACCCTTCAGTAGAGTACGATGACGCAGACTATATAATTCTTCTTGCTATCATTAGCCAATTGCATTCTCCTTAGGAAAGAACTATCGTACTAAAGAGCATAGTGTTGGCTGTCTCCAATCGTTCCAGCTCGATAAGTCCACCTGAGCTACATGATATCTTCTGGAAGCAATATATATAAACTGATCGCAGCTATACAACACACAGAGTGTATGTTTTGGTGATAGCTAGGAATTATATGAAAGTAATAAATACCAAGGCAGAGAAAATGTCAGCAACAGACTTCGCCAGCCAATTGCAATAATTATAAAGCGGATGTGCAGTTTCTCCCTGGTCATTCGGAGAAAACGTGGGAAACGCACACCCAGTCCTGTGATATGTATGGCGATTTCGTTGAAATGCATGTACTCATTTTACCCTGTTTCTGATCGTTTTGATTTCTGAAAGAAGGGCTGACCTCCCCAAGAATCAGTGACGGGGTTTACACTCCCCAAATCTCGATTTATGGATGCGAGTTGTCCAGCATATACTAAGTCATCAAAAGCGATATCTGCCATCATTCCCCTATTTAGTATCATTTATAAGTTCTGGAGGAGGGCTGACCCCCTAAAAATAAAAACCAAAGATTTCACTTAGTGGAAGACGTTATCAAGAAACCTGGCAATAGTTTATAAGAGTCATGTGTGCTTTCAATTGGAATATTGCTCACCCTTGTGGAGTGGATGTGGGGAGGTTGCGCTACAGCACCTAGACATTATTCTGAACAAAGCTGTTAGAATTTTGAATAACCCTTTTGTTACAAATAAACAACTTCTCCTACAGGTAAGAAGGCATGTTGCCTCCCTTGCATTATTTTACAGATTCTTTTATGCGAATGCTCAGACGATGTTGCGTCCATTGTGCCACCTCTCCATGCCTTCCCCAGTGCTACACAGGCATCTGGTAGCGTTTATGACTGGAATGTCACACTGCCATATTGCAAAACTTATGCCTATTAGAAATCTTTTATTCCCCAAACTGCATCTCATTGGAACTAGCTTTCCCAGAGTTGTTTCCCCCTAAACTTCAACCCGCAGCTGTTCAAGCCCAACTGTTACAGATTTTTTATGAGTGGAAGACACAAGTAATCTGGTGTATTGATTATTTTTTTAATTTGTTTTTCTTTCCTCTGTTCTGTTATAAAAAAAAGAAAAAAAGAACTGACTTGAGAAGTTTTGCTGACGTCAATGAGCTCACTTTCTTTTCCTCTGTTTCTGATCGTTTCTATCTTTGGGAGGGGGCTGACCCCCAGTAATTATTGTAGGAGGTACTCTCACCAAATATCGCAATATGAATGAGAATTCATTGTAAAACAGGTACTAATATATCAAAGCCATATTTGGCCTCCTTTCACTAGTTCTGGAAAACTTTATTTTGATCAGGGAGGCTGAAAATTTGTGATTGGAAAAGTGTATTCAATAGTCATTCTCAGTAACCTGATGAACTCCCTTGGAAAATTACATTCAGATCCACCAAATAGCCTAGGATGAGTTAAAGCACACACACACACACACACACACACACACACACACACACACACACACACACACACACACACACACACACACACCTACAAGCTGAATATCGTGCAACGGTGTAATGCTAAATGCTTCGCAGGATTCATAAATATCCCATTTGATATAAACATTGTTTTCAGATGGCAAAGAAAAAAAAAAATATTGACACTACATACATTAAATGATTCAGTATTAATGCGTATACGAGAGACAATGACAAATGTCAAGGACCAGAAAAATGTTCACAGTAAACTTCTTTATGAGAGCGCGGAGCCAACGGAGGAGACAACACCTACTATTCTTGTCAGGTATGCAAAAGTCAGTCTTAAGCGTAGCTGACCAATCTACTTGGTGGCATTCACCATCACCATTGTGTTCTCTTTACTTGTTCTAAGAACAGTTTGAGAGAGAGAGAGAGAGAGAGAGAGAGAGAGAGAGAGAGAGAGAGAGAGAGAGAGAGAGAGAGAGAGAGAGAGAGAGAGAGAGAGAGAGAGAGAGAGGTATGGTGAGGGAAGTATCTGGAGTCCCTCCTGGGGAAATTTTGAGTTTCTCGTCTACCACTATCGCCGCCATCACTAAGTGCTCTCTCTTTACCTGTTCTAAGCAGTTTTAGTAACATAAACTCTCTAAATAGTGCAATGAACATATCTACTTATGTGCCGGAGTTTATCCCAGACACTATGAAATAGCCAACTGGACACACCACTGCTTTAAATGTACTGGTGCATAGTAGCCTAACCTAGCCTCAGCCCCTACACCCCGTAAGAAGGGTAATCTATGGCAGTCTTATCTACCAACCTATCTACCTGCCTGCTACATTGGCTGTTGACATAACCACAGTGACTCCCTAGCTACCTACCCACCTACCACAGTGCCCACGAGTCTGCTACCCACCTACTTATCTATCTGCCTACCACAGTGTCTACCTACCTACCCGCCAGCTTCCCACAGTGCTTACCTACCTACCAAATTCCTAACTGCCTCCCTCCCTCCCACAGTCCCTACCTAGCACCTATCTCACACAGCATCTTCCCACCAATCTCCCAAAGTGCCTAGCTACCTACCACAGCCCCTGCCTACCTACCTACCAACCTACCAACCTATCTACCTATCATCCCACTGTGCTTACCTACCCACCTGTCTCAGTGCTACCTACTTACCTATCTACCACAGTATTATACCTACCTACATATCTATCACAGTACCTACCTTCCAACCACAGTGTTATATGCGTCTGCTCTCTTACCTACCGAGCTACTAGTGCTTACCTACCTACCTACCTTCATACCTACCTATCTGCCACATTGCCTACCTATATGCTTGCCTACTTACTTGCCTACCTACCTACCCACCTGACAAAGTTAATACCGTTACAACACTTGCATTCAATTCATTTAACGTCAAAAGATTTTTATTGAGTTACGAGTGAGTCATGGGTAACATATTTAAAGAAATACAGATAGCACTTAAAATTAGTATAGCGTTGTTAATACTCACTTTTTAAAATACATGTAAGACAGTGAACTACAACAGAACGCACAAAGACCGATGAAGAATTTTTGAAGACGGTTTAAGTAATTCCATCAAGTTCCAATAATTTCCGCTGCTACACGAAGGAAATATCTTGTATTTCTTTATTTATTTTTAATGAGTACCAGTTCAACTAAGGATTTCCTTCTCCTACCACTGCAGGAGGAAATGTTTAAGAACATAGCCGTGTCATAAGCGTGTGTGTGTGTGTGTGTGTGTGTGTGTGTGTGTGTGTGTGTGTTAATATAAAAGAATCTTATCCAGTACTTACTAATCCATTCAGGAGTGATGGAGTTAGAGTAATGTTGGTAGTTGTTGTTGTTGGTGGTGGTGTTGGTAATGACGGTAACTGGGTATGGTGTGGTGGTGATGATGGTAATTGTGGTAATTGTTGTTGTTGTTGGTGGTGGTACTGGATGGTGGTGGTGATGATAATGCTGGTAGTTGGTGATGGTGGTGGTGGTGGTGATGGTGGTTGTTAGTGGTGGTGGTTGTGGTTGTGGTGGTGATGGTGGTAATGGTGTAGTGGTGGTGGTAGTGGTGGTAGTTGTTGTTGGTGGTGGTGGGTAGTGGTGGTAGCGCTGGTGGTGTAGGTAATGGTAGTAGTTGTTGTTGGTGGTGGAGGTAATGGTAGTAGTTAGTGGAGGTACTGGTAGTAATGGTGGTAGTTGGTGGTGGTGGTGGTGATGATGGTAAAGTTGGTAGATGGTGGTAGTGGAAGTGGTAACGGTGGTAGCTGATGGTTGTGGTAAGGTGGTAATGCTGGTAGTTGGTGGTGGTTGTGGTGGATGGTAATGGTGGTAGTTGGTGGTGGTAGTGGTGATAATGGTTGTTGTTGTAGGAGGTGGTGGTGGTAATGGTGGTAATGGTGGTTGCTGGTGGTGGTAAAGGTAACGCTGGTAAATGGTTGTTGTGGTGATAATGATGGTAGTTGGTTGTGGTGTTGGTAATGGTTGTAGTTGGTCGTGGTGGTTGCTGTGGTGGAAATGGTGGTGGTTAGTGGTGGTGATGGTAATGGAGGTAGTTAGTGATGATGTTGGTAATGGTGTTTGTTGGTGGCACTGGTGGTGGTTGTTATGGTGGTTGATGATGGTGGTGGTGGTAATGGTGACAGTTGGTGGTGGTGGAGGTAACGGTGGTAGTTGGTGATGATGGTGGTGGTAATGGTGGTAACTGGTGATGGTGGTTGTGGTTGTGGTGGTAGTTGATGGTGGTCGTGGTAATGGTGGTAGTCTGTGGTGGAAGTGGTAGTTGGTGGTGGTCCTGGTAATGATGGTAGTTTGTGGTGGTGGTGGTGGTATTGGTAAAGGTGGTAGCAAGTGGTGGTGGAAGTAGCGATGATAGTTGGTGGTAGTGGTGGTGTTAGTGGTGGCAGCTGGTGATGGTGGTGGTAATGATGGTAGTTGGTCGTGGTGGTGGCAGTGGTGGTAATAGTGACAATTGGTCGTGGTGGTGGTAATGGTGGCAGTTTGTTGTGGTGATGGTAAAGGTGATAGTTTGTTGTGGTGATGGTAATGGTGGTACAGTAGTTGATTGTGGTGGTGGTGATACTGGTGGTGGTTGGTGATGGTGGTGGTAATGGTGGTGGTAATTTTGGTAGTTGGTGAAAATGGTGGTAATTGGTGATACTGGTGGTGGTGGTATCTGGTAGTTGGTGGTAGTGGTGATGTTACTTGTGGTGGTTAATAGTGGTATATCTAATAACTCCATTTTCTTCCACCCTATTCCACCTATGTCCTTCCCGTCTTCTATTTTTCATCCATCCTCATCGATATTCATTCCACTCTTCTTTTCCCTTTATTACATTTGTCTTCTCCTTGTTCCATTTTTCTCTTACCCTCATCTACATATATTAATTTCACGTACTCCCCTCGTTCCCCTCCTTTGTCCTCTATCCTCCCCCTCTCCCAGCTCTTCACCACTCTCATCTACATTCATTCCACTCTTCTTCCCCCTCTTCTGCGCTTGTCTTCCCTTGTTCCATTTTTGTTCCACCCTCTTCCTGTTTCGCCCCACCCAGTTCCTTTCGTTTTCAGTCTCTCTCCTTTCCTTGCTCCATCTTCGCTCCACCAGCCTCGACTCGTTCCACCAGGGTTCCAGCCTTTACTACCCGTTTTCCACTTTCGTCCTCATCATGTTCCGCTTATTTTCCAGCTCTGGGCCGCCCTCCCTCACTGCTTTTTCATGTGTGCTCTCCTTGTTTCATTTCTGTGCCATCAGTGAACGCTCGATGTTCAACATCTTGTCCGCCTTCTTCTGTTCATGTTCCATCTCTAGCCTCTCTTTACTCCACCTCATTCCATTTACATCACCTTCCATTTGTTTCGGTACTTTACCATCGTTCCCCCTGTTTCTCCGGTGATACATTTTCTATAATCAGTCGACCATTTTTAATCCACAGAAAACGGGAAGTTACCCCTAAACTGCATATATTTCTTCAGTGACAATAATATTAAATTATCATTATTCCTCAAGTTTTCAAAGGGTTGCTTGAGACTTTTTCAACTTCTTTACGTTGGGAAACTATTCTTAAGCAAAATAAAATCGCCTGGTGACAGCAATAATAAATAACTATGTGCGATGAATTACCGAATCTACAGTAATTTACCGAATCGGCATCGAATCGGCGCAGAATCGGCACCCTTGACTAGAAAATATAATTTTTATCATGTATAGGTTCATAGACACCCAATCATCTGAGAATCAGAAAAAAAAAAACACTAAGTATTAATAGAAAAACATAGGATTCAGAGGTTAAACATGCTTAAGTTAGCGGATGTTTCGTATGGACTTCACCAACTCGCCTTTACAGAATTCTGTTTTGTATAAACACTGATTGAAAATGCAAATAAAATGTTTTGACAGGCATATTTTAACCTGATTACCGATATTTTAGTAACTATCCTTACTTATTTGCGGGGTGTGTTTTGGGGATACGTATTATTTAAAGCAGTAGTGCGTCCAGTTGGCTATTTCATGGTGTCTGGGATAAACTCCGGCACATAAGTAGATATGTTCATTGCACTATTTAGAGAGTTTATGTTACTAAAACTGCTTAGAACAGGTAAAGAGAGCACACTTAGTGGTGGCGGCGATAGTGATAGACGAGAAACTCAAAATTTCCCCATGAGGGACTCCAGATACTTCCTTCACCATACCTCTCTCTCTCTCTCTCTCTCTCTCTCTCTCTCTCTCTCTCAAACTTCTTAGAACAAGTAAAGAGAACACAATGGTGATGGTGAATGCCACCAAGTAGATTGGTCAGCTATGCTTAAATGTACTGGTGCACAGTAGCCTAACCTAGCCTCAGGCCCCTACACCCCGTAAGAAGGGTAATCTATAGCAGTCTTATCCACCAACCTACATAACTGCCTGCTACATTGGCTGTTGACATAACCACAGTGACTCCCTAGCTACCTACCCACCTACCACAGTGCCCACGAGTCTGCTACCCACCTTCCTATCTACCTGCCTACCACAGTGTCTACCTACCTACCCGCCAGCTTCCCACAGTGCTTACCTACCTACCAAATTCCTAACTGCCTTCCTCCCTCCCACAGTCCCAACCTAGCACCTATCTCAAACAGCACCTTCCCACCAATCTCCCAAAGTGCCTAGCTATACCTACCACAGCCCCTGACTACCTACCTACCAACGTACCTACCTATCTACCTATCATCCCACTGTGCTTACCTACCCACCTGTCACAGTGCTACCTACTTACCAACCTACCACAGTATTATACCTACCTACATATCTATCACAGTACCTACCTTCCAACCACAGTGTTATATACGTCTGCTCTCTTACCTACCGAGCTACTAGTGCATATCTACCTACCTACCTTCATACCTACCTATCTGCCACATTGCCTACCTATATGCTTGCCTACTTACTTGCCTACCTACCTACCCACCTGACAAAGTTAATACCGTTACAACACTTGCATTCAATTCATTTAACGTCAAAAGATTTTTATTGAGTTACGAGTGAGTCATGGGTAACATATTTAATGAAATACAGATAGCACTTAAAATTAGTATAGCGTTGTTAATACTCACTTTTTAAAATACATGTAAGACAGTGAACTACAACAGAACGCACAAAGACCGATGAAGAATTTTTGAAGACGGTTTAAGTAATTCCATCAAGTTCCAATAATTTCCGCTGCTGCACGAAGGAAATATCTTGTATTTCTTTATTTATTTTTAATGAGTACCAGTTCAACTAAGGATTTCCTTCTCCTACCACTGCAGGAGGAAATGTTTAAGAACATAGCCGTGTCACAAGCGTGTGTGTGTGTAATTCACCGAGTCGGTCAGGATCACTTGATGGTCGTGATCGTCAGCTTTTACCCTCCCGGAAAGGAGCTGAGAGCTCATATAGTCCGATCTAAGGGCAAGGCTGTGACCTTCACACACGCACACCCCCATCCCCTTGCT